>NW_023270231.1:8420806-8684804 GCF_011800145.1 Mirounga leonina
AGAAAGAAAGAAAGAAAGAAAGAAAGAAAGAAAGAAAGAAAGAAAGAGAAGAACACAGGGACACAAGCAAATGTATTCATTTTTTGGAAATGGTTCACAATATATTTAGGGGAACAAGTTATACACAAGTGAAAATATCTCAAGGTACAAAGCCATGTATCAAAAGTGGCCCAGATACTGTGGGCCATCTGAACTCATAAGAAGGAGACGCCATAGGTAGGATAGAATTTGACTTCGTACTGAAATTTATTGCTTGTCTTGGGTTTTTTTTGGGGGGGGGGATGGTGGCATTAATTAAATTTGTACAAAGAAGGTCATCACTTACACATAAAAACTCACTATTTTTATTTATTTTAATTCCAGTATATTTTACATACAGTGTTATATTAGTTTCAGGTGTACAATACAGTAATTCAACAATTCAAAAATTACTCAATGCTTATCATGGTAAGTATAGTATTTAATCCCCTTCATCTATTTCACCCATCTCCCACCCACCTCATCAGTTTGTCCTCTATAGTTAAGAGTCTGTTTTTGGTTTGTCTTTTTTTCTTTGTTCAAAAACTCACTATTTTTAAAACATGACATAAATCTTTTTTGTAGAACAAGAAGCCCTTGAGGGGCGCCTGGGTGGCTCAGTCAGTTAAGTGTCCAACTCTTGATTTTGGCTCAGGTCATGATCTCAGTGTTTTGTGGTGGAGCCCAATACAGGCTCTGAGCTCAGCTGGGAGTCTGCTTGAGATTCTCTCTCCCTCTCCCTCTCCTCTTCCCCCTTGCTCTCTCTCTATCTCTCAAATAAATAAATAAATCTTAAAAAAAAAAAAGCCCTTGAGTGGTACATATAATCATTTTTGTTCTAGGATTTGAGTATATTAGATTTTCTTAAGACATGGCACATTTTTGTTTGAAGCAATAGAATCCCAAACAAGGAATTTCCTTAGGCCAGTGGTTTTTAAATTTTAGGGTGTTCAAGAATCATCTAGAGAGATTTTAAGCATAGAGATTCCTGGGTCTCACCTTGGACCTTCTGAACCAGAATCTCCGAGTTACAAGGGAATATCCATCTTAAAAATTTCTCCCTCACGTAAATCTTCTGCAATTAGTCTGTGGAGAAACTTCATTAGGCTTTTGTTTTAACGGAAATTGAACTTTGGTATTAATGGTAAAGATGTTAGGATTTCATGGAAAAAACACTTTATAGAAGAGAGTAAATGTCAGTATGTCAAAGTCCATAGTTTCCTTGCTAATTTTTTCCAGGTATCTTCCAGATACTGATCACCTTCCAAGATTTCAAATTTTCTGTCTTCAATTGACAATACATTAATTTAAAGGAGGACTATGTATTATTTAATATCATTTGCCTTCTTTTTTAGATTTCTCAATGCATTAACTATACATCTAAAAATTAGACCGCTTATACATTCACCAATTATCCTATGAAGTTATAGAAAGGTTGTGTGTTGTTTTATTTTGAAGCCATTTTTATAATCTTGAAAAATCAAGCTGTTCTTTAAATAGGCACAGTGTCATGAATTCAGAGTGTCTTTTGTTAATATCTGGTGCCCCAAACTGGTGACAGGTCCAGTTGTCATTACCAGTGAATGCATGCCAGACACTAACGAAGCATAGTATTTAAGAACTTAAATTTTTCATTCTCCCTACTGTCGAGCAAAATGTTCCCTCCAGAAGGACATTTTCAACCATCAGGCTGGCAAGCCTTGGTCACTGAGCTGTATTACTAGCATGTATGAAGTCAAAATATGTTTGTGCAAATGCTCATGAACAAAATCCTATCTCCTTTGATCATCCCTCCTAGGAAGAATCAATTCTTCATGCTTTAATGTGAAAAGATCTGGAGCCATAATGAGAAAAGCTAATTAACTGAGCACTTACTATATACCAGACACCTTAAATATCAGTATCAGTTTGTCATGACAGCCTGTGATGGAGGTTCCATTATCATCTCATTTTACAGATGAGAAAACTGGAGATTAACTGCCCAAGGCCACATAGTTATTAAATAACAGAGATGAGATTTGGACTTGTGATCAACTGACTCCAAGCCCTGTGCTACATTATTTCCCAAAAACTACGAGATCCTGGTGAACTGGAATGAGCATCAGGCTGAGATCCAAGAGATAAACGTTCTTGTCTCAGCTGTGACACTACATAACTGGCTAGTTTTGACCATGATATTTCCCCTCTTTGGGTTTCCATTTCCTCTTTTACAAAAAGTGGTGATTGGACTACTAGATGAATAATAAAATTGCTTCCAACACTAATATGCCATGATTTAAGAGCAGCCACTTTGCACAAAAAAAGGAAGACCAGAAAGACAATGGGAGCCATCTGGATGTGAAAATGATGAATGGCAAAAGCTGTTGGAGCAGATAGTCTCAGATTAGCATTCAGTGCCACGGGGTCCACACACCACATTGCGTCTCCTGCAAATTGCCTGCAGCTGCACTGATCTAGAGGCCATTTAGAGTTCGGAACCCTTCACAAATTGTTCAAGGTAGTTGGTCTTGGACTTCCCAGGAACGCACTAGCCCCATAAAATTACATGTCTTGTGATTTTGCCAACTCTGCTGTTAGAGGTGGAACAAAGTTTGTTTGTTTGTTTGTTTGCTTTGAACTCAATTATCATTTCATTTTAGATAGAAAAGATGCCTTTGCAGATTCTTTCCTGAGTAGCTGATTGTGGAGGATTTTCACATCAGACAAAAAATGAAAACCATCTAAAGAAACAATGATGAGAGAAAAGCCACAGTATTCTCATGAGCCATGAGTCTCCATGCACTTTTAAAGGGGCAGGCTTCCAACACACATGCCCCGATCCATCCATAATGCTTTTCTCAAGATTCTTACAGATATTTAGGAACTTATTATTACTATTCATTCATATATGGAGATCCTACAGAAATCTCATTCTTCTCTCTGTCCTATGTTAACTTTAAGTTTCCCAACATATGATTCTCGCAAAGTAGTGCTGGAGATGACAAAGGAGAATTCCATCATGGCATACAGAGCAGAGCAAAGAGTTCTAAATCTAATAGCACACATTCTCGTTCCTTAAAATTTTCAAAGCCATCTTCACCACTGGGAATTTTTCAATGGCTATATTTTGTCTCAAAATCCTAGCCTCAATTATCATGTTGTTTGACCCTTTCCCCAAGTCCCTGGCTCCTGAAACCCTTGAGATACCCTCTCAAAAATCAAATACCTGTCATATTCTTTTTTTTTTTAAGATTTTATTTATTTATTTGAGAGAGAGCATGAGCAGGGGGAGGGGCAGAGGGAGAAGCAGACTCCCCACTGAGCAGGGAGCCCAACATGGGGCTCGATCCCAGGACCCTGGGATCATGACCTGAGCTGAAGGCAGCCGCTTAATGGACTGAGCCACCCAGGCGCCCCTGCCTGTCATACTCCTACACAGAAAAATTGGCTATTTATATTGCCCTCTCCTTCCAAACTGTGTCCAGATCTTATTTCCTCATACTCCCAAAGAACTCTGCCACTAGCATGCTAATTTACAGAAAAACACCTGGGACAGGGGCGCCTGGGTGGCTCAGTTGGTTAAGCGACTGCCTTCGGCTCAGGTCATGATCCTGGAGTCCCGGGATCGAGTCCCGCATTGGGCTCCCTGCTCAGCAGGGAGTCTGCTTCTCCCTCTGACCCTCCCCCCTCTTGTGCTCTCTCTCAAATAAATAAATAAAATCTTTAAAAAAAAAAAAAACACCTGGGACATCATTTGCTATTACCCAATCTTTGTAGAACCATAATTGAACATAAATGGGGCTCCACATAGTCCAGTCTCACACAGTGTATTACTCAAGGAAAAAAATAGTAATTCTGATTCTGATTCTGACTCAAAGTATTCAAAAAGATTCCTTTAAAAAAAACTCACCACATCATATCTTAAAATTCTTGTCCCAGTTCTCTGCACCCCAACTTTCATGTTAACTTCCCAAAATTGTTCTTCCCAGTTGATGATTACCAGAGGGGAAGTGGAGGAGATGGGTTAAATAGGTGATGGGGATTAAGAAGTTCACTTGTCATGATGAGCCCTAGGCAATGTATGGAATTGCTGAATTACTATATTGTACACCTGAAACTAATATAACACTTACGTTAACTATACTGGAATGTAAACAAGACAACAAATGAAATGCAGCTGAATCTTGCAGTGACAACTATCATACCTCGAATTCTTAAGACAAAAAATACAATATGCCAGAAACAAATTAAAGTTCTTTTTGACATAGTAAAATAAAAGACATGACTGAAAAGAGGTTTAACTTGAGAACTGTACCTGAAAAATGACAGCTGTGAATTGATTTGATGGAACAACAACTATTAGAGGGAACCAAAAACAACTATTTGCTACAAATGCAAAAGAATAGTATGAACAGTGTATTTGTAGCTTTAGGCAATATTCAGGCAACAGAACAAAGCAGACCCCATATTTTAAAATCCAGTCCAACTGAGTGTTGACAGCAGAATGCAAATATACAAGAGATCCTAAATCAGTTAAGGTTCATTGACTGCAAATAATAGAAAAGCTTCTAACTAACTTAATCAAAATAGGACATTATAGTAGTCCCCCTTATCTTCAAGGGCTACATTCAAAGACCTCCACTGGGGGCGCCTAGGTGGTGCCATAGGTTAAGTGTCCAACTCTTGGTTTCAGCTCAGGTTGTGACGTCAGGGCTGTGATCTCTGGGTCCTGGATCGAGTCGCACGTGGAGCCCTGGGTCCAACCCCAGCCTTGTGCTCCACACTCAATGTGGAGTTTGCTAAGTTTCTCCCTCACCTTCTGCCCCTCACCCCCGTGCTTGCTGTTTCTCTCTCTCTCTCTCTCACTAAGATAAATAAATAAATCCTTAAAAAAACAAAGACCCCAGTGATGCCTGAAACCACAGATAGTACTAAACCCTATATACAATATGTTTTTCCCTATACACACATATCTGTGATAAAGTTTAATTTATGAATTAGGAACAGTAACAGATTAACAAGAATAATAGTAAAATAAAACAATTACAACAATATGGTATAATGAAAATTATGTGAATTTCATCCCCTCTGCCACAAAATATTTTATTGTGCTGCCCTCACCCTTTTTCTTCTTGCAATGAGGTCAGATGAGAAAACGTCTATGTGATGAGATGAAGTGAGGTGAATGACGGCAGCATTGTGACTTAATACTAGGCTACTACTCACCTTCCAACAATACATCACAAGAAGGATCACCTGCCTCTGGGCCACAGTTGACCACGGGTAACTGAAACTGCAGAAGGTGAAACTGCGTATAAGGGATAAGGGGGGGACTACTATATTATAAAAATGAAAGAATGCATAGGATAGAGAGGAAGGTTTAAATCTGGCCACCTATCTCCTCTACTAGAAATGCTTAAATTTCTTTTAAGTATAATTAAGATCAAAACCAAACCATTAATATTACCTATACACCATGCATGGCCTGGCCCCTTCCTGCCTCTCCAGCAGTTTATTTCATGTCTCTCTCCCTTCATTTCTAGGCTCCAGTCAGACCTCCCTGTTTTCTTCTACCATTGTCCTCTAGCCACAGGGCCTTTGCACATATTCTTCCCACTTTCTAAATGCTTCCCTCCACACACCCCTTCTTCAACTAGTTCTCATGTATGTATCCTTCAGACAGAAGCTCAAGCTATACTTCTCAAGTAAGTGAGTTTGGTGATGGATATATACATAAAAATTTAAACAACAAAAAAATATTATTAACTACCTCAGGAAACAAAAAAATTTGTGAGAGAAAGGAAAAATAAGTATTGTATACCACATGACTAAGGCATGAATATGTTTACAGACAGCAATCCTAGTGCCAAACACTGAGTTTTCTAGACCAAGTTATGACAGAACTCTAATGAGTATGAGTGAAGGGTGAAGAGAACAATTACATATGTGAAGAAAAAGGGGTGAAAGCCAAATCTTTATGTTCCTTTACAGAAAGGTCACCAAAAAGTGCCTAAAAGTGAAAAATCAAGACATAACACAAAAACCTGCTATTTAGAATTTTGAAGATAAATACCAAAAGAAATAGCTGGAAGGGTTCAAAGTATTTGCCTCTGGAGGACTGGGAACAGGAGAAGCAGGAAATAGGGTTGGGAGATGACTACTGACTTTAAAATAAGTCTTGAGAAATCATTTGACTCTTAAAGTCAGCTATACATATAACTTTAATTTTTAAATGACAATATTTTTAAGAAGCAGTAAATGTGCTAAAGGGAAAGTAAAATATGAAAAATACAATAAGAGTGAAGCTAATGTATGTTGTAAGAATTTGTGCCTCTCCTAGAGCTGGGCCACCAATTTGATCTTCTCTAGCAGTATACTTTTTGAAAGAACTTTTAGCCAAAAATCTTGTTCTCAGAAAAATAGAAATCTCAAGATTACAATTAGCACATTATGTCTAAAAAGGCATCCTCAATTAAAACTGTTCATTGAAAAGCTACCGGTAGAGTTCCCGGAAGTATTAGGTCTCTGGGAAAAGCCTATCTAGAAGAATTCCTTCTCCAAAAGGCATCAGGACCATCAGTGACATTTCTTTTTAAATGAAAAAAATGATGTTTGATGACCCACATATGTGATAAGGCAATTATTTCTGATACAGAAAAGAATGAAGGTCATGTTCTGTACAGAAAACGCATAAGCTTGAGAATTAGGAGAAATGAGCTTTGGACCCATCCTAATACAATAGTCATAGGCTAGATGTGGTACTGAATATCTGCAATGTTGCTGTCCAAATTGAGATGTTCTATAAATGTAAAATATGTAATGGCTACTAAAACATTTAAAATCACATGGGTAGTTTGTATATTTCTGTTGGACAATTCTGCTCTAGTCTTGGCTCTTTATTTAGTGGTTTCATGGTGGCAATATTATTGCAAGTCACTTGGGCTTCAATTTGAAGTGTGAAATGGGAGTTAGAGAGATGTCCTCTAAAATCCCTTCTAATCCTAAAGCATGATAGAGACTAATGAATTCTAGACTTGAAAAGCCAGTGGATGGTTCCTTCAAATGGCTCCCACCACCACATTGAGCTTCCCTCCCTGCCACCATCAACCCCATCCAGACATCTTTACCAAATGCTGCCTTGACTACTCGTTGATATATGTCCTGTCTGAAAAGCTTTACAATTATTTTATCACATCCTAATTCCTGCTTGAGGAAATCAGTGTTATCAGCCTGTTTGTCAGATGAGGAAACAGGCTTCAAAAGGTTGAGTGACTTGGGAAGAGCTCAGAGGCAGCATGTGAAGGAGTCATTATCCACATTCCTCTGAATCCAACACCTGAGTCTTCATTTGTGTGCTCTGTCTGCCTCCCTTTACAGAATCCAAACTGGTTTTCCTTTGCCACCTAAAGGATAGCCTCAGCTCTTTTAGTCAGTATATTTCTCCTGTTTATCTTCCATCCCCACATCCTCAGCTCCTGAAGGGGATGATTAATGAACAGTATGCACCACTATATTCTGAAGTTCTGTGTCACTTGTTTTAAAATGAATATTATACTTTAAGGTATGCCTATAAAATAATGTGAAGTGGTTGGTTTTTAAGAATAAATATCTCAAAAGACATACCCATGACTATTGTCCACTTCAGATGAATACTTTGAATAGTTATTCCAACATTGTTCTTAATGAAAAAAAAAAGAAATTTAACCTCTCTTTATAAATTGTCTTGGGAGCCAACAATACATTTCTTTGAACGCCTGTGGCACAAATTTTCTTTTTCTTTATGTATTGTTTTTGTCATACAGAGAACAAGATATCAAAATGATTCAAGAATCAAGCTGAAGAAATTCCTAGTGGCCTAAGAAGGGACAATTTGAACATGAAATAATAATAATAACTCAAATATAGTCATAATAATAATATGACTCAAATATAGCAAATATTTGAAAAACCATACTGAAAAAAAGAACTCATTTATCAGCACTGGAACTTGCTATGTCACCAACTCATACTCAAAATTGACAAATTAAGGGAATAAATCAAGCATTTAGCCCAACTTTCCTATATGAATTATATTTCAAAAAAGTTAGTAGCTGCTGAGGAAAAAGTCCTTTACAGAACATTTTTAGCTAATAAATGCAAAAAGAATGATAAAATTAGAAAATTACCATTTTGCAACCCCTAATAAAATAATGGGTCAGGTCAGGGCAATTATCAGCACAGATGCTAAGACCATTAGGTGAAATGTGGTGAACAACTTTATAAGGAAGAGATCAGACTGATACTATCTGAAAACAGAACATTCAAAATTATGTATCTCTTCAAGTGATGTAATAAAGAGTACAAAGCACTTGCTAAAAAAAAAAAAAAAAACACTAAATCTAATCAAGCAACCAATTCTAACTTCCTCTTTTTTTTTTTTTAAGATTTTGTTTATTCATTTGAGAGAGAGAGAGCATGAGCTGGGGGTGGGGGCAGAGGGAGAGAGACAAGCCATCTCCCTGCTGAGCAGGGAGCCTGACACAGGCTCAATCCCAGGATCCTGAGATCACGACCTGAGCCAAAGTCAAACACTCAAGTGACTGAGCCACCCAAGCATCCCCTAACTTCCTATTTAAAGAAATATAGAGAAAAAGTTAAACACCAGAAGAAACCAATCAGCCACATTCAGAATCCAGCACATTCTGCAGGACAATTAACTTCATTTACTCAATAAATAGCATTCTTTAACAAAGAAAAAAAGAGAGAGAGAGACCTTTGTAGATTAAAAGAATTAAGAATATAAAACTCAAATACATGGATGTATTTGAGTAGCTCATGGGTGGCTCAGTCCGATAACCCTCCAACTCTTGATTTTGGCTCAGGTCATGATTTCCAGGTGGTGAGATTGAGTCCCACATTGGGCTCCATCCTCAGTGGGGAGTCTGTTTGAGATTCTCTCCCTCTCCCTCTGCCCCTCCCTCCATTTGCATATGCACACACGTGTGCCCTCTCTCTCTCTCTAATAAATAAATAAATCTTAAAAAAAAGAATATAGGGGCACCTGGGTGGCTCAGTCAGTTAAGCGGCTGCCTTCAGCTCAGGTCATGATCCCACGGTCCTGGGATCAAACCCCACATCCTGCTTGCTGGGGAGCCTGCTTCTCCCTCTGCCTCTGCCTGCCATTCCTCCTGCTTGTGCTTTCTCTCTTTCTCTTTCTGTCAAATAAATAAATAAAATCTTAAAAAAAAAAAGAATATAAAAACCAAATACAATGTGCACACCTTGTTGGGACCCTGATTCAAACTAATTCAAAAAAAAAACAAAAAAACAAAACACTTTTGAAATAATCAAGTAAACTTGAATATAGACTGGATATTAGATAATGTTAAGAAATTGTTAGGTATGATAATGGCATTGTGATTGTGTTAAAAAAATATGCCCTTATATGTCAGGGATGCATAATAAAGTAGTAACTAAAGTTATCAGACATGAGGGCACCTGGGTGGCTCAGTCAGTTAAGCATCTGCCTTGGGTTCAGGTCATGATCCCAGGGTCTTGGGATTGAGCCCCATGTGGGCCTTCCCATTCAGCTGGGGGTCTGCTTCTCCCTCTCCCCCTACTCCTGCCCCCACTCATGCTCTTTATCTCTGTCAAATAAATAAATAAAATATTTTTTTAAGAAGTTATCAGACATGATATTTGGGATTTGCTTTATTTTTTTTTTTTTTTATATTTGGGATTTGCTTTAAAGGATGAAATATACCAGCAAAAAACAACTCCACTGCCACAAACAGTAGTAGCAGTTGTAATAGGGATGGGAAATAAAATATGGCTAACAAAATGTTTTATAATATGAAAACTGGATGATAGATACATTAGGGTTCATTATGTTTTTCTTTCTATATACATTTGAAATTTTCCATAATAATATTTTAAGTTTCAAATAATTTGGAAGCAAGTCTTATGAGTGAGGTGTTGATTAAGATGTGTTATTCCATTTTGGTTGAAAATTATGTTTCTCCCATAATGAGTGGTTTTCTTGTGCGTTTCTGAAGGCAATTTCAAAAGAGGAGAACTGGGTTTTGATTACCATTCTGGGTAACCTTGGGCAACCAGGCATCCACACATTTTGCTTTCCTTAACAGTCAACAAAAAGTTCACTTGACCACCAAGGTCTTTTCTAATGCCATTCTAGAGTTGTTTTGCTCTATAATAGAATAATTGGATAAGGGAATGTTTTTTTAATGCAATAATAATTACTTTCTAATAAGTATTCTTTTTTAAATAGTTTAAAAATAGCTTCATTACCTATGACTATATTTAATATTTGACCACAGTGATTACACAAGATCAGACATGTTTAAAAGCAATCAATTCTATGAATAATATCTTATGAGAAAACTACATAAATTTGTACTTTTCCAGTAAGAGAGGACCCATCACCCTGGGAAATTCGTGCCTGCTTGTAATAATCCAATTCTGATGGTCTACATGGCTCAGATCACCAGATAAAAGCTTTATCTACCATAACAAGTAGACTGGTTGCCCCATCACACAGCAAAGATTCTTCCAAACAGTAATCTGAGACTGTATAGATTAGAAGAAAAAACCTGGAGGTTTCATATTCTTCAAACAGTTGTGCTAACCTTGTGAATCAAATATTACCAACTAAACTAGCCCCTACACCCCCCCACATTTGGTACACACAGAGATGAAGTGAGGCCAGGATGATAATGAACTGTGGGCTTTGGTTTTTTTGTTTTTGCTTCTGTTTTCTGTTTTTTCATTCTCGGTCTGTTATTTTCTCCACAACTCTGTTCTATACTCTTTCAGTTCCTTGAAACACTTCCAATTAAGATCATACAAATCACTCATTCAAAATATTTCTATACCTTTCTTTTGATAATTTTAATTTAATTCAATTCAGTTTAATTCAATTGCTAAATTGCTACTGTATGATTTGATTCTTAAATTATTTTTTATAAGACAGATTTTTCATATTCAATGTTGTCACTCTTTACTTAAGCTGATTTTAAAACTCCAACTCACTCACTGTTTCTCAACAAGGGAGGAAATATAACTTGCAATCAGTAAAATAATTAAACATTTGTACCAGAACATGGTAGATATAATTAACTGCAACTCGAATTAGGTTTAAATCTGAAATATTTGAGTGATGGCTAATTACCTTAAAAAATAAAATTGCAATTATTTGCCTTTATTATTCAATATGAGTACTATTTTTTCTTAATTGCAAATAATGAACCAACCTGTCGATAATTTATATGTTAAAAGATGTCAGATCTAGAAGAGAGTAGAATTTGATGCTGCAGTTTTGAAGTTTCTGGAAATATGTCTGGTTTCTTGCCCTGCCTGAGAAAGAGAGTAATCACACCCTACCTAGATCTAGAATTTTGAGAGAATTTATGCAATCATCTTTTGTTTCATTTTTCTAAGCCCTTTCAAGGTAAAATTCTCTACTGTTTGAAGAAATGAGAGGTCTGATGAATGTGAAACAGAGTATTGCTTCTGAATTCCTTCTTGAATTTCATATCAGTTTACAAAATCCCAACTAGATGATTCTGGGTTGAAATGTATGAATTTACCTTGATAAACTTCCAAATACAAATTATGATTATTTGCAAAAGCCCCGTGGGACACAACTTGAAATTTGGGCTGGACTCCATGGCTGTGGGTAGTTGCCCTCATCTCTAGCAAGTGCATGCTCAATGTCATAAAAATGCTCCACCAAGAACACACTCAATAAATACTTGTTAATTAATTAGTAATTTCTATGGCAGCAGATTCAGTTGAATAATGGTGGGATATTAGAAGACTCAGACTACAAAATTTCTTACTGGTTAAGTAGTACCTATGAAATGGTTTTTATCATATTAAACTTCCCTGACTTGAGCTATATCCACATGGTGCAAAGTGAGTAAATATTTGGCAGTTTTTGCATTTATTTGTTAAGGAGAGATATACAAACTAGATCTGTATTTCAAACCCAACAGTGTGATGGTAGGCATTGACCAAGTAAATACAAAGAATATCAAAAACCTGTTTTGTTCTTGGAGAAAGACCTAATTAATCACTTCAATGTCCAACACAACTTGAGGTTTGCTTTTCACAAAATGCTGCCACAGACATCTTATCTTTTCCTTCCTTTTTCAACAACAGTGTGAGGTGGTATTATTATCAGTATTATTATACGTTGGAAGAAACTGAGACTTGGAGAATTTCAATAGCTTAACCATGGCCATAGCAAGCGATAGCACCAAAACTGAAATCCATGTCTTCTAACTCCAATACTTGAACACATTCTACCCCAAAAGGTCAACTTCTATTTCAGTTATTCTTTAATTCTTCCAACCTGCTCTCTTGTTTTTTGAATGTAACATCATAATGAAAAAAGAATTAGGTTACATTAAATAATTGTGATGAGGAAAACTGTCAAAAATAAAGATAGGCAATGTTTTGATTTGCGAACTTTTGCTTTGAAAGTTTATAAAATGAATGGCATGGAACATGGAGCCTACAAGTTGACCTTTCTCATTAAGAATCTTTTTCCCCAAACTGAGAGTTTTCCCCTAAGGTCAGGAACATGATAGGGATGTCCACTCTCACCACTGTTGTTCAACATAGTACTGAAGTCCTAGCTTCAGCAATTAGACAACAATAAGAAATAAAAGGCATCCAAATCAGCAAAGAAGTCAAACTTCCACTCTTCACAAATGACATGACACTCTATGTTGAAAACTCAAAAGACTCCACCCAAAAATTGCTAGAACTCATTCAGGAATTCAGCAAAGTGGCAGGCTATAAAATCAATGCACAGAAGTCAGTTGCCTTTCTATACACTAACAATGAGGCAAAAGAAAGAGAAATCAAGGAATCAATCCCATTTCCAATTGCCCAAAAACCATGAGATACCTAGGAATAAACCTGACCAAAGAGGTAAAGGATCTGTACTCTGAAAACTATAGAACACTTATGAAAGAAATGGAGGAAGACACAAAGAAATGGAAAAACACTCCATGCTCATGGATTAGAAGAACAAATATTGTTAAAATGTCTATGCTACACAAAGCAATCTACACATTCATTACAATCCCTATCAAAATACCATTAACTTTTTCACAAAGCTGGAACAAATAATTCTAAAATTTTACAGAACCAGAAATGACCCCAAATGCCTGACTTCAAGCTATTTTACAAAGCTGTGATCATCAAGACAGTATGGTACTGGCACAAAAACACATAGATCAATGGAACAGAACAAAGAGCCCAGAAATTGGCCCTAAACTCAATGGTCAACTAATCTTGGACAAAGCAGGAAAGAATATCCAATGGAATAAAGACAGTCTCTTCAATAAATGGTGCTGGGAAAATTGGACAGCCACATGCAGAAGAATGAAACTGGACCATTCTCTGACACCATACACAAATATAAACTCAAAATGGATGAAAGACCTAAATGTGAGACAGGAATCCATCAAAATCCTAGAGGAGAACACAGGCAGCAACCTCTGTGACCTTGGCTACAGCAACTTCTTGCTAGACACATCTTCAAAGACAAGGGAAACAAAGGTAAAAATGAACTACTGAGATTTCATCAAGATAAAAAGCTTTTGCACAGCAAGGAAACAGTCAACAAAACTAAAAAACAACCTACAAAATGGGAAAAGATATTTGCAAATGACATATCAGATAAAGAGCTAGTATCCAAAATCTATAAAGAACTTATCAAACTCAACACCCAAAAAAAAAAAAAAAAAAAAAAAAAAAAAATCCAATCAAGAAATGGGCAGAAGACATGAACAGACATTTCTCCAAAGAAGACATACAAATGGCTAACAGACACATGAAAAGATGCTCCACATCACTTGGCATCAGGGAAACACAAATCAAAACCACAATGAAATACCACCTCACACCAGTCAGAACAGCTAAAATTAACAAGTCAGGAAACAACAGATGGCAAGGATGCAGAGAAAGGGAAACTCTCTTACACTGATCGTGGGAATGCAAGCGGGTGCAGCCACTCCAGAAAACAGTATGGAGGTCCTCAAAAGGTTAAAAATAGAGCTACCTTATGACCCAGCAATTGCACTACTGGGTATTTACCCCAAAGTTACAAATATAGTGATCCAAAGGGGCACATGCACCCCAATGTTTATAGCAGCAATGTCCACAATAGCCAAACTATGGAAAAAGCCCAGATGTCCATTGAAGGATGGATAAAGAAGATGCTGTATGTATATATATATATATATATATGGAATGGAATACTACTCAGCCATCAAAAAAAAAATTAAATCTTACCATTTGCAACAACGTAGATGGAACTAGAGGGTATTATGCTAAGTGACATAAGTCAATTAGAGAAAGACAAATAGCATATGATTTCACTCACATATGGAATTTAAGAAACAAAACATGAACATAGGGGAAGTGAGAGAAAAATAAAATAAGACAAAATCAGAGAGGGATAGATAAGAGACTCTTAACTATAGGAGACAAACTCAGGGTTGCTGGAGGGGATGTCGGGGGGATGAGGTAACTGGGTGATGGATATTAAAGAGGGCACTTGATGTAATGAGCACACTGGGTGTTACATGCAACTGATTAATCACTAAATTCTACCTCTGAAACCAATAATACACTGTATGTTAATTGTTTTTAATTTTTAAAAAATGAATCTTATTCCCCTTCAGTGAGTGCCAAAAGTTGGAGGCAGGGAGAGGTAGATAGAATGGTCAGTAGAGCTGGAAGCACTCCTTAAATCCCAGACTTATTACAAAAATCTGGGTTCAAATCCAACTCTGTGTTACTGAGCAATACTGAATGTCTCCGAGCCTCTGGGTCCTGTGGGATTAAGTGAAATATCACATGTGTGACTCTGACACTGACAACTGTTCGAAATGACTGCATCTAGCCCAGTATTTCCCAAATGGTTAAGTATGTTGTTTTAGGTATTTTTTACCATCACTACACGTAACAGCTGTGACATATTGAGGTAGATGTAATTATATTGAACAATTATTATTTTTGGTAGTCTATATATAACTCATCAGATACTGACCAACACATTATCTCAAGGCGCAACCTATTTAATCTGGCATGGCTGATATTGGCCCCCTCCTCCTTGCCTAATCCAAAAACTCGTTCTCTGACCCCTCCTCAACCTCATTCGTCTTTGGCTCTCACCTCCAAGTTCCCCTTAACCTTCCCCTCTTGGGCCTCAACTCCCTGGCTGCACTTTCCCTCAGCCACTCTCTTCCCTAAGGAGGGGCTGTAGAAGACAGGTTACAGATCAGTGAGCCTGAAGGAGGCAAGGCTGTGGCCTGGTGTTCCAGTGCAATGGCATTTAGGAGAAGTAGCTGAGAGAAAGTATAGCATGATTTAACATGGAACAGGCAATAGCCCTTTTTCTCCAAGATTCCTCTTTCCTAAGTTCCTACTGGCAACCCTTTAATTTAGAGCTGTCTTTTGTCTTACATCTCCCTTATTCTCTAGATTCCCTCCCTTCCATCTCTGGGCCCAAACTTCTTTTCCTAAGAACTTCCAGAAAGCCCAGTTCTGTCTTCCCTCACCTGTTCTAGCAAACTCTTTCCTTCTATTTTCTCCTTCATACTTCTTTCTTTATAGTTTTTAATTTTTTTTTAATTTTTTATTTATTTGTGAGAGAGAGAATGAGAGACAGAGAGCATGAGAGGGAGGAGGGTCAGAGGGAGAAGCAGACTCCCTGCTGAGCAGGGAGCCCGATGCGGGACTCGATCCCAGGACTCCAGGATCATGACCTGGGCCGAAGGCAGTCGCTTAACCAACTGAGCCACCCAGGCGCCCTATAGTTTTTAATATTTTAATATTATTTTCATCCCTCATATTTTAACCTGTTAAAATAAAAAAAGTCTTTTTTAAAATGTTAGCTCAATAATAGTAAAGGTGTGATGGGATATGGGGAAAAAATGAGAAGGATATGCAGAACCTGAAGTTTGAGGAACAATAAACTAACCCAAATCTTTCCCTTTGGAAATGAGAAACTGAAATCCAATGATGTTACATGAATTGCTCAAAGTCACACAGCTGACTAGTGCCAGAACCTGAGCAATCCTCAGCCTTTCTAGCAGCATGTCCCCCAAAGCAGACATATGCAGATTAGCTATGGTTATTCAACACAAAGAGACATAGCATGCCTATTATAAAGAGGCCCAATGCCCCATTCATTTGGATGTAATTAAATGTCCTTTTGTTTAGAGACTTTCCGGCCCCTTCTATTCCTCCATTTTCAATTACAAATTCAAATTGTAGAATAAATGTTTGTTAAGAGTTGAGGAGGGATGTCTGGCTGGCTCAGTCAGTAGGGCATGCAACTCTTGATCTCAGTGTCATGAGACCCTCAAGCTCCATACTGGGTGTAGAGAATAATTTAAAATAAATAAATAAATAAAATAAAACATACCCAAAAATTTTTTTAAAAGAATTGGGGAAAGAGATGTGGCTAGCAAAATATTATCACACAGTTGGCCCTATTAGTGTCTTCTGAGGGAAGATGTACACACAAACACACATACACACACGCTCTAGACTCAGAGGACATTGGTGATTGATTTAAGTAAAAAATGAAAGCTGTATCTCTTTTCTTTTAGTATGAAGAACTAAAATGAGAAAAAAAGTTATACTAGGGATCTTTAAAAATGATGGGGCGCCTGGCTGGCTCAGTCGGTTAAGCGGCTGCCTTCGGCTCAGGTCATGATCCCAGGGTCCTGGGATTGAGCCCCGCATCAGGCTCCCTGCTCAGCAGAGGGCCTGCTTCTCCCTTTCCCTCTGCCTGCCGCTCTGCCTACTTGTGCTCTCTATCTCTCTGTCAAATAAATAAATAAATAAATAAATATCTTTAAAAAAATAAAAAATATAAAAATATAAATAAAAATGCTGAGTGACAACATCTGAAGTTTCTATAGGGACCTCCAAATGCTGCAATCATTCCACTTCTAGAACTTAGTTGATTCTAAGAAAGAAAATAAAGTTAATAAAGATCTATTACCTAATTCTGGGCTGAGGCTGAGTCACTGTGTAAACAAACTTCAGTTACCAGCCTGCTTTCTCAAGGTTGAATCAATTGCCTTGAACAATGAGTATAGTGAGTCTTCCAGGCTTCGTCCTGCAAAATAGAATGACCCTGCATTGTTCTGTGGAAGAATGAAGTACAAGTCAATGTCTTCTGGGTTTGCTTCCTCTCTTCTATTTTGAAATTTGAATTTGTTCAACAAGCCTGCAAAGATGAGCCACTAAGGGAGGAGAGTTGGTACAGTGCCATGAAGGCATGAGAGACAATGAACTTAGTGACCTGGATTCTTTTCATGGCCAAAATAAAATAAAATTCCCAAGTCCCTGGAGAAAGAAAACTTACCAATACATTTACAGTAAGAGGAAAAGGACTAATTAACAGACCTTCCTTCCTTCTTTTTTTCAAGACTCTGCTCTCAGGAAAAAGCTGGGGCACTACTATTCCACTGCCCCTTCTATCACTTACCAACTAGTGAGGCAAAACATTTAAGCTTTATAACTTTCAGCCCCCACCCCCCCCTCTAAAATAAGATGATACTAATATTACCTACCATTATATTAGTACAAGAATTAAGTGAGATAATACATCTAAAACATCTAGCAATATGCCTGACACACAGTAACCACCCAATAAATAACAGCTATCATTTTTATTATGATGTATGGCAATGACAGTGAATGAACTCTGAACACTTGACCTCCAGAAATCAGATGAATCTAGAGCAACCTTCAAAACCCACACATGTAGGCCTGGAGGCTGATGAGGATATTTAAAGGAAATGAAAATGTGATATTTACCTTTACTGGCATGAGTGAGTTTCTTTTCCTTGCAACCAAAAAAGTTTCAATACCAAAACACTTATCTTGTCTGTTTTAGTGTTCCCACACTAAAAGATGGAGGAATATACTCAAAAGCTTCATGTAAAGAGAAAATAGAAGCTGAATCTGAAAGTACTTTGTAAGCTTAGGTTTGGGGGACTTCCAGGTAAAAATACTCTCCCTCTAGAAACTCTTCTAAAGTAAGAGGAAGGGGATTTTTAAAGGCATGAACCCAAAAGGAAAAGGTGAACAGAACCCAAAAAGGCAGAGAAGAGACAACAGCAACCCTTCCAAGGTGCCAGACGGGTGAGTGACATTGTCTTGGACCTTCTAAACCAGACTAGCTAACACTATCAAGTGACCTCAGTCAACAACAGATGGAGAATAATCCCCCAGCTAAGTCCCATTCAAATTCTTAACCAACAAAATGATGAGACAGTAGGTGTTTGAAGCCATTAATTTGGGGTGATTTATTGCACAACACTGGAATACAGAAGGCAGAATGGGGCTGCTGTCACTGAGACATTGGGTGGAGATCCATTTCTAAATAAGCAAATTGGAGGAGTTCACAAGGATGGTAGCATTTCAGCTGGTCTTAAAGGATAAGTGGAAAACAAGAAGCATTTCACACTGTGTATAGTATAAGCTTGAAGATGTTCTCTCTTTCAGAGGGCTTTTGAGAGCCCTGGATCCTAGTCTGAATATTCCCTCAAATTATGAGGAAACACAAGAGTAAACTAAGAAGTAAAGTTCCAGGTGGTAATGAGAAAGAAAAGTAACTCCATTAAAAATATTAGCTTCTGGGACGCCTGGGTGGCTCAGTTGGCTAAGCGTCAGCTTTTGGCTCAGGTCATGATCTCAAGGTCCTGGGATTAAGTCCCACATCAAGCTCCCTGCTCAGTGGAGAGTCTGCTTCTTCCTCTCTCTCTCCCTCTGCTGCTCCCCCTGCTTGTGCTCTCTATCAAATAAATAAATTAAATATTTTAAAAAAATATTAGTTTCAATTCTAAAAAATAAAATTATGAGAAATACATTATTGCCCAATACCTTTTGAATATTGCTGCCTGCAGAAAGTTTTCCTTACCAATGAAGAGACCCTGAACTTTTAATATAAATATTACTGCTCTTTTTATTGAACTGTATCAGGAAAAGATGATTTCTGTTTCAACTGATAGAATGCCAATTGAAACCAGCTTAATCAATGAGAAAACTTGATTTATTTAATGAGACTTTATTGACTGAAGACACTTAAAAGTTCAGACATGAAACTGACCTCTGAAAATTCAAATGATAATTTCATTATCTCTCTCCTTCCCTCTGAGTGTTGTGTGTGTTATCCTTTCTTTTTTAAAATTTTTTTTAAAGATTTTATTTATTTGAGAGAGAATGAGAGAGAGAGAGCACAAGAGGGGAGAGGGTCATAGGGACAAGCAGACTCCCTTCTGAGCAGGGAGCCCGATGCGGGACTTGATCCTGGGACTCCAGGATCATGACCCGAGCCAAAGGCAGTCGCTTAACAAACTGAGCCACCCAGGCACCCTGTGTTATCTTTTCTTATCATACAGAGGCTTCTGTCATAAGATGTTGAGCAAGCAATGACTTCAGATAAGACTAAGTCATCCCAGCTTAGTAAACCCAGAGAAAAGAGAGAGCTTCTTGATCCCAGTCCCTCCTTACTAGTATTTAAAATCCCAGGGAAGGTCTCTGATTGGCTGACTTGTTCACATGCCTGCCCTTTCTCCAATTATTGTCAGTGGTTGATAGGGTAATATGATTGGCCAGTGCCCAAAGAAGTAAGTTAATATCATTGGCATCCCTCAAAGAACCACCTATAATGAAGGAACGACAGTTCCCACAAAAGAAGAGGTAAGAGTGCTATGAATCAGAAGAAGGGTAAAAGTGTTCTGGGCTGATATAAAAAAGAGATGCCTAGCACAAGGATGTAATGACTGATTTTTTGTGGTTTTTGAGTGTTTTTGTGTTTTTTTTTTTACTTTTTATTGATTTTTGTATTTTTTTTAAATTTATTAACATATATTATTTGTTTAGGGGTACAGGTCTGTGATTCACAGCCCTCACCATAGCACACACCCTCCCCAATGTCCATCACTCAGCCACCCCATCTTTCCCACCCCCCTCCATTCCAGCAACCCTCAGTCTGTTTCCTGAGATTAAGAGTCTCTTATGGTTTGTCTCCCTCTCTGGTTTCATCTTCTTTCATTTTTCCCTCCCTTCCCCTATGATCCTCTGTCTTTTCTCAAATTCCACATATCAGTGAGATCATATGACACTTGTCTTTCTCTGATTGACATATTTTGCTTCAAATACCATCCATGTCATTGCAAATGGCAAGATTTCATTTTTTGATGGCTGCATAATATACAATTATCTATATATACCACATCTTCCTTATCCATTCATCTCTTGATGGACATCTAGGCTCTTTCCATAGTTTGGCTATTGTGGACATTGCTGCTATAAACGTTGGAGTGCGGGTGCCCCTTTGGATCACTACATTTGTATCTTTGGGGTGAATACCCAGTAGTACAATTATGGGTCATAGGGTAGCTCTATTTTTGACTTTTTGAGGAACCTCCATACTGTTTTCCAGAGTGGCTGCACCAGCTTGCATTCCCACCAACAGTGTAGGAAGGTTCCCCTTTCTCCACAGCCTTGCCAACATCTGTCGTTTCCTGACTTGTTCATTTTAGCCATTCTGACTGGTGTGAAGTGGTATCTCATTGAGGTTTTGATTTGGATTTCCCTGATGCTGAGTGATGTTGAACACTTTTTCATGTGCCTGTTGGCCATTTGGATGTCTTCTTTGCAGAAATGTCTGTTCATGTCTTCTGCCCATTTCTTGGTTGGATTATTTGTTCTTTGGGTGTTGAGTTTGATAAGTTCTTTATAGATTTTGGATACCAGCCCTTTATCTGATATGTCATTTGCAAATATCTTCTCCCATTCTGTTGGTTGTCCTTTGGTTTTGTTGACTGTTTCTTTTGCTGTGCAAAAGATTTTTATCTTGATGAAGTCCCAATAGTTCATCTTTGCCTTTGCTTCCCTTGCCTTTGGCGATGTTTCTAGGAAGAAGTTGCTGCAGCTGAGGTCAAAGAGGTTGCTGCCTGTGTTCTCCTTTAGGATTTTGATGGATTCCTGTCTCACATTGAGGTCTTTCAACCATTTTGAGTCTATTTTTGTGTATGGTGTCAGAGAATGGTCCAGTTTCATTCTTCTGCATGTGGCTGTCCAATTTTCCCAACACCATTTGTTGAAGAGACTGTCTTTATTCCATTGGACATTCTTTCCTGTTTTGTTGAAGATTAGTTGACCATAGAGTTGAGCATCTCTGTTCTGTTCCATTGATCTATGTGTCTGTTTTTCTGCCAGTACTGTACTGTCTTGATGATTACAGCTTTGTAATAGAGCTGGAAGTCCGGAATTGTGATGCCACCAGCTTTGCTTTTCTTTTTCAACATTCCTCTGGCTATTTGGGGTCTTTTCTGGTTCCATAAAATTTTAGGATTATTTGTCCCATTTCTTTGAAAAAAGTTATGGTATTTTGATAGGGATTGCATTAAATGTATAGATTGTTCTAGGTAGCACAGACATTTTCACAATATTTATTCTTCCAATCCATGAGCATGGAATGTTTTTCCATTTCTTTGTGTCTTCCTCAATTTCTTTCATGAGTATTCTATAGTTTTCTGCATACAGATTCTTTGCCTCTTTGGTTAGATTTATTCCTCAGGATCTTAAGGTTTTGGGTACAATTTTAAATGGGATCAACTCCTTGATTTCTCTTTCTTCTGTCTTGTTGTTTGTGTATAGGAATGCCACTGATTTCTGTGCATTGATTTTATATCCTGCCACTTTACTGAATTCCTCTATGAGTTCTAGCAGTTTTGGGGTGGAATCTTTTGGGTTTTCCACATAAAGTATCATATCATCTGCAAAGAGTGAGAGTTTGACTTCTTCTTTGCTGATTTAGATGTCTTGTGTTTCTTTCTGTAGTCTGATTGCTGTGGCTAGGACTTCTAATACTATGTTGAATAGCAGTGGTGATAGTGGACATCCTTGCCACATTCCTGACCTTAGGGGGAAAGCTCTCAGTTTTTCCCCACTGAGTATGATATTCGCTGTGGGTTTGTCATAGATGGCTTTTATGATACTGAGGTTTGTACCCTCTATCCCTACACTCTGAAGAGTTTTAATCAAGAAACGATGCTGTACTTTGTCAAATGCTGTTTCTGCATCTATTGAGAAGATCATATAGTTCTTGTTCTTTCTTTTATTAATGTATTGTATCACACTGATTGATTTGCAGCTGTTGAACCAACTTTGCAGCCCAGGGATAAATCCCACTTGGTCATGGTGAATAATCCTTTTAATGAACTGTTGGATCCTATTTCCTAGAATTTGGGGAGAATTTTTGCATCCATGTTCATCAGGGAAATTGGTCTGTAATTCTCCTTTTTGATGGGGTCTTTGTCTGGTTTTGGGATCAAGGTAATGGTGGCCTCATAAAATGAGTTTGGAAGTTTTCCTTCCATTTCTACTTTCTGGAACAGTTTCAGAAGAATAGGTATTAATCTTCTTTAAATGTTTGGTAGAATTCCCCTGGGAAGCCATCTGGCCTGGGCTCTTTTTTGTTGGGAGATTTTTGATTACTCCTTCAATTTCCTTAGTGGTTATGGGTCTGTTCAGGTTTTCTATTTCTTCCTGGTTCAGTTTTGGTAGTCTATACATCTCTAGGAATGCATCCATTTCTTCCAGATTATCTAATTTGCTGGCATATTGTTGCTCATAATATGTTCTTATAATTGTTTGTATTTCTTTGGTGTTGGTTCTGATCTCTGCTTTCATTCATGATTTTATTTATTTGGGTCACTTCTCTTTTCTTTTTGATAAGTCTGGCCAGGGGTTTATCAATCTTACTAATTCTTTCAAAGAACAAGCTCATAGTTTCATTGCTTTGTTCTACTATTCTTTTGGTTTCTATTTCATTGATTTCTGCTCTGATCTTTATTATTTCTCTTCTCCTGTGGGTGTAGGCTTTATTTGCTGTTCTTTCTCTAGCTCCTTTAGGTGTGGGGTTAGGTTGTGTACTTGAGACCTTCCTTGTTTCTTCAGAAAGGCTTGTATTGCTATATACTTTCCTCTTAGGACACCTTTGCTATATCCCAAAGATTCTGAACAGTTGTGTTTTCATTTTCATTTGTTTCCATGAATTTTTTAAATTCTTCTTTAATTTCCTGGTTGACCCATTCATTCTTTAGTAGGATGCACTTTAGCCTCCATGTATTTGAGTTCTTTCCGACTTTCCTCTTGTGGTCGAGTTCTAGTTTCAAAGCATTATGTTCTGAAAATACACAGGGAATGATCCCTGGTACTGATACTGATTGAGACCTGATTTGTGACCTATGACATGATCTATTCTGGAGAATGTTCCATGGCACTAGAGAAGAATGTGTATTCTGTTGCTTTGGGACAGAATGTTTTCAATATATCTGTGAAGTTCATCTGGTACAGTGTGTCATTTAAAGCCTTTATTTCCTTGTTGATCTTTTGCTTAGATGATCTGTCCATTTCAGTGAGGGGTGTTAAAGTCCCCAACTATTATTGTATTGTTGTCAATGTGTTTCTTTGCTTTTGTTATTAATTGGCTTATATAATTGGCTGCTCCCATGTTAGGGGCATAGATACTTACAATTGTTAGATCTTCTTGTTGGATAGGATATAGTGTCCTTCCTCATTTCTTATTATTGTCTTTGGTTTAAAATCTAATTTTTCTGATATAAGGATTGCCACCCCAGCTTTCTTTTGATGTCCATTAGCATGGTAAATTGTTTTCCACTCCCTCACTTTCAATCTGGAGGTGTCTTTGGGTCTAAAATGAGTCTCTTGCACACAGCATATCAATGGGTCTTGTTTTGTTTTTTGTTTTTTTTTTATCCAATCTGATACCCTGTGTCTTTTGATTGGGGCATTTAACCCATTTACATTCAGGGTAACTATTGAAAGATATGAATTTAGTGCCATTGTATTGCCTGTAAGGTGACTGTTACTGTAGTTTGTCTGTGTTCCTTTCTGGTCTATGTTACTTTTAGGCTCTCTCTTTGCTTACAGGACCCCTTTCAATCTTTTTTGTAGGGCTGGTTTGGTGTTCACAAATTCTTTTAGTTTTTTGTTTGTCCTAGAACCTTTTTATCTCTCCTGTTATTTTCAATGACAGCCTAGCTGGATATAGTATTCTTGGCTGCATTTTTTTCTCATTTAGTCATCTGAATATATATCATGTCAGTCCTTTCTGGCCTGCCAGGTCTCTGTGGATAGGTCTACAGCCAAACTAATGTTTCTGCCATTGTAGGTTACAGACCTCTTTTCTCAAGCTGCTTTCAGGATTTTCTCTATGTCTCTGAGACTTGTAAGTTTTACTATTAGATATTAGGGTGTTGACCTATTTTTATTGATTTTGAGGGGGGTTCTCTGTGACTCCTGAATTTTGATGCCTGCTTCCTTCCCCAAATTAGGGAAGTTCTCTGCTATAATTTGCTCCAATATACCTTCTGCCCGTCTCTTTCTTCTTCTTCTGGGATCCCAATTAGTCTAATGTTTCATCTTATGGTATCACTTATCTCTTGAATTCTGCCCTTGTGATCCAGTAGTTGTTTATCTCTCTTTTTCTCATCTTCTTTATTCTCCATCATTTGGTCTTCTATATCACTAATTCTCTCTTCTGCTTCATTTACCCTAGTAGTTAGAGCCTCCATTTTTGATTGTACCTCATTAATAGCCTTTTTGATTTCAACTTGGTTAGATTTTAGTTCTTTTATTTCTCCAGAAAAGGATTCTCTAGTATCTTCTATGCTTTTTTTCAAGCCCAGCTAGTATCTTTATAATCATCATCTGAACTCTAGTTTCAACATCTTACTAATGTCTGTATTGGTTAGGTCCCTGGCAGTTGGTACTGCCTCTTGTTCTTTTTCTTGAGGTGAGTTTTTCCTTCTTGTCATTTTGTCCAGAGGAGAATAGATGAATGAGAACACAAAATGCTAAAAGGGTAACAATGACCCCAGAAAAATATACACTAAACAAATCAGAAGAGTTCTGAAACTGGAGGGAAAGGGGGAAAAAAAAAAAGAAGAATATGGTCAGGCTGGTGAAAAGAACAGAGCCACACACGAGATTTTGGGAGTATTTTGGTCTGTTAGAAGAAACTGTCTCCCGAAATTTTAAAGAAAGAAAAACTTATACATATATATACAAAAATAAGGGTAAATACGATGAAGGGATGGAATATGACTGTAAAGATAAATATTTAAAAAGATTTTTAAAAAGGAATTAATAAGATAAGTTGGTTGAAAAAAGAAAGAAAAAATTAAATTAAAAAAAGAAGAAAAAAAAGAGAGAATGTGATCAGGCAGGAGACTAGAACAAAGACATACACTAGATTTAGGGTATATTTTGGTCTGTTAGAAGAAATTGTATCCCATAATTTTAAAGAAAGAAAAACTTATATATATATGAAAAATAAGGTTAAATACAATGAAGGGATGGAATATGAGTGTAAAAATGAAAATTAAAAAATATTTTAAATAAGGAATTGGTAAGATAAGATGTTGGTTGAAAAGGAAAGAAGAGGGATGCCTGGGTGGCTCAGTCGGTTAAGCGTCTGCCTTCAGCTCAGGTCATGATCCCAGGGTCCTGGGATCGAGTCCCACATCGGGCTCCCTGCTCCGCGGGGAGCCTGTTTCTCCCTCTGCCTCTGCCTCTCTCTCTCTCTCTCTATCTCTCATGAATAAATAAATAAAATCTTTAAAAAAAAAAAAAAGGAAAGGAAAGAAGAAAAATTCAAAAAAAGTAGAAGAAGAAAAAAAATAAAGAATATTTAAAAAATTAACTTTGAATGACTAAAGAATCATGGGAAAAAAGCCATGAATTCTGTGTGCTGTATTCCCCTACCGCTGGGGTTTTGCAGTTCTCATTGATCGGTAAACTTGGTCTTGGCTGGCTGTTCTTGCTGATCTTCTGGGGGAGGGGCCTGTTGCCATGATTCTCAAATGTCTTTGTCCAAGGCAGAATTGCACTGCCCTTGTCAGGGGCCAGGCTAGGTAATCTGCTCGGGTTTGCTGTAGGTAGCTTTTGTTTCCTGCAAGCTTTCCCTACAGCTTTGGGGGATGAGAGTGAAAAAGGCAGGCTCCCAATCTCTGGCCCTAGAGGAGCCAAGAGCTTGGGGCCCCACTCCTCAGTGAGCCCTCAGAGAAAAGCAGTCAATCACTCCTGTCTCCCCAGTCTCTGGTCACACTCCATGCTCACCCAGCCTGTGAGCGAGTGTTTCTATCTCTGGCACACGACCCCATTTGGAGTCTCCAAACCCAGAAGATTCCTGTAGTGGGTTCCCACACCACTCCTCCTGGGGGAGGAAAGGGAGTCTCCCCAGATCTGCCGCTTGTTCAGTCCCTGCTGGAAGATCAGTGGCCTAACTGTGCTGCAGATCACAGCTTATGGCAACCCCGAGCTGAGAGCCCACTCCTCAGCTCCGTCTCCTCAGCCGGCTTCCCTGCTCCGGTACCTGGGAGCTCTGCCACACTCAGGCACCCCCAGTCTCCCTGTGACCCAGAGGGTCCTGAGACCACACTGTCCCAGTGAGGGTTCCACTCCCTGCTTAGCCACTGGAGCCATGTCCCTCAGCAGAGCAGACTTCTAAAAGTTCCAATTTTGTGCTCTGCTGCTCTATCACTTGCTGGTAGTCAGCTGAGGGAGGCTCCCTCCCCACCACAGTCTAGCTTTCCAAATACCCCTGGTATTCACTTCTCTGCACGTCCTACGTTCCAGAAAGTGGTTGCTTTTCTGCTCGTAGAATTGCTGCTATTCTTTTCTTTGATCTCCTGTTGAATTTGTAGGTGTTCTGAATGATTTGATAACTATCTAGCTGAATTCCTGGGACCAGACAAAATTTAGGTCTCCTACTCCTCCACCATCTTGCTCCTCCCCCCTTGTTTTTTTGTTTTTGTTTTTGTTTTTGTTTTTTTTTTTGGTAGAATTACAATTTGACCAATGAACCCTCACACTTTTAAGGGCAGCATTACTCTCCATTCCTAATGCACTCTTTCCTCATCCCACCTCAATCTAGCCTGACTAACTCGAGACTTAAGAAATCATCACCCTTGAGGAGTTAAACAACTTGCACATCACAAAGAAGGTCAATGAATAGATCTAGGGCCATATCTCACCTTTTCTGAATTCCTGACATGTGCAGCAAAGGCAAAACACTCAAGCAAGGATACATACCTCTTGAGAATGCAAAATAAAAGTACAGAGAACAAAAGTAATGTGAAGAATGGATAAATTTTCCACTCCTGCACAGCAGACTTTATTTTCAAACATCTCATTCCCTCTCAAAAACTGCAGTGCAGATTTTGCAAACATGATGGGTTACATAAGTAGGATTATGTACTCTTCATGCAAACTCTAAAGCCAGCTGCCCATCCAGTTCTATTTCCCAGATAGGAAAAAGGATTACTACACAGTTCCGACACAATGCTGGAAAGACATTGATAAATTCTGACTCTCTCATTTCAAATTAAGGGAGGAAAATATATTTGGAAAGCTTCTCTTAATGAAAGCAATGACATTCGGATTGTGATTATGGTTTAACAGTTACATATGTATGGGTATATCAGCAATCCACACAACATATTTGAGCATTATGGGTTTCACTGTGTCCTCCAAAAATTTGTATATTTAATTCCTAACCTCCCTTACCTCAGAATGTGACTTTATTTGTTGATGGGGGTCTTTGCAGAGATAGTTAATTTATAATGAAGTCATTAGCATGGGCTCTAATCTAATACAACTGGTATCATTTTAAAAGGGGAAATTTGGAGACACATACACACACAAATACACACACACAGAGAATGCTATATGACAATAAAGGCATTGAGCAGGGTGATGCTTCTACAAGCCCAGGAACACCAGAGATTGCTGGAAAACCACCAGAAACTGGACAAGAGGCGTGGAACAGATTCTCCCTCATGGGTTCACAAGGAACCAACCAAGATGACACATGATCTTGCCCTCCTAACCTCCAGAACTGTGAGACAATAAATTTCTATTGTTTAAGCCACCCAGTTGGAAGTACTTTGTTACAGCAGTTGCAAGAAACTAATACTTTAAGCAAGAAACTTCCCATCATCGGAGTGGAAATAAAAGAGGGAATGTATTACCTCTGAGAACTTTAATCTTTTATTATTGCATTCACCTTAATAAAGGAAGGGTTTAGTCTATTCCCCCCAGACCCAATAAAAGTCAGAAATTGAAGTTTAACTAACTTCACAACATAGGCCAAAGATTCTACTATGTTTTATTCAGTAAAATCAGATTAACTGAAGCAAAATTCAGTTCCTTCCTGGTATCTAAATTATCCAGATAATGGTCTCAACCCAACTTTGGTTGGTCATTGTGAAGTAAACCTGATTTCAAATAAAGGAGTTTAGATCCACTTTGACCAAAAAAGGCTTAACACCTCCATCAGTCTCTGTTCATTGTCCCATAGAAAAGAGACCATACAAAGGCAGGATTTTCCTCCCCTAAACTGGGACTACCTGCTAAACAATTTGGACCCAGTTTCAGTGTGTGATCTGCTTTTCCCTTTTAGTTCCAGGTAGGTTCATGTTTCTCCTTATACAACTGGTAGTGAGGGGTGAGAGGGAGGGGTAGAGATGATGTTTGAAACACAAATGTGGCAAGCCCAACCATCTGTGTCTATGTGCCTATGTGTCAGGTGAATGTCGAGACCAGTAGCTGTCTAGAATACCCAGATTTCTCAACTTTTCTATTCCAGATGCACTGGAATTCCACTCAGACAAGAAAAGGAATCGGACCTTTACTAAAGAGATTAAAAAGCTGATATCGCTAACCCCTAACTCCCACGTTTCTTTTACTGGCCAATGTATAGTTTTGGCAGAACTATCTGGTCCCTAACTACCTATTCACTGGTCATTCTGAACATGAAAGTCAATGGTTTCCCCAATAGGTAACAAGAAGCAGAATTCAGTGAAAGTAGTTTCTCAGTTGGCCCTAAGGTAGGCCAGGGAGTTTGAGACTTATTGTCATTTTGATCTCATTTGGGGTTACTGTCAGGCATAGTAAGTTAAGTGGGGCTAAGATTACTGCATCATTCAGGAAACGAGGGTTCTAGGAGATGCATGTGGTCCTGTTCTTATCTCTGTTGTCTTTTGATTAGAAAACATGGCTATTTACCCAACTGCAGAAACCCACTTAGGAATGTAAAGAGCATGGTGGATGATGCTAACCTATGCATTTAAACTGGCAAATGCCAAGGTGCCTTATGTAAGTAGATGGTGAGCATTTTGAAAAGGCTTTGAGGTACATATGTTATGAACAGAAATAAAACTGCAAAGCCTTAAGGAATCCCTTTCAATTTCAGCCCCATCCACCTTCCCCAACCTACCCAGTCCCCACAGATGAGACTCCTGTCACTTCAGGCTTAGTATCACCTCTCTGCATGCCCCCATCCCTGGGATTCCACCCTTCATACTGCCTCTCAGTTTTGAAACTTGCTTCACTTAAATTGCTCTATTCATACTACCTTGCCATCCGACCTTGACTTCACCCCTATAGTTAAAAGATCATCTCTATCTCCTTACTACATCCCAGCAGCAGCTTACCATCCTGATGGTTCAAAGCCTTGGTTTATTACTGTTATTTTAAGCTTGCTCTATATTAAGAAAGATATGTGATTTTATCCCAAATGCTAGTTCCTATTAATTGATATAGACTGCTTCAGGTGCTATGTTAGGAAGAATTCTGAGGTCTCATCCTAACTTAGCTGGAAAGGATGCTTTGGCAGTTAGCGATATTTGCCATAGGCAATGGAGAGGAAAATGGAAAAACATTTGCTATATATTTGCCAACCATCCCCTATAGCACCAAATCCTATACTTCGTTTTAGTTATTTCCTCAAACACACACACACACACACACACATCATTTTGAGTGATTTTAGTTATATATTCTTGCATCTAGTAGTTCAACCCATGTAATCAAAACAGTTTTAACCACATGGTAGCAGTCTGGTGTTGCAAATCCAGAAATTTGAAAATGGGGTTCGTAAATTTAACTTGTAAGAAGACAATGGTAACCTAACAAATTATAAAACATTTGCATGTACATTTATGTTTATTAACCATATTTCCTCAAAAGATCCTGAATAAAAGTAGTATGAAACAAGTCATTTTGATGGACTAGCAGGGGAAAGAGATATGGTCTAAGAATGGGGTAGGGCCTGGGAGGTCAAGCCTAGAGAATGGAGGGTCTTTGGCACACCAGGTTTAGGAACATCCAAGGGGATCCTGAAAAAAAGGAAGGGACCTCTGAAAGAAAAAGGCACCAAAATCAAGTCGCGTTACTTCAGGACTTTCGAGGGTAGATACTAAGTATAGGAAACATCTTGTGAATGAGATGGTATTAGACTGTCCCAAAATGAATAACCTTGAAATTGAAATCCACAAAAAGAAAAAATCACATGAGTTAAAGCTTCCGTAGTCTATCTTTAAACAGAATTTGGGGGAAAAATCTATTTAAAACAAGCATTTAGAAAAGCATCATTTCCCTGGCATGATTATAATGTGCTTCATGTTGGCAAGAAGACTTCATTTCCAGTGATATTTTCCAATTGTTAAAATAAAAAAAAAAATCCCTGCCACTTTCTTTGCAATCCATAATTTTGTATTTTTAATTTCAATAACTCAAGTGTCTCTAAGCAGAAATAAGCTGCATATTCATGAGCCCTGATTTGCTGTAATCATTATTTCTGAGGCTCTCTATCTGTGAAGACTCCAAGTACTTGAGTCCTTTTTCTCAGGCAATTATATCAGATTGGCTTGGAGCTGAGGGAGTTGGAAGACCCCATTTCTTCATTTTCTCTTTGAAGGGCTCTGTGGGTCTATCTGAGGTCAACTTTCCTTGCTCCCAAACAGGGCTGATAATTAGTTGCCTCAACATTCGCAGGAGGGATAAAAGTCTATTTAATATGTTAACTAGAGAATTGTTAACTTTTCATCAATCAGCCCTTGGTCATAGACAGCAAAGGGAAAACCAAAGGGAAAATAGGATATTTTAAATTGAGCTGAGCAAAAAGTAAAGGAAGGAAAATATATATCGACTATGTTTTGTATATGTGAAAAACATGGATACAGAAATAAAAAATTAAAACATAGATGACCAAATGGCAAAAAAAAATCATAACATAAAATAACAAATTACTAGGTACTAAAGAAACATCTAGAAATCATCAATCTTCCTGTCTGAAACATGGCTTCTCTTAGTGGTAACAGCCCAGAATGAAATGGGGGTTCAAGGAAATGGGGGGGCTGAATGTCAGTTCTGCTACTTACCAGCTAGCTATCCAAGCACAAGTTCCTTAACCTCCAGGCCCTGTTTCTTTATCAAGACTGATAGCCTCATCTACAAGGGAATGATCACAGTTCCTTCTAAAGGTTTGTTGGCAGATTTAAATGAGATGTATCGAAGAATATAACATGGAGTCTAGCACAAAGTATACGCTCAATAAATGCTGTGCCTTGCTCTGCCTGATTTCTTTTTTCTCCCTTCTGGCTAAATAGCTATTCTGTTTTGAAAGGCCTCACAGCTCCCCTTAGCAACCATTCTAAATTTTAACAAACACCCCATTTAGGCAGTTCTTCCTTAAAATACCAGAAGAGATCTCTAGAAGTCAACTATCCCTTTGCCTGCAATTGGATTCCTTGGATATAGGGAAAGAGCACAAACTCAGGTTCGAGATCTGGCTCTGCTATTGACTTGAATATGACCTTGGGTTCTCTAACCTCCAGTTTCCTCACCTATAAAATGGGGGTACAACAAAGGTACCCTACAACAAAGGATACCTTTTAGAATTTTTTAACAGTTGTATAAAAGGACTTAACCACAGTAGCTGGACAAAGCAGTAACCTAACAATTAACATTGCATGTTGGGATGTCTATTGTAGTATTCCTGGTTCCCCAAGAAAATGCCAGCAAGAAGAAACAGCACATGTGGGCACTGTGTCCTTCCTTCCTGCAATTATTTGGCAATAGTTATGTGGTCATGTCATTCAGATCCGGAATCAATTTGAATCTGCAGGTAGCTTCCACTCAAAACCTCTATTTTTCAGATGTTGTGGTTGAAGTTCAGAAAGTTTAAGTACCCTTGTGGGGTTACATAGCAGAGGAAATCTGAGATTTTTAAAGCTGTGAGATCAAAATAACTGTGTGTCTTAGGGCAACTGCTCAGTTTCCTAGAGCAGCACAATTCTATGCCTTTAACAATCTGACCCAAGACCACTTTTTTCCAGCCTGTCAAATGTTTGTTTTTTTTTTTTTAAGGATAAGTTTAATTTGAAATATATATTAGTAGCATACAAATTTGTTCACTGATTTATAGAATGAATCTCTACCAGGGAAATAATAACATTTTCTACATAAACTCCTTGAGGGCAAAAGGACTATATCTTATTCTTTGGATCCCTAAAAGTACTTAGTAAAATGCCTGCTACTCAGTATTCATTAAATGAATCATGGAGAATTATCTAATTTGAGGGGCTCCCTTACTTTTCTCTGGCTCTTTCATTACTGTGCCATTCACGAAAGACAGAGTAGCTCTTACCACCTCTGAACCTTTGCACTTGCTGTTCTTCTCCTTGCAAAACTCTTCCTCATCTATTCAATTAGGGGACTCATTCTCTTCCTTCAGTTCTTGGCTTAAGCACCACTTCTCCCCAGAGGACATCCCGACTTTCCTTTGTAAATTCCAGTTACTTACTTACTATCCTAACACCCCTGGTAGCTTCTTTAATTGTGCCCATCACAATCAGGATGACCAGATGGTGTTGTTTACATAAGCTATATGAGAACACATTATCTGACTTGTTCTCTGCTCCATGCCTAGGGCCTACCATTGTTCCTAGCAGCCAGGAATGGCTCAACAAATAGTCACTGCAAAAGTGAGCAAAGAATGCAAAGCAAGGGCCCAGAGTGAATTTCTGATCTAGTATCAGGAATTCGTGAACCAACTCCCATTTGTCTTCTGTTATAGAGTTAGAAAACGTTAGAAAACTTGGATTTCTCTCTTCATTATTTAAAAAATTGATCAACTAATTAAATCATTCTAGGGTGCAAGTTTAGCTCGCTGGTGGATTTTAAAGGCTTCACATCCCAACCTGAGGCTTCAGCTTGATCTCAGGTGACCATGAAGGCTCCTAAAATCAAGACTCGTAATTGCACTGAAGAGTTTTGTGTTTCTTTTGAAAATTGAGCCTCAACTGCTATTCAGGAGATCAGCACTCACGCTTTAGTTTGTTCTTGTTTGGTTACAGAGAAAGAGCAGGTCGATTCCCAGTACAATGATTAAAAAGGCATTTACCCCTCTTGTAATCTTTCCATATGAGTGAATTAGAGCTGACAGACCGTTACGGCAGTAGAGTACCCAGCTGACAATATTGACTGAAAAGCAACTACCTTGCTGATTTTCTGTTGACTTAATGATGGGACAGGCACAAATGGAGCTTGCTGTTTTCGCTTTTAGTCCTTAATCCTGCCATACTGCTTAACCACCACCATATTGGCCATGTAGAAAGAGAGCAAGCTAAAAATAAAAGCCCTCCCAGGGTATTTTGAGACGACCACAAGGCCGTATCACTCTCACATTTAGAGTTTTCTCCCTCACATCACATCAGTGAATCATATGAAAATAAACCCCACATGCCTCACTAAAAGTAATTTTTGCTACCTAAACATTCTTAAACATTTTATAAATGTTGTTAAACAATCTGACTTTATGCAGCACATTTAATTTATATCAGCAATCATCACAAATTCCTATGAGGAGAGAAAATTAATCTAAAAAAGGTTTTCGGGGTGCCTGGGTGGCTCAGGCATTAAGCGTCTGCCTTCGGCTCAGGTCATGGTCCCAGGGTCCTGGGATCGAGCCCCACATCGGGCTCCCTGCTCGGCGGGAGGCCTGCTTCTCCGTCTCCCACTCCCCCTGCTTGTGTTCCCTCTCTCGCTGTCTCTCTCTCTGTCAAATAAATAAATAAAATCTTTAAAAAAATAAAATAAATAAGCTTTTCAAAATAAAGACGAAACAAAAATATAAACATTAAAAAATAAAAAAGGTTTTCAAATTGAATGAAATTTTATGGCATACATTTCAGAATTTTTTTTAAGATTTTATTTATTTATTTGACAGAGACAGAGAGCACAAGCAGGGGGAGTGGCAGGCAGAGGGAGAGAGAGAAGCAGACTCCCCTCTGAGCAGAGAGCCTGATGTGGGGCTCGATCCCAGGACCCTGGGATCATGACCTGAGCTGAAGGCAGATGTTTAACCACCAACTGAGCCACCCAGGTGCCCTCATTTTAGAATTATTAAAATGGATGAAGATGAAATAATATGTTTTGTGAATGTCTGTTCAACATTTACTCCATTATGAGTTTTTAGCTTTTTATTGCATTTTTGAGCCAATTAAAAGGATCTTTTTTTCAGGTCTCAAACATAGCCCTTTAAAAAGCCCATTAACCCTAATCTTCTAGTAGATAAGTCAGCCCTACATGTGCCTGATGCATGCAAAAGTTACATTTAGAACTGATCATTTTCCATAGATAATCATTCCTCTATAGTAAAACCATTGGCGGATTATCCTGCAATTGTGCACAAAAGTAAAATAAATAACATTTGATCTATGGGGTAGAGAAATGAATAGGGTATTGACCCCATTCAGTGAAAGACTTAATGGAAATGAGATAATTTTGACAGACCTAAATATTGAACCTACCAAATAGTAGGTACTCACGATTATTTATACTCAGGTTAGTCTATCTTACATAGAGTGGCCATAAATATCTCTGTTTCTTCCACCTAAACCAAGTACCCATGCGTCTTCATTTGGGGGTGAAAAGTGACTATATTAAAATATTTTACCTTAAATTTATGTTTCTTTTGTGTTCAACAATTTGGAAACTTCTGATACCCCAGAAACTTGTGCGAAAGTTGACATAACCAGTGTCAAAGAAATAGTTTGCATGCTATGCACTCTCTTATGCATACATACACTGAAAGGGCTTCTGGTCAACCATATTTTCTGAGAACATGTATGTGGGGTATAAATGAGCAGACAAAATAATCCAGGGCATGGGATATCCATATTCTCATTTCCGAACAGGTTGGTGTTAGCCTTCAGTGTACTTTGAAGCAATCTTTTTAAATCACATTGGTGATTGGGTAATTCTCCTCTTCAGCTATCAAATATTCTGAAGCTCATCCCTTGAACTGAATGCATTAATATTAAAACCTGCAAAAGAGTGACCTTGGGGAAAAAATAAAACAAAAAAAAAGTGTGTTCTGACTTTTCCCGTTTCAGAAGTGACTTCATCAGTGGCTGCCGCCCTCTGATGCCCAACCAGCTGAATCACGATGACGAGAATTAATATTTACGGAGCACATGTAATATGCCAAGGCTGTGCTTTACATACATTACTTCCTTTCATTTCTACAGCAGCACGTCGAGACAGATACTATCTCCATTCTACAGACGGCAGAACTGAGACTCGAAGTTTAAGCAAGCTGGAAAATCTCACGGCTGACAAACAGCGCCATCCGCCTTGAAAGCCAAGCAGTCTGACCTGAGAGCTATCACTCTTACCCTCCAGACTACAGGTGCTCCTCTCTTAAGGGGATAATTTAATTCAACTGATTATTTAACAGGCCCAGGCAAAATTCTAAAAAGGAATGGAATTTTTCTTTTTTTACTAGACCAACATTCCTGACATGGTGATATAAAAACATGACAGCCTGAACTCCTGAAAACTAAACTGATTCTTTCTTGTTGTCAATTATTCAATAAGATTTAATTGATAGTGAATGCAGACAAAACCTTTCTGGATATGGGGGGGCGATGCGGTAGGGAGGGTCCAGGCATCCTCATATCAACAGCATCAGCTTAAAGGATGTACTCTAAGAAAGCTACAGCTTTTAATCTTCAAAGTAAATATTGATTGACCTCTTTTTTTTCCTCCAACTTTTGAAAAAGATGTGGAAAGAAAATAAAAGAGTGAGCTAAGCTGAGAACATGATCAAGGAGGAGAGGAAAAAAAAAATACCCCCATTATTCGGTGCTCCCTGGCTTCACATCCTTCCAAAGAACTAATCTACCCTGATAGCTATTTGAATAACTCCATTTGACTTGGGTGATTTGTCAGCAAAACTGATAGCCATAGAACTGGGAATATCCTTTTCAACTTGCAAAGGTCTGCACTATCTTCTTGAGGCTTTCTTTTGTGGTCTTTACTAAACACAAGCAAGGGAAGCACAAAGAGGTTCCCTGGAATTCAGTGGAGCTTCTCATTTACCTGGGTGCTAGTCTGTGCAAGCTATCACAAATACCACAGACTGGTGCTTCAGCAAAAACAGGTATTAATTTCTAATGGTTCTTGAGGCTGGAGGTCCGAGATAGGGTGCCCACGTGGTCAGGTCTGGTGAAGGTCTTCTTCTGGTTAGGGACTGCCAGCTTCTCACTGGGTCCACACAAGGTAGAAGAGGCAAGCCAGCTCTCCAGAGCCTCCTTTCTAGGGGCATGGATCTCACTTCCAAGGGCAGAGCCCCTGTCTCCTAATCCCAAAGGCCCCACCTCCCATACCATCACACGGGGCATTAGGATTTCAACATGTGAATTTTGGGGGACACAAACATCAGACCATAGTTCTTTCCTAGATAGGTATAATCTCTTTCCCTCTTTCTCTCTGTCACACACACACAAACACACCCACACAAAATAACCTTTATTTACTTCACAATTGCAGGCAGGCCTCAGCTACTTAATGGCTTTTATGATCCTAATACATATACATTTCTACATGCTTTCATCATTTACTGAGCACCTCTTATGTCCTAGACACTATGAACAACACCAAGTATACAAGATGAATCATCTGTAGCTCCTACTGGATTTTGAAGAGTCTTCAGTTAAGGAGACAGACATTTGGTGGGGGGAGTTAAATTTCTTGAGCACTTACACGTCCACTGGAGTGATTTCCATTTATTCTCTCACTTAGTCATCACGAGAGCCTCATGATGTAGATACTATTTTTTTCCATTTGCCAGTCGAGGTAACTGAAGCTTGCATAAGGAAAGTAATTACAGGATCAAAGTGATAGAATTACTGCCACTATTACTAGTAGAAGCTCACATATATATTAAGTACTTACTGTGTACCAAGAATTGTTCCAAACACCTTACCTAGATTAGCTTATTTACTTTTTTTCTTTTAAAGATTATATTGATTTATTTGAGAGCATGAGAGAGAGAGCATGTGTGTGAGAGAGAGAGAGAGAGAGCACAAACAGGGGGAGCAGCAGAGGGAGGGGAGGAAGCAGGCTCCCCACTGAGCAGGAAGCCCAACGTGAGGCTCCATCCCAGGACCCTGGGATCATGACCCAAGCCGAAGGCAGACGCTTAACAATGGAGCCACCCAGGCACCCCGCTTATTTACTCTTATGACCTCCCTTCTACCAATAAGGAATCAGTAGCACAGAGATGTTCAATAAGCTCTCCAGAGTTACCCAACTAGCAGATGGTCTAGCTGGGAGGGAAACCCTCACCTTATGATACCAGTTGCTCTTAATAACTCCCAGACTCAAGTCTGATCATCCCCAAATCCATACTCAACACAGTACGAAACTGAAAAGCAATGTAGGATGTCCCCAATTACAATAATGTGTCCATCTTCCTGGTTGGAATACTAATGAAAGAAGAGGACTGAAGGACAACACTTTTTTGTAACAGATCAAATGTCTTTTGGAATGTTTTCTGATCTCAATCTACAAATGGTACTCGGAAGTTATAAAATTCAGCAAAAACAAAACAAAACAGAAAAACCCAGGGCTCCATTAAAGTGCCATTACATGTTTCAGTTTGCCACCTACTTTTCCTGTTTATAACAAAGGAGTGAGTGACTGATAGTCATTTACTATATAATAATGCTTTGCAACTCTGACTGGTATATTCCATAAGCTCCATGAGAGCAAAAATTAGGTCCATTTTTACTCACCATTTTGTTAGCAAACTGGGCATCATGATTAGCACATAGTAGTCACTCAGTAAGTTTTTTTTTTTTGGATATATGTTGAGAAAACCTGTCTGAACAAGCACTTAAGAGTATTTCCAGGGCGCCTGGGTGGCTCCGTTGGTTGGGCGACTGCCTTCGGCTCAGGTCATGATCCTGGAGTCCTGGGATCGAGTCCCGCATCGGGCTCCCTGCTCGGCGGGGAGTCTGCTTCTCCCTCTGATCCTCCCCCGTCTCATGCTTTCTCTCTCTGTCTCATTCTCTCTCTCAAATAAATAAATAAAATCTTAAAAAAAAAAAAAAAAGAGAGAGTATTTCCAGGGCTGGGACTAGCAAAGGGCAAGTGAGGCACCCATTTTGACTGCAAAATCTAAGAAGACACCAAAAAAAAAAACCCTTTTGCCTCAGGCTCCAAGATGACTTAGCACGGTATTTAACAGATCAGGTCTTTACAAAAAAGTTTGGTATTTTGTTCACGTGGATTATTTTACATTTTTTTTTTTCTCTGCCCTTATTACACACATTCTGTACACACACTCAATAAAGGCAATATAAGGCAAGAATATAAAGAAATGACTGAGACATGGATCCTATCTTCCTGGACTCACACGGACGTAGATTATTTTATTTGTAAACACAAATAAAATAGAGAGTAGAAAGCGATGCATGCCATAAGAATTCTAACATCCAGTTGGGATCAAAACTTTTTATTTCTCAATCAATTAAACTGATTTCTTTTCTAAATAAATCTAGAAAAGACTCAAATAACATCCTGCAAATAAAACCAGTGAAACTTTTTTCTTTCTTCTTTTCAATGAAAATTCTAATGTTGGAATATGGAGAACAGTTATTTTAAACCTTATGTGTGATTCTTATCTTAGAAAACTCGGGGCTGAATCTAGCTGTAATTTACTGAGATTGTAAAAACCCTACTAATTCTCAAGGGTTTAAGTGAACATGATTTACCATCCAGTTAAACTAACCTGGGCTCCCTTTCAGCTGGGGGGTCTTGGGCTAATTGCTAAACCTCTCTGACCCTCAGTTTTCTCCAATGTAAAATGAGGGGTAATAATATTTAGTTCATAGGGACGTTATGAGAATTAAATGAAACAATTTATGTAGAGTGCCTGGCACGTGGTCGTTACCGAGGCAGTGCCCCCACGGGTTTAATTAAAGCTTTGGCTCTCTGCCTCTCAGTGAACAAAAAACTTGAGTGTCATAATTAATGAAAGAAGTCCAAAAGAATAGAATGTCAAAACCACACGCCAGATAGAAACGAATGAGCTGGCATCCTTTCCAAAGTCTTGGCTTTTTTTCTTCCCCCCTCCCAAATTTAGACTTTTCTGACTGCTTGAAAGGTGGCACGAGGCTGCCATCTAGTGGTTGAACTAATGAAAACCAAACGCTTGTATTTAAGAACCAGAGCAAGGGGACTTTAATTTTAAAAAAACACTTCCTTAACGCAAGATTTGATTGGCAGCAAAGTACCAACTTCCTTAAGCACAGCAGCAAAACTACTGACACAAACACTTCCCTTGAGTTCTCTTCAAGTCTGCGCCCCATATTTCCAGCTGTCTTGGCCCCACCATCTTGTCAAAATCTGGGTCAGCCACCTATCACCACGAAAAGACTGGTGTTTTCACCAGTGTTTTACACTGTTATTTCATTTCTAAAAATTCCTAACACAAGGTCATTCCATGAGAGATTTGCATTTTATATTTATGTATTTGAGAGAAAGAGAGCATGAGCTGGAGAGAGAGGCAGAGGGAGAGGGAGAAGCAGACTTCCTGCTGAGCAAGGAGCCCTATTCAGGGCTTGATCCCAGGACCCTGTGATCATGACCTGAGCTGAAGGCAGACGGTCAACGACTGAGCCACCCAGGCACCCCAGAAGTGTGGATTTCTAACGAATTCCTAGATGATACAATGTCATTGGTCTGGGGGGGCACAGTTTGGTCCCCAATTTCTTTCTTTTTTTTTAAGATTTTATTTATTCATTTGACAGAGAGAAAGCACGAGCAGGGGGAGTGGGAGAGGGAGAAGCAGGCTCCCCGTGGAGCAGGGAGCCCGCTGTGGGGCTTGATCCCATGACCCTGGGATCATGACCCCAGCTGAAGGCAGACGCTTAACTGACTGAGCCACCCAGGTGCACCTGGTCCCCAGTTTCTAATGACAGAATTCCATAATGGATACATGGTGAGGGAGACAATTTTTAAAGGAACACCTTTACAGACTTTTCCTATGCCACGTCCTGTATTTCTGAAATCCATCCCTTCTCTCCATCCCCCACCCCTGCCACCTCTGCACTCGTGACCACCGTCTCTCTCCTCCATTCCTGCAATAGCCTCCCTCAGTTTTGCCCCCTTCAGTAGATTCTTCATATGTAGACTGAAGTGACCAAAAGTATATCATCATCCAGCCCCATCAAAGGCTTCCAATGGACCTCAGGACCCAATTCAAACATATCTTTTAAGACCTTTTATAATCTAGCCCCTGCTAGAGCAATTAATAATTAATTATATTATTATTATATTATTAATCTAGCCCTTGTTAGATTAATTACAATAAATTACAATCCATCCCCCTCTAGCCAATCCTGCACCTTACTCATTGTGCTCCTTTTGGCACAGTGGTTCTCGAAGTGTGGTCCCCAAAACCAGCAGCATCAGCATCACCTGAGAACTTGTTAGAGATGCAAATTCTTCAGCCCTCCCAGACCTGCTGATTCAAAAACTCTTGGGGTGGGGCGCCTGGGTGGCTCAGTTGGTTAAGCGCCTGCCTTCGGCTCAGGTCATGATCCTGGAGTCCCGGGATCGAGTCCCATGTCGGGCTCCTTGCTCAGCAGGGGGTCTGCGTCTCCCTCTGACCCTCCCCCCTCTCGTGTGCTCTCTCTCTCTCTCATTCTCTCTCTCTCAAATAAATAAATAAAATCTTTAAAAAAAAAAAAAAAAAAAACTCTTGGGGTAAGTCCCAGCTATCTGTGTTTAACAAGCCTCCAGGGGATCACTGCCCCTGCAGTCCTCAACCATTTGTCAAGCATGTCATACCTTCTCTCTCACTGCCACAGTTTTGCACCTGCCTCTCCGGGAAGACTCCAGCCCTACCCCCCTCGCCATGAGAATTCCTTACTGCTCCTCAGGTCTCAGCATTTACATCAATCACTTCTTCCCAGATAATTTCTCCATCCAGCAGTCTAGATTATCCAGGCTCATGTTAGGAATTTCACAGCACCCTGCACTTCCCTCAGCACCCAAGTCATTACCATAGTAGAATGTAAGTTATGTGTTCACAGGCCCCCATCCTTGTCCAGGTGCTGACTGCTTTTTATCATATGCACACTGTATCTCAATGCCTAGGGCAGGGCCTGGCTCAGGACAAGTGTTCAGTATTTGTCGAATGAGTAAGTATCACATGAACAGTTGCCCTCTCCACTCGGCACCATACATAAGACATAAAAAGGATTAGTAGCCATGAGTAAGATATTTTCTTACTTAGAGAAGATATCTGGCCTGCATGGGAGCCCATTGATTTCACAGTGAACCATGAGCAGCTCTGGTCTGAATAACATTTTGCTGTTTTAAGTCAGCCTTAGAATAACAATGTGGCGTAAGCAATGCTTTGTTTAAGTTCAACAAACACGCTGAGGTCTTTGAGGTCTTATGATATGTCAGGCACTGAGCTAGGAACCAAGTCTAAGAAGCACCTAATCTCTTATGTGAGAAAGGCACACAAACAGTTAGAATAGTGCCACAGGATCACAGAGGAGGTAGAAACTGTGTGGGCCAATCAGGAAAGCCTTCAGCAAGAAAAGTGAGTTAAGCCATTGTAGTGAGTTGAATAATAGCCCCCAAAAAAGATATATTTAAGTCCTAAGTTCCAGTATCGATGAATGTGATACTATTTGGAAAAGAAGTCTGCAGATATTAATTAAGGATCTTGAGATGAAATCATCCTGGACTTGGGGGGGGGAGCTAAATTCAATGAGTAGTGGTGTCCTTAAAGAGAAATTTGAGAAGAGAAAAAATCAGGAGAAAGCCATGTGAGGATGGAGGCAGAGATTAGAGCGACAGGGAAAGGAATGCCAAGGATTGTCAGCTACCACCAGAAGCTGGGAGAGGGACTCAGAGTCTCCCTCAGAGTCTCCAAAAGAAACCAATTCTACCAACATCTTGGTTTTGGACTTCTGGCCTCCAGAAAGGTGAGAGCATAAATCTATGTTGTCTTAAGCCACCAAGTTTGTGGTAATTTGTTACAGCGGCCCTAGGAAACTATTACAGCCTTGAAGGATGCATTGAAAGTAAGCTGCTAGCCAATGAAAATGGAAAGCACAAAAGTAAATCTCATGAAATCATGTAATCCGGAGACAGCAAGAGATCTAATGATAGAACAACTCAAAAGGTAGGCTATCACCGGGTTGTGCAGGGCTGGGAATCTTGTACTGTGTTAGAAACTAGAATCATATTAAGAGGTATTTGGATATTATTATGGCCTGCAAACTCAGGAAGAAGGGAATTACCTTACCTATTATCATTGCTCTTACCCAGACATAGAGGAGGAAAGGAGCACTTTAATACCAGTCAGGCCTTGAATCCAATCTCAAGAGAAGAAATCGAATAATCAAGTTGAACCAGGTAGAAGTTTTCTTTCTCCTAAGCCTCAAACCAAAACAGATCTGAGGCCTATTCTCTCTATGCATGCCCCCAACTTCCAATTTTCTTTACCACTATGTTGCAGTAAAAGCAAACAGCTAAAATCCAAACTGAAGCACATTAACATATTCAAAAGTTTAGCTGAGTACACATCAACTGGAATCAGGCAGCACCAGAGTTCGTGGCTGGGAGGACTCCACTGATGGGCACAGGGGTAGAGGTTGTTAGAGAGAAAGCTTGGAAGCAAAGCAAAAAAATTATCTGAATGGTTATAGTTTAAGTGGTTGCCTTATTTGGGAAAGCCTGGTAGACTGTTTGTGATTGTTGTTCCATTTGATTTTCTCAGATTCCAGGGCATTGTCTCTGACTGAAGTTTTGGTTTGCTCAGTAGGATACCAAGCATGAGAGCCTTCCCAGTCTAATGGCCTCCTTGCTTAATTACTTTAACGAAAGCAAGCCCACACCCTGTGGCATCACCCAAAATGGAGCAGGAGAGTTCCAGGAGGATTGTATTTACTCGCCCACACTCAGTGCCTGGCACTGGGGCACCTGGGCCACTGTTCTGGGACCAGCCTCAATGTGGAAAAGAGATGGATAAGAACAGTTACACCCACTCCAGGACAGGTCACTCCCTCTCAAACTCGCCACAGGATGCCTGTTGTAAATTTTATATATATATATAAACACATATATATTCTTATGCCCACACTATGTACATACTCAGATATATGTACATACTCAGATATATGTACATACGCACATATACACATATATATAAAGCAAATACAATTTGCATTAAAGAATTTCTTGGGGCATCTGGGTGGCTTAGTCAGTTAAGCGTCTGCCTTCGGCTCAGGTCATGATCTAAGGGTCCTGGGATCAAGCCCCACATCAGGCTGCTCAGTGGGGAGTCTGTCCCTACCCCACCCCCACTTGTGTGCTCTCTTACTCTCTCTCTCACTCTCGTTCTCTCTCTCCTAAATAAATATTTTTTAAAAAAGAATTACTATTTTCTGTTCACCAAAGGGTTTTCTTTTTTTCTTCTTACCTAAAATCACAGTTACTTCATAGTTAGCATGTAGTATGGTATCTAAGTGGTTGAATTCCAGGCTTTTGAACACATTCAGTTGTTAGTAAGATACTCTCTGTCTTCTTTGACAGATCCTGTAAAGTACTTAATTGTGAAATGTTGTTTGCTCATAGCATCTCTTCATAAATAACTGCAAAATAAGCTATTTCAAATGAAAAGAAGATAAACAGCTATATTTTTAACCCAAAGAAAGAACTCTTCAGTCTACCTACTTTGAAACACATGATCTGCCTTAGCCAAGATTTAATTTTATTTTGAGGGTGGTCCTTCTCAGCCTCCAAGCCAAATGCCCCCCATCACCCTACCCTCAGAAACTTCACACGTACTACTCTCAAGGCCCCAGTACTCACCAGTCTGGATTTGATCCATTTCCCAGGCCAAGTCATGTGGAGTTCACATGCCGATCCTCCTTCTTCTGTGACACCTGCCAGCACAGCACGGAAGTACTTGATCAACACAAGACCTCAGAGGCGAGGGAAGTGGGCCCTCTCTGAGCCAGTTCCTATAATTACAATGTAAAGCCAAACTAAAATGGAGTCAATTGATAGGAGGAGCAAGATGGCAGAGGAGTAGGAGACCTAAATTTCGTCTGGTCCCAGGAATTCAGCTAGATAGGGATCAAACCATTCTGAACACCTACGAACTCAATAGGAGATTAAAGAAAAGAATAGCAGCAACTCTCTGAACAGAAAAGCGACCACTTTCTGGAAGGTAGGACGTGCAGAGAAGTGAATCCGAGGCGATATTCGGGAGGATAGACGGCGGGGGAGGGGCCTCCGTCGGCCGCTTCTGGCAAGTGATAGAGCCGCGGGGCACAAAACCGGAACTTTTAAAAGTCTGCTCCGCTGAGGGACGTCACTCTGGTGGCTAAGCGGGGGGTGGAACCCTCTGGGACAGTGTGGTCTCAGGACCCTCGGGGTCACAGAAAGACCGGGGGTGCCTGAGTGCGGCAGAGCTCCCAGGTATCGGAGCGGGGAAGCCGGCTGCAGAGGCGGAGCCCACGCGCGGGCTCTCAGCTCGGGGTGGCCATAAACCGTGATCCGTGGCACAGTCGGGCCCCTGCTCCTCCAGCAGGGACCCAACAAGCGGCAGATCCGGGGAGACTCACCTTCCTCCCCCGGGAGGAGCGGCGCTGGAGCGCATCGCAGGGATCTGCTGGGTTTGGAGACTCCACCCGGGGTCGGGTGCCAGAGACAGAAACGCGCGGTCACAGGCCGGGTGAGCACGGAGTGCTGCTGGAGACCGGGGAGACGGGAGTGACTGACGGCTTTTCTCTGGGGGCGCACTGAGGAGCGGGCCCCGAGTTCTCGGCTCCTCCGGGGCGGAGATTGGGAGGCCGCCATTTTCACTCTCCTCCTCCAAAGCCGAACAGAAAGCTTGCAGGGAAAAAAAGCTCCCGAGAGCAAACCCGAGCAGATTCCTTAGCCCCAAACGGCAAGGGCGGGGCAATTCTGCCTCCGGCAAAGACATTTGGGAACCACGGCAACAGGCCCCTCCCCAGAAGATGAGCGAGAACAGCCTGCCAAGACCAAGTTTACCGATCAATGAGAACGGCAGAACTCCAGCGCTAGGGGAATATAGCACACAGAATTCATGGCTTCTTTCCCATGATTCTTTAGTCTTTCAAAGTTAATTTTTTTTTTAATTTTTCTTTTTCCCTTTTTCAACCAACATCTGATCAATAAAAAATTCTTTATTATTTTTCATTTTTAGAGTCATATTCTATCCCTTCATAGTAGTTAACCGTATTTTTGGTATATATATATATATATATATATATATATATATATATATATGTTGTTCTCTCTTTAAAATTTTTGGATACAGTTTCTTCTAATAGACCAAAATATACCCTAAATCTCTAGTGTATGGCTTTGTTCTAGTCTCCTGCCTGATCACATTTTCTCCCTTTTTTTACAAATCCTATTCTTTATTTTTTCAACCAACTTCTTCTCTTATCAATTCCTTTTATAAAATCTTTTATAATTTTCATCTTTATAGTCATATTCCATCCCTTCATCGTATTAAACCTTATTTTTGTACATATATAAGTTTTTCATTCTTTAAAATTTTGGGAGGCACTTTCTTCTAACAGACCAAAATACACCCAAAATCTAGTGTGTGGCACTGATCTAAGCACCAGCCTGATCATATTTGATCATATTCTGTTTTTTATATTTTTTGTTTGCTTTTATCTTTTTCTCTTTCTTTTTCTTTTTTCTTTCTTTCCCTTTCTTTTCCCCTGGTTTCAGGTCTCTTCTGATTTGTTTAGTGTATATTTTTCTGGGGACATGTTACCCTGTTAGCATTTTGTTCTCTCATTCATCTATTCTCCTCTAACAAAAAAGACAAGATGGAAAAAAATCACCTCAAAAAAAAAAAAAAAAAAAAACAAGAGGCAGTACCAACTGCCAGGGACCTAATCAATACAGACATTAGTAAGATGTCAGAACTAGAGTTCAGGATGACGATTTTAAAGATACTAGCTGGCCTTGAAAAAACCATGTAAGATACTAGAGAAACCCTCTCTGGAGAAATAAAAGAACTAAAATCTAACCAAGTCAAAATCAAAAAGGCTATTAATGAGGTGCAATCAAAAATGGAGGCTCTAACTGCTAAGGTAAATGAGGCAAAAGAGAGAAATAGTGATATAGAAGACCAAATGATGGAAAATAAAGAAGCTGAGAAAAAGAGAGATAAACAACTACTGGATCATGAGGGTAGAATTCGAGAGATAAGTGATACTATAAGACAAAACAATATTAGAATAATTGAGATGCCAGAAGAAGAAAGAGAGAGAGGGCAGAAAGTATATTGGAGCAAATTATACTGAGAACTTCCCTAATTTGGGGAAGGAAACAGGCATCAAAATCCAGGAGGCTCAGAGAACCCCCCACAAAATGAACACAAATAAGTCAACAACCCGACATCTAATAGTAAAACTTACAAGTCTCAGAGACAAAGAGAAAATCCTGAAAGCAGCTCGGGGCAAGAGATATGTAACCTACAATGGTAGAAACATTAGATTGGCAACAGACCTATTCACAGAGACCTGGCAGGCCAGAAAGGACTAGCAGGATATATTCAGAGCACTAAATGAGAAAAATATGCAGCCAAGAATACTATATCCAGCTAGGCTGTCATTGAAAATAGAAGGAGAGATAAAAAGCTTCCAGGACAAACAAAAACTAAAGAAATTTGCAAACACAAAACCAGCCCTACAAGAAATATTGAAAGGGGTCCTCTAAGCAAAGAGAGAGCCTAAAAGTAACATAGACCGGAAAGGAACTGAGACAATATACAGTAACAGTTACCTTACAGGCAATACAATGGCACTAAATTCATACCTTTCAATAGTTTTCCTGAATGTAAATGGGCTAAATGCCCCAATCAAAAGACACAGGGTATCAGATTGGATAAAAAAAAAAAAAAAAAAAGACCCATCAATATGCTCAAGACAAGACAATATGCTCAAGAGACTCATTTTAGAACCAAAGACACCCCCAGATTGAAAGTGAGGGGGTGGAAAACGATTTACCATGCTAATGGACACCAAATGAAAGCTAGGGTGGCAATCCTTATATCAGAAAAATTAGATTTTAAACCAAAGACTAGAATAAGACATAAGGAAGGACACTATACCCTACTTAAAGGGTCTATCCAACAAGAAGATCTAACAATTGTAAATATCTATGCCCCTAACATGGGAGCAGCCAATTATATAAGCCAATTAATAACAAAAGCAAAGAAACACATCAACAACAATACCATAATAGTGGGGGACTTTAACACCCCCCTCACTGAAATGGACAGATCATCTAAGCAAAAAATCAACAAAGAAATAAAGACTTTAAATGATACACTGGACCAAATAGACTTCACAGATCTATTCAGAACATTCGATCCCAAAGCAACAGAATACACATTCTTCTCTAGTGCCCATGGAACATTCTCCAGAATAGATCACATCCTAGGCCACAAATCAGGTCTCAACCAGTACCAAAAGATTGGGATCATTCCCTGCATATTTTCAGACCAAATGCTTTGAAACTAGAACTCAATCACAAGAGGAAAATCAGAAAGAACTCAAATACATGGAGGCTAAAGTGCATCCTACTAAAGAATGAATGGGTCAGGGCGCCTGGGTGGCTCAGTTGGTTAAGCGACTGCCTTCAGCTCAGGTCATGATCCTGGAGTCCTGGGATTGAGTCCCACATTGGGCTCCCTGCTCAGCAGGGGGTCTGCTTCTCCCTCTGCCCTCTTCCCGCTCGTGCTCTGTCTCTCATTCTCTCTTTCTCAAATAAATAAATAAAATCTTTAAAAAAAGAAAAATGAATGGGTCAACCAGGAAATTAAAGAAGAATTAAAAAAATTCATGGAAACAAATGAAAATGAAGTCACAACTGTTCAGAATCTTTGGGATATAGCAAAGGTGGTCCTAAGAGGAAAGTATATAGCAATACAAGCCTTTCTGAAGAAACAAGAAAGGTCTCAAGTACACAACCTAACCCTACACCTAAAGGAGCTAGAAAAAGAACAGTAAATAAAGCCTAAACCCAGCAGGAGAAGAGAAATAATAAAGATCAGAGCAGAAATCAATGAAATAGAAACCAAAATAACAGTAGAACAGATCAACAAAACTAGGAGCTGGTTCTTTGAAAGAATTAATAAGATTGATAAACCCCTGGCCAAACTTATCAAAAAGAAAAGAGAAAGGACCCAAATAAATAAAATCATGAACGAAAGAGGAGAGATCACAACCAACACCAAAGAAATACAAATAGTTATAAGAACATATTATGAGCAACTCTATGCCAGCAAATTAGATAATCTGGAAGAAATGGATGCATTCCTAGAGATGTATAAACTACCAAAACTGAACCAGGAAGAAATAGAAAACCTGAACAGACCTATAACCACTAAGGAAATTGAAGGAGTAATCAAAAATCTCCCAACAAACAAGAGCCCAGGGCCAGATGGCTTCCCAGGGGAATTGTACCAAACATTTAAAGAAAAATTAATACCTATTCTTCCGAAACTGTTCCAAAAAATAGAAATGGAAGGAAAACTTCCAAACTCGTTTTATGAGGCCACCATTACCTTGATCCCAAAACCAGACAAAGACCCCATCAAAAAGAATTACAGACCAATATCCTTGATGAACATGGATGCAAAAATTCTCACCAAAATACTAGCCAATAGGATCCAACAGTACATTAAAAGGATTATTCACCATGACCAAGTGGAATTTATTCCTGGACTGCAAGGTCGGTTCAACATCCGCAAATCAATGTGATACAATACATTAATAAAAGAAAGAACAAGAACTATATGATACTCTCAATAGATGCAGAAACAGCATTTGACAAAGTACAGCATCGTTTCTTGATTAAAACTCTTCAAAGTGTAGAGATAGAGGGCACACACCTCAGTATCATAAAAGCCATCTATGAAAAACCCACACCAAATATCATTCTCAATGGGGAAAAACTGAGAGCTTTCCCCTTAAGGTCAGGAACACGGCAGGGATGTCCACTATCACCACTGCTATTCAACATAGTATTGGAAGTCCTAGCCACAGCAATCAGACTACAGAAAGAAATACAAGACATCCAAATCAACAAAGAAGAAGTCAAACTCTCACTCTTTGCAGATGATATGATACTTTATGTGGAAAACCCAAAAGACTCCACCCCAAAGCTGCTAGAACTCATACAGGAATTTAGTAAAATGGCAGGATATAAAATCAGTGCACAGAAATCAGTGGCATTCCTATACACCAACAACAAGACAGAAAAGAGAAATCAAGGAGTCGATCCCATTTACAATTGCACCCAAAACCATAAGATACCTAGGAATAAATCTAACCAAAGAGGCAAATGATCTGTACTCAGAAAACTATAAAATACTCATGAAAGAAATTGAGGAAGACACAAAGAAATGGAAAAACGTTCCATGCTCACGGATTGGAAGAATATTGTGAAAATGTCAATGCTACCTAGAGCAATCTACACATTCAGTGCAATCCCTATCAAAATACCATCCACTTTTTTCAAAGAAATGGAACAAATAATCCTAAAATTTGTATGGAACCAGAAAAGACCCCGAATAGCCAGAGGAATGTTGAAAAAGAAGAGCAAAGCTGGTGGCATCACAATTCTGGACTTCAAGCTCTATTACAAAGCTGTCATCATCAAGACAGTGTGGTACTGGCACAAAAACAGACATATAGATCAATGGAACAGAACAAAGAGCCCAGAAATGGACCCTCAACTCTATGGTCAACTAATCTTCGACAAAGCAGGAAAGAATGTCCATGGAAAAAAGACAGTCTCCTCAATAATTGGTGTTGGGAAAATTGGACAGCCACATGCAGAGGAATGAAATTGGACCATTTCCTTATACCACACACAAAAATAGACTCAAAATGAATGAAAGACCTCAATGTGAGACAGGAATCCATCAAAATCCTAAAGGAGAACACAGGCAGCAACCTCTTTGACCTCAGCTGCAGCAACTTCTTCCTAGAAACATCGCCAAAGGCAAGGGAAGCAAAGGCAAAGATGAACTATTAGGACTTCATCAAGATAAAAAGCTTTTGCACAGCAAAAGAAACAGTCAACAAAACCAAAAGACAACCAACAGAATGGGAGAAGATATTTGCAAATGACCTATCAGATAAAGGGCTAGTATCCCAAATCTATAAAGAATTTATCAAACTCAACACCCAAAGAACAAATGATCCAATCAAGAAATGGGCAGAAGACATGAACTGACATTTTTCCAAAGAAGACATCCAAATGGCCAACAGACACATGAAAAAGTGTTCAACATCACTCGACATCAGGGAAATCCAAATCAAAACCTCAATGAGATACCACCTCACACCAGTCAGAATGGCTAAAATGAACAAGTCAGGAAACGACAGATGTTGGCGGGGATGCGGAGAAAGGGGAACCCTCCTACACTGTTGGTGGGAATGCAAGCTGGTGCAGCCACTCTGGAAAACAGTATGGAGGTTCCTCAAAAAGTTGAAAATAGAACTATTGTATGACCCAGAAATTGCACTACTGGGTATTTACCCCAAAGATAGAAATGTAGGGATCCAAAGGGGTACATGCACCTCGATGTTTATGGCAGTAATGTCCACAATAGCCAAACTATGGAAAGAGCCAAGATGTCCATCGACAGGTGAATGGCTAAAGAAGATGTGGTATATATATATAAACAATGGAATATTTTGCAGCCATCAAAAGGAATGAAATCGGGCGCCTTGGTGGCTCAGTCATTAAGCATCTGCCTTCGGCTCAGGTCATGATCCCAGGGTCCTGGGATTGAGTCCTACATTGGGCTCCCTGCTAGGCTGGAAGCCCGCTTCTCCCTTTCCTACTCCCCCTGCTTGTGTTCCTGCTCTCGGTATCTCTCTGTCAAATAAGTAAATAAAATCTTTAAAAAAAAAAAAAAAGGAATGAAATCTTGCCATTTGCAATGACGTGGATAGAACTGGAGGGTATTATGCTAAGCGAAATAAGTCAATCAGAGAGAGACATGTATCATATGACCTCACTGATATGAGGAATTCTTAATCTCAGGAAACAAACTGAGGGTTGCTGGAGGGGTGGGGGGTGGGAGGGATGGGGTGGCTGGGTGATAGACATTGGGGAGGGTATATGCTATGGTGAGCGCTGTGAATTGTGTAAGACTGATGAATCACAGACTTGTATCTCTGAAACAATACATTATATGTTAAAAAAAAAAAAAAAAGAAGATGTCACGAAGGGAAGAATGAAGGGGAAATCAGAGGGGGAGATGAACCATGAGAGACTGTGGACTCTGAGAAACAAACTGAGGGTTCCAGAGGGGAGTGGGGTGGGTGGATGGGTTAGCCTAGTGATGGGTATTAAAGAGGGCACATACTGCATGGTGCACTGGTGTCATATGCAAACAGTGAATCATGGAACACTACATCAAAAACTAATGATGTAATGTATGGTGATTAACACAACATAATAAAATAATTAATTAATTAATTAATTAATTTAAAAAATGGAGTCACTTGTGTCAGGGTAAAAAATGGAGATCGTCAACATAGGTGCATAAAGAACAAAACGTAACCTCGCCTAACAGGAATTTACAACTCTCCTCAGAGATCAGCAGAGGATGTCAAACAGTCCTCAAACACCAAGTCTGCTCACACCATCTCTGGACTTCCTTGTTGCTTTTGACTCAGGTACCCTGATCCAAATAAGAAGGCCATTAGGCAACCAATCAGATAAAAAAAGTCAAATAGCTTTTGTGTTTACCCTATAAAAATCCCTTTCTTTGTGAGCAACCTGGAACTCCCTGCTCTGTAGCCTTGAGCTTCCTGGCTTGCAGGTCAAAACTATTGCAATAAACTCATCTTTCTGCTTTGTTCTACTCAGTATGCAGAGTTTGGTTTTGCACTATAACCTGGTCGCTGGAGAGAGCAGAGACCATCAGGAGAGAGCATGTACTCCATTAGTCTTTGCCTGCCCCATACTAGTCTACATCATCTAGATTCAACTTGCTCTTACCCCTTTTCCAATTGTGCTGTTTAAACTTATTTCTACTTCTTTATCACTATAATGTTCCCCCCCCCCCCAGTTCTAAATATCAAGGGGCCAACACACTAAAGTTTTCATAGCAATAGTCTGCATCATCTTTGGAGTGAAAAAGATCAAGTTTATTTTAGTCCAACAAGCCTTGAAAACATCCTAGTTTCATATTAATTTATGTCAGGCAATGGTGAGAGACAGGGACAACATTTCAAACATACATAGTACATGTGACACTTAATTCACCAATTCAAGTGTGTAAGAAATTTCACATTTACTTCCCTTTAACCCAATTCTGTCATTATTTCCTTCTCCAGAGTTACGTGGGAATCTGGGGAGCTTATCAGCCCCTGAAAAATCAACAGAAGTCCATCTAATCTCCATTTTGATTGCTGCCAGTATCTTCACTGTCTGCTTTTCAGGGCCCCTTGAAGTGGGCAGTTCCGCTGTTGTCTTGTCAATGGGGTACAAGGGACTTTGCCTAGCTAAGTTGCCCCAGAATTCAGCTTCCTGGGCACACAGATAGCCATTCCTTCTGAGATTTTGCCATTTTCTACCTGGGCACTAGGGTTGCAACCAAGATTCAAGATTATATCACATCATAATGTTCATGTACCTTGGCGTCTTACCACTCTAGGAGAGGGGCAAGTGCTTTCCTAATCATTCACCTGGAAGTCTCTCTCATGCAGTCTGATGTCTGACTTTGCTAGATCTCTGTACTACACTAGAATGAATGGACAAAATGTACCCACTTGCCTGCTACTTCTGTCTCTATGAATTTTCTCCAATGAACACTGCTATCTCAGATCTGATGTGTGTGTGCTCTCTGGTTATCTGTCTTTACTTGCACATCACACACCCTATGCCAGAAAAAGAAAAAAATGAATCTCTAGATTCATTCTTTTTATTTTTTTTTTTTTTAGAAAAAGAAAGAGAGCAAGGGTGGGGTGGGGGATGGAGGGAGAGGGAGAGAGAGACTCTGACCTGAGAGAGAGAAATGACTCTGAGATCATGACCTGAGCTAAAATTAAGAGTCGGACATTTAATGGACTGAGCCACCCAGGCACCCCTAAACTTTTTTTTAATTCTGCAAACAGAATATTAGAGGATCCCTTGGTCAAGAAAATGAATGCCCAATAAAAAGCTCTATAAATAATACTTTTTGAATAAGATTTGTGGGTATCTCCACATTTGTCTTATCACTAACAGCAGAGGTCATTATGCTGAATTACCTTGGTATAATTGACATTTTAGACCATATGATTCTTTGTTGTAGGGCCTGTCCTGTGCATTATAGGATGTTTGGCAGCATCCCTGGACTCTACCACTCAAAGACATAGCTCTTCCCTAGTGGTGACAATCAAACATGTCTCCAGACATTTGTCCCCTGGGGGGTAAAATCACCCTCAGATGCATGAGTCCATTTAGAAATAAGAAGGTAAATACAAGAAGTAGCAACTACAATGTTAAGTGCTTCGTCTCTAATGAACGTAAGTAAGGGATGAGAAGTAGGGGATAGGGGATTTGAGTCATAGCAGTAGATATGGAATTAGCTGTTCCTATTAGTGGTAAGAAGACAAAAGGGGGGGCGCCTGGGTGGCTCAGTGGGTTAAGCGACTGCCTTCGGCTCAGGTCATGATCCTGGAGTTCCGGGATCAAGTCCCGCATCGGGCTCCCTGCTCAGTGGGGAGTCTGCTTCTCCCTCTGACGCTCCTCCCTTTCGTGCTCTCTGTCTCTCATTCTCTCTCTCGCAAATAAAAAAAAAAAAAAAAAAAGAAGACAAAAGGGGTTAACTGCCAAATGTATAGGACAAATAATGTAAAAACTTACAAAAAAATGTTTTTCTTTGGGAACTGGGGAGTTCTTCATTGAAGAAGCTGTGTTTGGAAACTATCTTCAAGGGCTGTAATGATTGAGAAGAGTGGATAAAAGAGGGGGAAGATATTTCAGACAGAGGAAACTATGTTTAGGTGAGATTAAACATGCAAGTCAAGGAAAACCCCAGAGCACAGAGGACTGCAGAGTGCAGTACCACCCAACAGTGACCTGCTAGTCATGGTAGACCCTAGCGTTCTAGGAATCTGCTGTAACTCTAAAATATTTGAGAGGGGGATGTCAACCCAGTATTTGGGATTAGGAGGTGCCTACAGGGTTCTAGTCTTAGAGAGAGAATTAATGTGTTAATGCCCAGGTTTCAGAAAACTACCAAGAGGAAAAGTATTGATTTAGGATGTCCTCATTATCTGAGGATAATTAATAACAGGAAAATTAAATCTATTGAAAAGGGGGCTATCAGTTCATATTAAATAATGAGAAAAAAATTTATAGGGACATTTATAATGAGAAGAGAAACCAAAGGTTATAAAATAACTTTATGTTATATTTAAAAGTTAGTTTATAATTACAAATATGTCCTATTACAACAAACAAAAAATGGATTAAGGGTTGAGTTTGTTTTTGTTTTGGTATGATTCTTTTGATAAAGTTGATTAGAGTTATAAGTCACTATTTCCTTCATATTCAATTTTCAGATTTTTGCAAAATATTCTAGAGCTTCATCAATTTTCCCAAGGGCCTCTCCTTATCCTTTGATATTCAAATCATTCCCTTCTGAATTATCTATCCTGTCATCATCCTTTTTACAAGGTTTGCAACTTCATTTTGTAATCCATTTGTGTCCTAGTTACATTACAGATTCTGCCTGACAAAGACATTGACCTGATGGGTGGGCTAGACACAAGTGCTAATGAAGGAAAGAATCTCTGAGATCAGACTAATTTCATAAGTGTTTGGTTCATTAGTATGTTCATCTTATGTCTACTATTGTAACTGTGGGGCAAGTTGTGTCAACATTTATGTAACAAGAACTCCCAGTACCTACCACAATAGTCTTGAGCTTACATATAAAATAAAGGCTCTGTTGTCCGGGAGAATGACAAAGGAGAGTTAGTCAAACATTCTGGTTAACCGATAGTACTAGGGTTTACTTAACCTTTAACCTAAAAGTTGTGGGAGTAAACAGGGAGACAACATCTCACTGTAACAGCCCGCTACTAAAAGAACAAAGCAACAGACTTCTTCTCCAATCAGAATAATGAACTGTCACAACCCAGTATTCACTTAGTGCCCTGTTCCAGTGACTGTCAGCATTTGGTACCAATAATTAGACTAGAGTTTGTAAAAAATATCAAATGTGTCTATTCGTAAAACTCTGTGATTGGCAAAGTGACAAACAATACAATTTGGGGGTAGCTCTTTTTCTCCCAGTTATGAGTAACTTTCTCAACAGGCACATACTAACCATGGAAATCACAAGACCTAGTTACCAAATGTAAATCACTTAGACTTTTAGTTCAAAAACAGCATGAATAAGGCACTGCTGATATTCTCAGCACTAACTGCATCAAAATCACTCTTTTTCCATAGAATGCTAGATGACCTTCAAATCCATGTCCTTTTCTGACTTTCCTTGACATAATACTCTTTTCAGCATTCATCTTTCAAACGGTCTAATCTTTACTAATTTTATACTTAGGTGGTTTCAGAGTTTAAAAAAAGAATCCAAACTGATAACATCCTGACCATTCTGGATGACAATATTTCAATACAAGTTTAAGCAGCAACGATAAGGAAACTTATTAGGACATTCCCTTAAATCCTGGGATTAGTGAGTTTTCAAAAATAAATTCTACTTTGCAAGACTTTTCATGGACAACTTGACTCACTTAATCCTTGGAAAATTTGCTCATTGTTCCCTTTTAGAACTGGCCCGTGCATTGTAGAATGTGTGGTTGCCTGGTGTTACTGAAAGGGCTGGCTGACTGTCTGCTGGCATTGTGTTTTATTGCCCAAAACGCCCACTTTGGCAATTATTTCTTTAGACTTTGATATTGCCTTTTCAAAATTTGTATATTACTGTTGGTAGGTATGAGGATTATATTTCCAAAAATAGCCACAGCAATATTTTTTGGTCTTCAATGCTCTTCCAGAACCTTGCAGCTGCTGTCTATCAGGAAGTGGAGCCTATTTTCCCTGCCCCTGAACTGGACTAGGCTACTTGGCCAACAGAGAACAACAGAAGGAACGCGGCATGACTTCTGAAACTAGTTCATATGGACCAGATGGCTTCTGCCTGCTCACTTTCCCTATCTCTCTTTCTCTGTCTGTCTACATGCTTACCCTTGGAACCCAGCCACCATGCTATAAGAAAGCCCAGCAGCCACATGGAAAGGTCACATGCAAGTATTCTGGCCAGAGCCAAAGCTGAAGTTCCAGACAGCATTAAGGCCACACAGGTGAGTGAGTGAGTGAGTGAGTGAGTGACCCTTTGGAGAATTCCAGCTACCAGTCTTCAAGCTACTCTAGTCTACTCTGAGTATGGATTTGTAGTATGTAAATGGCATCACAGTTTTAAGTCACTTGGCTTTGAGGTAGTTGTTGTTGTTGTTGTTGTTGTTGTTGTTTAATGTAGCCATACACAACCAACAGGAATAACACATTAATATTGGTACAAGTTAATTTTTCAGATTAGCTAGCCACTTTGTGGTACATATAAGGACCATGAGAGATTACAACATGAAAAGAAAAAGGAAGAAGAGAGATAATGTATCTAAAGCAAAACTTTTTCTGCTTATGTTGGGAAGCTAAACTTTAAAACTCTTAAAAGAAAACACAGGGGAAAAACTTCATAACATTGGATTTGGCAATGATTTCTTGGATATGACACCAAAAGCATAGGCAACAAAAGAAAAAAAAATAGAAAATTGGATTACATCAAAATGAAAAACTTTTATGCATCAAAGGACACTATGAACAGAGTGAAAATGCAACCTATGGAATGGGAGAAAATGTTTGTCAGCCATATATATGATAAGGGGTTAATACCCAAAATATATAAAGAATACCTACAACTCAACAACAACCTGCTTAAAAAATGGGCATAGGATTTGAATAGATATTTTTTCCAAAGAACATACACAGAATGTGAAAAGACACATCTCCATTCAGAACACAACATTCTGAAAAGAATGGGTGTTATTTCTTTTAGGCAGAAGAGAGAATGGGTGCTCAGACAAGTTAATAATGTTTCCAACATTGCACATCTAGAGCTAGCCTAAATCCAAAGAGGTTTAAGCACCAGACTACACTCTGCTAAGAAGAGCTTCTTGAGATCTCAGATTATGTATTTTGTTTCTGTGTGTCCAGACCTAGGTCTCAGAAGACACCTAATAAACATCAGTTGAACTAAAAAAGAAGAATAAAAAATAACATAAAAAGATGCCTAGCATCACTAATCATTAGAGAAATGCAAATTAAAACAACAGAAATAACTATTTCACGCCCATTGGGTTGGCTATTATCAAAAAAAAAAGAAAGAAAGAAAGAAAGAGAGAGAAAGAGAGAAAGAAAAAGAAAATAGCCAGTGTTGCCAAGGATGTATAGAAATTAGAGCCATTGTGCAATGTTGGTGGGAATGTAAAATGGTGCAACCACTATAGAAAACAGTATGGCAGTTCCTCAAAAAATTAAAAATAGAATTATAATATGATCCAGCAATCCCACTTTAATATACCCAAAATATTTGAAAGCAGGTTCTCAAAGAGACATTTGTATACCAATGTTCATGACAGCCTTATTCACAATAGCCAAAATATGGAAACAACCCAAGTGTCCTTTGATTGATAAATGGGTAAGCAAAATAGAGTACGTACATACAGTTTATTCATCCTTAAAAAGTAAAGAAATTCTGACACATGCTACAACATGGGTGAACCTTGAGGACATCAATGCTAAGTGAAATAAGCCAGTCACAAAGAAGACAAATACTGCATGATTACATTTTTCTAAAGATTTTATTTATTCATTTGACAGAGAGAGAGACAGCACAAGCAGGGGGAGGGGCAGGCAGAAAGAGAGGGAGAAGCAGGCTTCCCCACAGAGCAGGGACCCCAATATGGGGCTCAATCCCAGGACCCTGGGATCACGACCTGAGCCAAAGGCAGACACAACCGACTGAACCAGCCAGGCGCCCCTCTATGATTACATTTATATGAAATGCCTAGAATAGTCAAATTCATAGACAAAAAGTAAAACAGTAGTTGCCAGGAGTTGGGGATCAAAGGGGACTTATTGTTTAATGAGTAGAGTTTCAGTTTGGGAAGATGAAAAAGTTCTGGAGATGGATGGTGGCGATGGTTGCACAACAATGTGAATATACTTGATGCCACTGAACTATACACTTAAAATTGGTTACAATGGTAAATTTTACCTAATAAATATTTTCTGCAATAAAAAAATGGGCAAAGGATTTTCCAAATAAAATATTAAAATGACCAATAAGCACATGAAAAGATGCTAGACGTTATTAGTCATTATGCAAATGCAAAACAAAACCATGAGATAACACATCGTAGCCACTAGGATGGCAATCATCAAAACAACAGATAATTACAAGTGCTGACAAGATGTGGAGCAATTGGAACCCTCATAACATTGTTGGTGGGAAGGTACATGGTGCAGCTACTCTGGAAAACAGTTTGGCAATTTTTTTTTTTTTAAGATTTTATTTATTTATTTGAGAGCGAGAAAGAGAGAGAGAGAGCATGAGAGGGGGAGGGTCAGAGGGAGAAGCAGACTCCCTGCCGAGCAGGGAGCCCGATGTGGGACTCGATCCTGGGACTCCAGGATCATGACCTGAGCCGAAGGCAGTCGCTCAACCAACTGAGCCACCCAGGCGCCCCAACAGTTTGGCAATTGCTCAAAATGTTAAATATAGAGCTGCCATATGACTTATCAATTCCACTGCTAAGTAAATACCCCACAGAAATAAAAATATATATCCACACAACAACATGTGCATGAATGTAGCATTATTCATAACAACCGAAAAGTAGAAACAGCCCCATTATGGAGTGAACATGCTCCCCAAATTCATATGTTGAAGCCCTAAGCCCCAATGTGATGGGATTTGGAGGTTGCGGGGAGGGGGGGGTCTGTGAGAGAGAATTAGATTTGGATGAGGGTGGAGCCCACTTGATGGGATTAGAGAGCTCTCCTTTCCATCCTCCCAACCCATGGGACCCCCTTTCCCCCTGCTATGTGAAGATAGAGCCAAAAGGTGGCTATATGCACACAGAAAAAGGGCTCTCACCAGGAACCAAATCTGTCCAGCACCTTAATCTTGGATTCCCCAGTCTCCGGAACTGTGCAGAGGACAGACTTTGTTCCACAGTGGATATGTCATTTGTTTTGATACTCATAAGATGTCCCTATTAATTCCACTGTTTAAAAAAAAATGAAAATCTGAAACAGCAATAATTAATTCATAGCCCAAAAGGGGTTCTTAAGATCACATCCATTGCTAGCAATTTCCTAATAGGTTCTTACCCTTTTTTAAGCACTTTTTGTTAAAGGGTTTGTGAGTTAGAGAGTATTACAATAAGTTAGCCCTTAATTTCTCAAGCTAACCCAAGAGCTATTGTGAAATGACCATCTAAAAATTAAAAATAGTGATGTCTGGGTGCCTGGGTGGCTCAGTTGGTTAAGCAACTGCCTTTGGCTCAGGTCATGATCCTGGAGTCCCAGGACTGAGTCCCACATCGGGCTCCCTGCTCAGCAGGGAGTCTGCTTCTCCCTCTGACCCTCCCCCCCTCTCATGTGCTCTCTCTCTCTCAAATAAATAAATAAAATCTTTAAAAAAAAATAGTGATGTCTAAGACAGTGAGTTCAGTTGAACAGACCAAAGTATAATTGAACAATGAAATTCTGAACTTGGATTTCAGGTGTGGATAAAACATCATTCTTTTGTCCATGAACTTCAAATCATTTCATAAGTACCTCCATCAAGAAAGCATTTCTGGAGGGTCACCTGGGTGGCTCAGTCAGTTAAGCATCCAACTCTTGATCTCAGCTCAGGTCTTGATCTCAGGGTCATGAGTTCAAGCCCCATGTGGAGCTCATGCCCAGCATGGAGCCTACTTAAAAAAAAAAAAAAAAGGAAAGGAAAGAAAGCATTTCTGGAGATGTAATTCAGCAGGGAATGTAAGATGTGCGATGGGAGAAATAGAAGAATGAAAAGTTAACCACAAGCCAGGTGACCCTGAAAAATCTCTGACCTCACTGCCCTCTCCAAGAAAATATGGATCACAACCTATTCTGAACTAAACTGTGTCCCCCTTAAAATTCATATGTTGAAGCCCTAATCCCACTGTCACTATATTTAGAAATAGGGCCTTTAAAGAGAGAAAGTTAAATGAGGTCCTAAGGATATGGCCCCTAAACTCAATACGACTGTTGTCATTGTAAGAAAAGGAAGAGGTGTGCCTATCTGGCTCAGATGGTAGAGCATGTGACTCTTGATCTCAGTGTTGTGAGTTCAAGCCACACATTGGGTGTGGGGCCTATTTAATTAAAAGAAGAAGAAGAAAAGAAGAAGAAGAAGAAAAAAAAGAAGAAAGAAGAAAGAAGAAGAAGAAGAAGAGAAACCAGCAAGATGGGAGCACACAGAAAAGTCCATGAGAGGACATAGCAAGAAGGTGGCCATCTGTAGACCAAGGAGAGGGCTTAGGAGAGTCCAAACCTGATAACACCTTCATCTTGGATTTCAGCCTCCAGAATATGAGAAAATAAGTTTCTGTCATTTAAGCTACTCAGTCTGTGATATTTTATTATGGCAACCTAGAAAACCAAAACAATTTTTGTCCTGAAAATCTGGCAAGGATTCTAGGAAGTTTGGATTAGAAAATACATGCAGAATTCCTTTGTCAACAATGAAGTATACTAAAAACAGAGGATGCCATTACCTCTTTTTTTTTTTAAGATTATTTATTTATTTATTTGAGAAAGAGAGAGAAATAACGAGAGAGAGAACGAGAAGGGAGGAGAGGGAGAAGCAGTTTCCCCGCTGAGCAGGGAGCCCGACGCGGGGCTCGATCCCAGGACCCTGGGATCATGACCTGAGCCGAAGGCAAACGCTTAACCCACTGAGCCACCCAGGTGCCCCTGCCGTTACCTCTTGATTGGAATCATCAGACACTTTCATATTAAGGGAATGTTCACTTAAGGAAAATGTTTAACAGAAGGAAGTCTAAAGAAAAACCTAAAATATTGGTTTATGTTTATTCGATTTCTATTAAGCCAACTCCTCCCAGTTTTTGAGCTCTTTTATCTGGCATATTAGGAGATAAATTCCTAGTTCAAGGTTAAAACAATTGGAAGACTAATTTATTATTGTAAGTAATGAAGGGCAAAGTCTTGATAACATTGCTCAGTTTAAATATACTTAGTCACTGATGTCAGCAGTGCTATGGGTTATAATTTATCTCCCAGAAGATTACTTATATTGATAGATAATGATATCAACTCTTACCGAATTCTTACATGTTCTCTTTGCATGTATTTGTTCAATTAATCCTCACAATTTTTGATATGCTGTTAAAAAAGTACAAGGCTGTGAACTAGTAAGGAGGGAAACTGAGACCCAGACTGTAGTCTGACCATTGGTGTCTCAAACAACAGTTTTTAATTATTGGAAGTTCTTCTACAAGGCAAGGATTGTCAGGAAATGTCTTTTTTTTTTTTTTTTTAAGAGTTACTCATTTATTTTAGAGAGGAGGGGAGGGGCAGAGGGAAAGAGAAAATCTCAAGCAGACTCTGCATGGAGCGCAGAGCCTGACACAGGGCTCAATCTCACAACCCTGAGATCAATGACCTAAGCCAAAATCAAGAGTCGGATGCTCAACCGACTGAGCCACCCAGGTGCCCTGGCAGGAAATGTCTTATAGAAAGATTTGTATCAATGTTACTTGGCAGTATTATTTACCACATCCAAGTATTTTCATGCTCAGATACACTGTATTTATGGTTACATGATGTAAATATATGCATATTTCCATTAAAAATAGAAACACCCATAGTATGTCTGAAGTTGTTATTCTATTTGAGTTAGATCTATGCATGGGTGGCTTCCAACAAAAAGCCAGATATTTTAGAAGGCATAAGCAAATTGAAGCCTTGTTCTATCATATTTTAACTACACATGGGCACATAAAATGCATGTTTTTATTTATTACTCTTACTTCAACACTGATATAAAGGTCCTAAACTTGACAATCCAAAATATTTTAAATCAAGAAGAGAGTCCTATAAATAATTTCAAAGTGGAAATTATGAACATAAAATAGCTATAGAAAACATAAACATGCATAAAGCATTTAGTGATGTTTCTTCACATCTAGTTAGAGAATTTCAAGCATGCTAAGTACATAGAATCTCTGCTCCTTTGTGTTGTTTGCTTCCATTGTAATCTGTGAGTATTTGACTAGAAGCTTCTATAACAATACAGCTGACCAAATGTAAATTGACTAGTGTCATAGGAGGTTTTAGATTGTTCCAGTAGTCAGATGCTTCTTTTTCACTACTGGCTCTTTCCTGTCATTATTTAAACATGTGCAGATCTAGCTCATCTTTGAAAAGCAAAATATCTCTCTCAATATCATATGCACCCTGTGACCATTGCCTCCACTCCTCACAATCAAGCTCCCTGCAAGAGTGCTTTATATATCCATTGATTTCATTTTCTCTCTTTCTTGTTCATACATCATTTTATCCTCTTTACAGCATCAAGTACTGGTGCTCCCTCTGTCCTAAAAAAACTTTCTTTTGATTCCTATAACACATCCTTCTGTATTTCTTGTCTCTAACTGATTTATTTCCACAACTCAAATCATCCCCCTTTATTCTGATGAGTCCCAAAGCGATCTGCAGCACCTAAAGTTTCTCTGGGTGCTTTTTGGACATCATCACTTGGAAGTCCCTCAGGCATCACTAGCTCAAAGACTTCCCCCACAAACCTGGTATTTTTCCTGTATTCCATGATCAGAGCATATAAACAGAATCTCCATTCAACCTACTGCTTAAACCAGAAATCTGAACATCATTACTGACTCTTCCTTCTTCCTGATCCCCTAACCAGTCAAATCTCATCAGTCTCTACAATCCATCCACTGTACCCCAAAAGGTCCCTTGAATCCATCTCCTTCTTTCCATTCCCACTCTTACTCCCTCGGTTCAATCTCATCACTTCTGTCCCAGGTTAAGGCAGTGGTCTCTCAACTACTCTTCCCAACTCCACTGTTGGCCCCCTCTTCACAGTCTTCATGCCGATGCCCAGTAGTCATTCTAAATTACAATCCAATTGTGGCAATCCTTTAAATTCCATGGTTGGTTTCCTAAAACCTGTAGAATAAAGTCCAAAATCCCAAGCATAGTATACATGGTGTACATGGCCCTTTAGGATGAACAACTGCCTCTCTCCCCATCTCAGTTAGACACCACCCCCCACAACACCCTCCACACATTAGCCAGAGTAATCTATATTCCATTTACAGAAATCAATTCACTCTCTCTTTCCTCTGTGCCTTTCCACATACTGTTACTTTTGTCTGGAATGTCCTTTGCACCAGCCTCTTCAGTTGGCTAAATCTTTCAAAACTCAGATCAGGAGTTAGAGTGAAGGGGATAAAGAAACAAGGAACATGGTGACATAAAGCAAGGAAGGCCTTGACCAATTTAAGGCTAACGTAGAGAACAAAAGTTCTGACCTATGACATAACCTTATTCTAGTGCAGTGCAACAGAAAAAAAAGCAAGATTAGAAAATGCAATAATACTTCATTTTCCAAATCTCAACTCTGACAAAACCTTTGGGTAAAGGTGTACATGTGTGCGCATGTGCTTTTGGGACGAAAGTGTAGCAGCCTAGGGAGAAACCTGAATAAGGGTGGGAACTGTTATCCAACCCCATTCCCACCCTCTCCTACCAAAGCAGCAGACCACAGAGAACCCCCCCTCCCCCCCAGTGTGGCCTTTAGACTAAAGACATGCACCTGGATGATAATGACCCAGCTTATCCTTCCAACCCCTATCATCACAGAAAATAATAACCAACACATCCTGTGGCCCAAAGTTATAATATTTTTAATCTGGGACTACAAAATACAAAATATTTTTAGTCTGGCACTTCCGATGTCCTCAATAAATATTTGTTGAATGGTCAGACAAAGTAAATAGGCAACATTGTCAAAATGTTGATAGCTACTGAAGCTGGGTAAGGAGTTTGAAATGTTCCAAAATAAAAACTTTTTTTAAATGCAGTATAATCCAAATTCAAATTATGTTTAAATTATATTTAGTTAACAGTAAATGGTAGCTACCAACAGGAAATATATAGAATATCCCTCAATTCTGAATAATATATGACAATAACATCAGAGTTCTTAGAGAACTAAGTAAGATCGTGTGGGTTTAAGTTCAGCACACACCCTGCCTGCCATGTGGGAAGTATGTAACAAATACAAACTCTTTTTATTATTGGCTGATCTTGGCTTTGAGCTCCGCACTCAAAAGAGTCTATGTCGATTGGACTAAATGCTAGCAGATCTTCCCCTGATGTCTCCCAGTGCCTTTATGTGGCAGTGGTTATGTGACAAAGTATAGTTTTGCATTGAATGTAGTGAAACTTCAATTAGTTGGAAGGGGTTACCTTATCTAAGGTAGTTAGAATCTCTGAATGGTAAGATATACCTGACATTACTAATCTATTTTCTACGTATCCTTCTCCCTGCCTCCCCCCCACCACCCAGACTATACACAATTTCTCTGGAACCCCAGGGGCTAATAAAGAGTCAAAAAAGCCACTGCCAAGCAAGCTCTCTTCATATGAATGAGACTGAGTGGATGTTCTAGCGAACCGTTGGAGAGGTGGAAGGGGTTGTAATAACTAGTTCCAGGAAGGATCAGAAAGCAGAGTGGAAGCTACTCCGCTGAAATCCTTTTGATCCTCGATTCTTAGTCCCTCATCACAATTGGAAAAATCAACATACAAAAGTTCTGGGCATTTGTCAGGGAGCATAAACAGAGGGTGAGGTGCAAAACCTCCTCCAATCTCCAGGATAGAGACAGAACCAGTTAGGAATTTCCCTGTGAGTCATGGCAGCATTTGACACAGGACCACCGTTATACCTGCTTGTTATAATTTTTGTTGCTCAAAGGCACTTCTACAGTCTACAATGTAGAGAATAAGTCTTCCTGTGACTGCCTGGGATTCTTGCCCAGCTTCAAGGCCGTTATTCTGAGCTTTGGTTCTTCCTGCACTTAACTGTTGACAGAGAAGAAAGTATGAAGATGGCAGCTGCAGATATCATTGAGCCTTGAAAATACCTGAGAAGCCAGTCATTTGAAATATTCCTGAAACTCATTACTAAATCTACACATCTTTACAAATAATTTCATAGCCAATGAATAGCTCATTTTCTTTCTTTCATCGTTGAGTCTTACATTTGCACATTTTTCTAATTAGGTCTTTTCAGTTATTTAAATGATAGTCTCTATTCTAATATTATGGAATAAAAATAACAGTGGGGGTGAGGGGAAGAAGAGGTAAGGAATGTCCATTTGACTTGATTTATATTTAATCAATGTTTCTTTAGAGCTATTGAAACAATTACTTTCATGTAGGGAATTTCAGATTTTAAAAAATAATAACAAGATCCTAATGTGAGAGAAACATTTTTATCACATAAACACTAATATACTACCTAAAGCCTCGTGTGAAAATTTCAAGTATAAAAGACGTAGAAATCAATACATGCAATTTAGATAATTTTATTAGTTTTAACTAAACAATTCTAATACTCTGATTCTAGGCTGAGAAGACTAAATCTGACAATTGAGAAAACCCAATCGAATGTATGTTTAAGCAAGACATTTCAAAAGATATGTTAGTAATTTAATGATAAAGGCTACCATTTAGCAAGTATTTACTGTGTTCTGGGCATAGTGCCTACCTCTTCATGTACTTTGCTTTATTTCTCTCAATAACCCTATGAATAGGGTACTTTGACTTGCCCAGAATGGAAACCAATGTGATTTAATAACTTGCTAAAAGTCACATAGCTAGTTAGTAACCTATGATTTGAAAATAAGTTTTATTCCAAAGTCTAAGTGTTTATAGTGTTCATAAGATTACACGTTTTACCAGGACAGGGACCAATATATTTTGTTCTCCATGACACATATTATGTGTTCGAAAGATATTAGTAAATGAGTGTATATATATATATATATATATATATATATATATATACACACATACATATGTAGGAATATATACATTTATATTCCTAATTCTGTAACTAAAAGCCAAAAGAGAAACATGTACATTTATAAACTCACACATTATTGTAGTGAGTACTTTTTAAATGTTTTAAATTGTCCATTTATACTCACTATGTTAGTTTGTTTACAAGGAGGACCAAGGCCCCTTCCCCATTTGAAAAGCTGAATTTTGTCAGCTAACCTGATTTTGTAGCTGAGGTATTATTTTGAGGTATTAACTTTTCTCCCAGTTTTCCCTCCCCTTTCCTCTCCACAACTCTGCCCCCATTTCGGGGTTTGGTTCTGTGACATTGCCTAAAGAAAATACACCTCAGAGAAAAGAGTAGAGATACCAGCAAATCTTTCAGATTTTCACTTTTCATAGCTCAGAGAGGCACTAACCAGGAAGAGGTCATGATAACAGAGACATCCAAGTACAGTTCATGAGAACTGATAACTGACTCTGCTCACCAGTCCTCAGAGGGAGGGAGTCCAAGAAGGCTTCAGGCTAATTATTTTCCCACCAACATGGCATGGGCTCACTTCACACATGAGTCTGTGGACTTAGATTCATAGTTCCTACAAATATTTTCCCATGTACTTTCCTCTTAAGAGTCAACCACACACCTTCCATTTTAAGCCATTAAAAAACTACCAACTTTCTCTTTCAATTTGCTCAAAAATAAAATTCAGAAAATTGGTAAAGACCAAGAATTTACCTAGCCCAACTCCATTCTTGGTATATTATACCAAAAGTAAAATAAAGCAAGAATCAATTGATTTCCAAAGCTCACAAGGAGAAACCTATGGAATTTAATACACCGCCGCATAGAAAAATTCATCACCTCTCCCTGTGTGATGAAAAATTAAGGCTTTACTTTGTGTTTTGTAACCAGCCACTGTATTTTTATAAAGAGAGGCCGAACAACTCTACTAAACCGCAGGGAACAAAAACTCCCAGTACATTCTGGAATGACATTCTGGCCAATCCGGCTGCGAGAAGAGACCTCAGCCAGGACAGGGTGCGCGCAGCATCTAGTTCGATCTCCTCCTCATTGAAGACACTTTGGGAAATTCTCCAATGAGAGACGCTTAGGGGTAGGGGGCGTGGCCTCAAGGGGCGGAGACTTTGTCTCCGGGATAATGGGAAGTGTGTGCTAATTGGCTGGACTTCCTCCCTCCCAGACCAGCCCTCTTTGGACCGCTGGGGCCATCCATCAAAAGAACTACACCAATCAGAGGCTAAAATCCCCCCCTTCCCTTCCCACCAGGGGAAAGCCCCGCCCTCCAATATATGACTCAGTCGCTCCGGCGCGGCCCCTTCGGCTCCGAGCTGATCCTGTGGTGGGCAGTGTCGTCAGGGCGGCGCTGCAGAGACCTCCACCCAGGACGGCTCCCCCTCCCCGGGCCTCTCCCCTCTTACCCGCGAGTCCCCTCGCCTCGTGGGCCTGTCGGATCTGAGATCGTGGAGAGAGGTGAGAGCAGGCCCGGGGAGGGTGGTTACCGCTGAAGAGCCGCAGTCGCGATCAAGGTGAGCTGGGGCTTCGGGGTTGACTTCGTGGTGCGGCTAGGGAGCAGGGTTGGGGGCGTGAGGTGAGGGATGGGTCCGGCCCGCGCTCTTTTCCTCGATTAACTCTCCCGTTGCCGTAAGCAACAAGTCCAGGCTAGTCCGAGCTTGGAGGGGCGGGGCCAGATCCGACCTCCTGAGAGTGTTACTGTCAGGTCGGCCAGCTCCCAGGGACCAGCCCAGGGCAAAAAGAGCTGGACCCATAAAGTTAGAGGTTCCTCATTTGCGCAACTTTAAAGATCCCCTGCCTACCTGTCTTTCACTTGGGAGGTATCCTTGTATCTGGGGCTTAGCTTGTGGCCGGGACATAGAAGCTGTGGAATTTTAATTCTTAAAATTAATGAAACTCCCAGGTTCATTTTGCAACTTAAATTAGTCTCCCGCCCTCACTACGTGTTCCTGTAGCACCCTTTAAGTTTCCTATCCTGACACCAATAAAAGTTTACAATTATTGAGCGCCGTGCGTCGAGCATTGTGCAAAACTCTACGAGAATCATGTTAATTTAATTTTAACAGCCATTCAGAGAGAGAAATATTGTTACCTCGTTTTACAGAGGTAGAAATAAATTCATTATTATTGCCCAACGTTTCTTAGGTACCTATGTGCTAAGCACTATACCTAGGTGATCTCATTTTTCCACACAAGCCTCTGAGGTAGGTAGTAACCTCATACCCACTTTACAGATGATGAAATAGGGATGAAGTAAAATTAACTAACATTAACAGTTTATACTGTTAATATATGGCAGAATTACATACTACCATCTAATTTCAAAGTGTTGGCACCCATCTTACAGCATTGATATTGTTATCTCTTGACAATGAATGACTTGAACAAGTATTTCTTGAAGACTTGCCTTTTTTTTAAGGTATGGCTCCTGCCCTCTAGGAACTCACAGTTTAGGATGTGACCAACTGGTGGGATGGGAGGTGGGGGGGGATTGTAACAGATGGCACTTTGCAACGACTTAGATTCACTAGCGGCATCGGGGAGGGGAGACTTGTGTTATAAAGCACTTGGCATGATACAAGGCAGGAAGGGCTTTTCTTACACTCCTTTCTGGGCCTTGTTCTATATATAGATGATAGAGGTACTGACAACAACTGACTCTCAGAAACTGCTACACCAGCTGAATGCCCTGTTGGAACAGGAGTCGAGATGTCAGCCAAAGGTCTGCGGCTTGAGACTAATTGAATCTGCACACGATAATGGCCTCAGAATGACTGCAAGGCTAAGGGACTTTGAAGTAAAAGATCTTCTTAGTCTAACTCAGTTCTTTGGCTTCGACACGGAGACATTTTCTCTTGCTGTGAATTTACTGGACAGATTCCTGTCCAAAATGAAGGTATGTTTAAAGCTACATTACACTGAGTATTTCTTAGTTTTGCTTATTGTGTTTTGGAGATGGAATTGCTCTAGCTTTGGGATGGCATTCATAAACTTGACCTTTTTTATTTTCTTCAAGTAGCCAAAACATTGTGATAGTTCTGTGTACGTTCTGTATACGTTCTGTACACAGAACGATATGATGAATGCTTCCGTATAATCAAGAATAATGCATCGTTAAATTTAACTTCTGACATTGAAAAATAGACTAATAGCAAATAATTGCAGACTCTCCCAGTATGAGAGTTGGCTGTTGTTTTTAAATTGAAAGAAGTGTGTTAGAGGTAGAATGCTAGATTGTGGTTAAGAATTAGAGGTTTGTTTTTTGGTGGGTTTTTTTTTTTCTTTCTTCTTTTGGATGCTGTGAACCACTTGGTCGGTAAAGTATATTTCTTAATCTCCAGTCATATATAAGGTTCTAATTGTTGTGGCCTTAGACCTATTCAGATCTTGCTTATGCTTGCCATTTTTAACATCAGTTGGCATACAGTTGAGAAGAGAGTATCTTCTGAAGGAGAAGCATTTATATAATTATTTCCCTATACTGGATAAGCAGGACATCCATGTAGCTTTCAGAGCTTGCTTAACTGTTAAATACATCGGCCTTCTCTGTGCCAGTGGTCATTCATGGATGAGATGATGTGACAACTGGAATGGAACTCATCTTTTAGTCCTCAGTACCTAACACAACACGTCATATACAGAAGAAACTCCATATTTGTTGAATTGGATGGTTCAAGAAACTTGCTCGACAGATTAAACTATTCTTTAGGCACCTTGTGCAAGCACTACCTTTGAATCTATAAATGTTGCACAGATTAATAATATACATCTGTCTCTTGGGGCGCCTGGGTGGCTCAGTCGTTAAGTGTCTGCCTTCGGCTCAGGTCATGATCCCAGGGTCCTGGGATCGAGCCCCGCATCGGGCTCTCAGCTCCGTGGGAAGCCTGCTTCTCCTTCTCCCACTCCCCCTGCTTGTGTTCCCTCTCTCGCTCTGTCTCTCTCTGCTAAATAAATAAATAAAATCTGTCCCTTAAGGATATTACAATCTTACATGAAGATAATATTTGTACCAATAACTATCAAACAATGCAAGGCATAATAAGAAAGATAATTAAACCAAGTATGTTGCTGAAGGGGTTCCAAGAAAAGGAGGGTACAAACACTGGTAAAAGCTTCTTAAAGTTTCATTTAACTTGGAACTTAGGATGGATAGAAGTTTGACCCTGTCACATTGTAGACATTCAGGCAATGATAAATAAATAAGAGAACGGTAATGGATAGAGCTTTACAGGCAGAGTAAAACAGTGTGTGCTAAAGTATTTAAAAACGATTTTATGTGTTAACTACAAAGAAAACAGCCTGGAAAAACACAACATCCTAGAAATAAATTTTGTGTACCTTCCATAAGCAGTTTTAGTCCTTCTATAAGCCTTTGACCAGTTAATTTATTTGGTCCAACTAGAACTTAGTGCTTACAGTTCTATAATGATTTAGGAAGAAAAAAAAAAAAGAATTTATGGACTGAAGTCAAACATTATACTGAAACTTAGTCCAGTTTCTCCAAAATTGGTTGCAAGTGGGTACATAGCGTCGACAGGCTGCAGTTAAGGTATGATTAGATCTCGTTAACTCCTGCACAGTTGAGAAATAATACCTCAAAGATAAATTTTCATAATGATGGATCTGATTATCCTTTATGTTTTTTTAATTGAAATAAGCTAAAACATGGGCTTATTGTCTTTTTTAGGTACAGCCCAAGCACCTGGGGTGTGTTGGGCTGAGCTGCTTCTATTTGGCTGTTAAATCAATAGAAGAGGAAAGGAATGTCCCGTTGGCAACTGACTTGATCCGAATAAGCCAGTATAGATTTACGGTTTCAGACTTGATGAGAATGGAAAAGATTGTACTGGAGAAGGTGTGTTGGAAAGTCAAAGCTACTACTGCCTTTCAGTTTCTGCAACTCTACTATTCACTCATTCAAGAAAACTTACCAATTGAAAGGTATGTAATCTTTGTTTTGACCAGAGGAGATTTGGAAATCAGAATGGTATTCTGGATGTTGCATAAAATCAGTATCTTGGGATAATTCCAATCAAAATAAGTAAAATGAGAAAAAAAAAAAAAGTAAAATGACAGCTGCAGCTTCTTGGATTTCACTTCACTGTCCAGCAGAAGTGAGACTTTAAGTTGTCAACAGCTTTTTGAAGTCTGTGAAGGCTAATTCTTGGGATTAAAGGACATTTCAACATTTTTTTATTACATTTTCCACTTTACAGACTACTTAACTCATAGAACCTAGTTAAGTAAGCATCTAACAGATTTATGGAAAAAGAATTTCAGTAGCTGCAGAATTAGATTAAAATGAGAAGAAAAATAACTTGATGGTTGTGATATGATACTTTTTTGGCAGAGGTGGGGGGGAGCAAATTATTTAAAATTCATATATGGTATCTTTAAGAAGTTAATGCCCCTGAAAGAAGGGAAATTCTTCAAATAATTTATTTTCTGTGATAAGTGTGCATAAACTTCATTTTAAAATGACTTCTTTGTTGTTCTAAACATGTCTTTTGACTACATGTAAAATTATCTACATAAAATTAATCTCATTTTCATTTTCTATTTAAAGGAGGAATAGCCTTAATTTTGAAAGACTCGAAGCTCAACTTAAGGCATGCCACTGCAGGATCATATTTTCTAAAGCAAAGGTAAATATTTTATAAAGATTAAACCTATTTATATACCTATTTTCTATTCAACACTTACTTTAAAATTTATCTCTTTTAGCCTTCTGTGTTGGCATTATCTATCATTGCACTGGAGATCCAAGCACAGAAGTGTGTAGAGTTAACAGAAGGAATAGAATGTCTTCAGACACATTGCAAGGTATGTCAAGGTCATAGCCTAAATGGTGTTAACAGCTGTAAAAGAAACTAAACCACTTGTACTATCTCCTGAAGTAAAATGAGTTGTCATGTGTCTGTTTGAAACTTGAGTAGCTTACTTATCCTCAAATTTATTTAACAAGGAAAGACACATGTTAGTAAGATTGCAATTATTGCTGTGGTTAAATACTATAGGACTTTTGATTTTAGAGAGAGCGAGCAGGGATGAGGGGTGGGGAGGAGTGAGAGGAGAGAGAGAGAATCTCCAGCCGACTCCCCATTGAGCGTGGAGCCTGACATGGGGCCCGATTCCATGACCGTGAGATCATGACCCGAGCTGAAATCAAGAGTCAGATCTTTAACCACCTGAGCCACCCAGGCCCCCCATGTAGGACTTTTATTTTTGTTGACTAATATTTTTTTTTACTTTATGTACAGATAAATGGCAGAGATTTGACCTTCTGGCAAGAACTTGTATCCAAGTGTTTAACTGAATATTCATCAAACAAGTGTTCCAAACCAAATGTTCAGAAGTTGAAATGGATTGTTTCTGGACGTACTGCACGGCAATTGAAGCATAGTTACTACAGAATAACCCACCTTCCAACAATTCCTGAAATGGTCCCTTAATTGGTAAATGTGGTTCATAGTTACTCTCCATATGAAGAAAATTTTCTAATGCTATAGTTTTATTCTATAATTCAAGAATTAAAATTGAATTATTTTCAAAATAAACAAGACGGAGTTAGAATAGCAATGGGGAAAATGACTTCACTGATCTAGTCAGTTAATATTCTGAGGGCATTTACTACCTTCAAAATACAATACCCTAAGAGTAAGGAATTATCTAATCTTTGGTATGTACATTAGCCATTTCATTAAATTATCAGCTTAGAAAATCATATCCTCCAGGACACGTGGGTGGCTCAGTCGGTTGGGCGTCTGCCTTCGGCTCAGGTCATGATCCCAGGGTCCTGGGATCGAGTCCCGCATCGGGCTCCATGCTCAGCAGGGAGCCTGCTTCTCCCTCTGCTGTGCTCTCTCTCTCTGACAAATGAATAAATAAAAAATCTTTAAAAAAAAAAAAAATCATATCCTCCTTAATAACCTAAATTTTAAAAGAAACACTAAGACACTATTTTTCACACCATTTTGCTATATGTAGACTTTAAAGTTAACACAAGCCTGAGCAGGACAACAGAACCAAAAGTTTGAACGGTAAATTATCTAGTTTGAGACTGTTAGCTTATAAGCTTGTATACCATTACTATAGCAGTTGGAACACTGGAAAGTAGTTATATGCATAAAAAAACAAAAATCTCATTACTAATATAGGATATACATTCTTGCCATCTGAATTTAACGGAGTGGTGATTTAACTTTTTCCTACTCAAAACTAAATGTTAACAAATCTACATGTGACATGATTATAAATCTTTGATTAAACAGTTCATTTTTAACAGCTGATAATATCTATGTTTGGCAGAATTCTAATAACTTGATTTTTTTGTTTGTTTAAATAGGATTGTTACAGCAACAAAAAGCTCTTCTCTGAAGCCTTTCTCCACAATCCGGAGCTATGGATTCCATAATGTTATAATGGATTTAAGCTGTGAAGCCTCAGAACATCACAACTAGATTAGCATTGATGTTCTCAGATTTGGGAAAACTACCTAATTAACAAGCTGTAGTGGAATTCAATTAAATTTGAATTCATCTGTGAGGCATACGAATCAAAGCTAAGAGCATAAATGTGAAATGTTAATAACAAGCCTGGGAAGGTAAACTGTGAATCTTTGTCTCTAACATTGACCCAACCTTCTATATTGGGTCAGTATATTGTATTTAGGTGTTCTTAAAAGTGGTAACCTAATTAAATTCTAAATTAGGAGGTATACATCAAAACCAATATTTCACAAATGCACTTTTAAGGCATAACAAGAAGGGTCACTATTAGACAGTGAAAATGGTTTCTTGGTATCTATAGTGCAAGTAATAGATAATCCAGAGATTGGACTTTATTGATACTTGGGAATTACACTTAAATTTGAAGGCATTTTATAAAAGGAAAACTACACGCCTAGTCATTTTGGCATATTAAGTTATCTTTAATATTTTTTCTAAAAAGCCGGTGATGTTTATATCCATGATGAAATTTACACAGTATCTACTGCCTCCATCTAATCCGATCAAGAAAATTTGTTTTTATTGTATTAGTAATTCAAAATAACTTCGCTCCAAAAACTTGCTGATTTAACACTCCAGAAGTTTTTACTAAGGGCTGTTTTTACTAAGCAGTTTTTATAAAAACTGCTATTGCTTCTAATTTAGAATTCTTAAAGGAAGAGAATGTACTTTCACTAATTGCCCCTCCTGTGCCAAAAGAAAGTCTAAAAAAGTAAGTAGGCATCTTCATAATTATAAAGTTGTTAAGGTAGTATTCGAGATCTTCTATTAAGTCAGTGACTATAAGGAGATCTACGGCATTAAAAATGTTGTAAACAGTTACTCAGTGCAGCAAGTAGCCTGAGTCCATCCATAATGGCTGTACCCAATTTTGACATCATGTTATCAGTAAATGTGCACTGGAAAATAAACCAAAGAACCACAATATATCTTATACTTTTGTGAACTGTGTTCTATGGATAACTTCAGTTTTCCCAAAAGGCTGATATATTTCAATAATTTGACTACATCAGTGTTAATTCTGAGTTGGCAGAGGTAGTCTAACCAACTACCATTATGTTTTGGTACTAAGGGATATTATCTTTCAATAAAGTTATTGAAATGCATTCCTTTGCTGGGTAGTTCTCTTTGTTTCTGTTCTGATTTAACTGTGATACCAGAACCACAATAAAAAGCTATCTCCACTCAGTATATTTAAATTTAGCGGGAAGATGCACGATAGCAGAAACAAAATCTCTGTTAATAGTATAGCTATTGCCTAATTGATGCTTTACTTTCTAATGGCTTTTCAGAAGACACAAGATTAGGACAAATATGTTTAATGTGCATTAAAAAGTTGGTGATGTAGTATTGGTAACTTGTCATTTAGATTCATCACTACTATGGATATTCTCAATACAAATTCACCCTTATATTCTGCCCAACTGAAGTTCTGTGCAAACTGCCTTACCTTAAAAGGCATCCCAGCAAGGTGGTTGTTAATGACAGGTAATTATGTTAGTCTGCTAACATATTGTGTTAGTCTGCTGAGATTGGTAATTGGAACTGAAACATAGGATTTTGAAGTGTTCATGTTTAATTAAACTAAGAGGGCAAAGTGAACACTGCAGAGTTATTGAAACAAAAACTTAAAAGGAAAATTCCTTTTGCACTTGACTAAGATTAGATATATTTAATAATCCCTCTTTTCAGTGTAATTTTTAAAAAGGGCACCTGAACCTTACGTATTTCTACTTATGAGGCATACTATCTAAAACAAGAGACGGGTGCCTGGGTGGACAGTCAGTTGAGCATCCGACTCTTGGTTTTGGCCCAGCTCATGATCTCAGGGTTGTGGGATCAAGCCCTGCATCTGGCTCTGGGCTCAGCATGGAGTCTGCTCTCTCCCGCCTCCCTCTGCCCCTCCTGCTCATGCCCTCTCTCTCTTTCTCAAATAAATAAATCTTAAAAAGAAAACAACAAAACATTTCTGGGGTGCTTAGCTGGCTCAGTCCAAAGAGCATGCAACTCTTGATCTTGGGGGTCTTAAGTTCAAGCCCCATGTTGGGCATAGAGCTTACTTAAAAAAATAACACATTTCTCATCTAACATTTGTGATTAGCAATAATGATGTTTTACTGTCAGGCACTACTGTCGTGTTTTATATGAATCCTCTCATCTAATCCTCCAAATGGAATCAGGATATCCAAATTTACAAATGAACTGGAGTCACACAGAAGGTGACTGATTAGCCCAAGGTCACATACCTGGTAATTGGAGTTAGAATTCAAATTCAGGCAAAGGCTTTGTTCTTAGCCACTCTGCACATTACCTCCCAAATAGAAAATTAAATGGATTGATGAAATTGAATAATTTCCAAACAAAACTGTATTCTGACCACATTAATTTCAGGGTTGCCATCATGATCATAAAAGAAGAATAACACCTTGGAATTTATTTTCCCTATTTTGTAATAGTAGATTAATTTTTATAAAATGTATTATTGCTTACTAAGTTTAACCTGTAAATTTTCATAAACCAAAACCAGTAAACATAAGTCAAATAAGATGGATTAAGATAAGCCAATTTGGGGGGGGCACCTGGCTGGCTCAGCTAGCAGAACATGCAATTCATGATCTCAGGGTCGTTTGAGTCCCACAATGGGGGTAGAGAATCTGTAAAAAAATAAAATAAAATCCCAAAGAAAAATAAAAGTCGATGTTTTACATTAATTTGACAAAGTAGATTTTGGAGCAAGTAAAATGATCAGGATTAAAAAGGGATCATTAAATAATGATAAAAGAATCAATTTACCAAGAAGACTGGACAATCCTAAATTTGTAGGCACCTAACATCAGAACTTCAAATACAAGAAGCGCATTGGAAAGAAAAATGGACAAAGTTTCAACTACAGTTGGAGATTTAAACACTCTTCTCAGTCATCTACAGAACTACTAAGAAATCAGCAAGAACATAGAAAAATTGAGTAATACCAATAACCAAGTGGACCTACTTGACAAAAAATTTCATTCTAAAACAACAGAATAAGCATTCTTTTAAAATACACAGGAAATATTCACCAAGACAGACTATATCCTGGGTCACAAAAAACCCTGAAGAAATTTAAAAGAACTAAAATTATAAAGTATGTTCTCTGATCATAAACTAGAAATACCAGGTAACAGGAAAATCTACAAACACTTGGAAATAACAGAGTTCTGAATAATTTAGGGCTCTAAGGGAAATTCTTTTTTTTTTTTCCCTAAGGGAAATTCTAAAGAGCAAAATAATTTGAACTGAATGAAAATATCAAAATATAGGAAATGTAGCTAAACCAGTGCTTAGAGTAATTCACATTAATTGGCTTTTATTAAGAAAAAAAGTCTCAAAGCTTCCACAAAAAGAAACTAGAAAAAGAGCAGAATAAACCCACAAAGCAAGCAGATGGGAAAAGGTCATTAAAAAAAAGGGGTTTAAAAATCAGTGAAACTGAAAATAAGGAAAATCAACAAAATAAAAAATTAATTCTTTGAAAAAAGCAATAAAATTGATGAATTTCCAGCAAGAATGACAAAAAAAGAAATTACCAGTATCAGGACTGAAAGAGATAACACTATGTTAAAAGGACACTGAAGAAACAATACATACAACTATGCACATCAAGTTAAATGAATCCATCCCTTGAAAGAAAAGAACTACCAGAACTTAACAAAATAAACCAAACTAAAACAAAATAAACTAGATAACCTGAGTAAGTTGTTTTTAAAAACTGGATTTGTTGTTTAAAATCTTACTGGCAAATCCCATAAAATGCTGAAAGAAAACAACACAAATTCTACACATCTCTTCTAGAAAGTAGAAGAATCACTTTCCAATTCATTTTAAAAGGCTAGCATTACCCTGGTACCAAACCAAGATAAAGATAACACAAAATCTCAATGATGAGACCAATAGCTCAAATGAACAGACACGAAAATCTTCAACAAACAAATCCAAAAACGTAAACGGCAGTAACATGCCATGACCAAGTCTGGCATGTGTGAAAATATAAGCAGGTTCAAAATTTGAGAATCAATCAAATCAAAATTTGAAAACCAGACAAGACAAGGACAGCCACCCCCACCACTTCTAGCTTTCTAGCAAGTGCAATGAAGCAAGAAAAAAATAAAGATCTATGGAGTAGTATAGACTAAATAAAACCCCGTTTGTGGTTTCTGAAGAAAATCCCAGGAATTCATAACAAAAAACTCCTAGAATAAGCAAGTTTAGGAAGGTCACAGGATACAAGGTCAACAAACAAAAATCAAACATTTCTGTTACTAGCTATGTACAACTGGAAACAAATTTCAAAAAATATATCATTTACAACAGCTCCAGAAAATGAACACTTAGGAATAAATCTAAGAAAAGATGTAAATATTCTATAAGCTGAAAATCACAAAATGCTCATGACTAAAATCAAAGAGATACTAAATGGAGAGATGCCCCATGTTCAAGGACTGGAAGATTTACACTATTCCAGTGAAAATCCTAGCAGGACTTTTTGTGATACAGACTGAATATAGCTGATTCTAAGCTTTACACAGAAAGACAAAGTTAAACAGCTAAAACAATTTTGAAGAAGAATTAAGTTGAAGAAATCATGCTGCCCAATTTTAAGACTTACCATAAAGCTACAGTTATCAAGGCATTGTGGTATTTGTGAAGGGACAGACACATGGATCAATGAAATAGAACAGAAAGATCAAAAACATACCCATATAAACAGCAATTGATTTTTGACAAAAATGCAAAAGCAATTTAATGAAGAATGGACAGTCTTTTCAACAAATTATTTTGAAACAAGTAGATATCCACATGCAAAAAAATGAAGTTCCACCTATATTACACAGCTTACACAAAAAATTACTTAAAATGGGTCATAGATCTAAATGTAAAACATACAATAGTAAAACTTTTGGAAGAAAACATTGGAAAAAATCCTCATAACCTGGGGTTACACAGAGTTCTTAGATATGATACCAAAAGCATGGTCCACCAAAAGCATGATGAACTAGAATACATCAAAATTTAAAACATTCATGTTTTAAAAGACACCATCAAGAAAATGAAAAAGGGTGCCAGGGTGGCTCAGATGGTTAAGCGTCTGCCTTCGGCTCAGGTCATGATCCCAGGGTCCTGGGATCGAGTCCCACATCGGGCTCCCAGCTCGGCGGAGAGCCTGCTTCTCCCTCTGACCCTCTCCCCTCTCATGCTGTTTCTCTCTCGCTCACTCTCTAAAAAATAAATAAAATCTTTTAAAAAAAAGAAAATGAAAAAAACCTACACAATAGAAGAAAATATATGCAACTAATATATATGAGACTTGTGTACAGAATATATAAAGAACTCTTACAACTCAATAATAGATAACCCAATAAAAAATGGGCAAAGGATTTGAATAAACATTTCTCCGAGGAAGATACATAAATGGTCAATAAGCACAAGGAAAGATGCTCAACATAATTAGTCATCAGGGAAACACAAAACCACAGTGTGATACCACTTCATATCCACTAGAATGGCTAAAATTTTAAAAATCATGTAACAAGTGTTGGCAAAGATGTGGAGGTATTAGAAACTTCATACACTAATGGTGGGAATGTAAAATGGTATAGCCACTTTGGAAAACAATCTAGAAATTCCTCAAATGATTAGACATAGTTTCCATATAACTCGAAATTCTATTCCTAGGTAAGAAATAAAAATATACATACACATAAAAACTTGTACTTGAGGGGCGCCTGGGTGGCTCAGTCGTTAAGCACCTGCCTTCGGCTCAGGTCATGATCCCAAGGTCCTGGGATCGAGTCCCACATAGGGCTCCCTGCTCAGCAGGAAGCCTGCTTCTCCCTCTCCCACTCCCCCTGCTTGTGTTCCCTCTCTCACTGTGTCTCTTTGTCAAATAAATAAATCTTAAAAAAAAAAAAAAAACCTTGTACTTGAATGTTTATTTTTTTTAAAGATTTTATTTATTTGAGAGACAGAGCACGCACACAGGTGCACGGGGGGCAGGGGCAGGGAGAGAGATGGAGAAGCAGGCTCCCCGCTGAGCAGAGATCAACTTGGGGCTCCATCCAGGGACTTCAAGATCATGACCTGAGCCGAAGGCAGATGCTTAACCAACTGAGTCACCCAGGTGCCCCTACTTGAATGTTTATAGCAGCATTATTCATAATAGCCAAAAGGCAGAAACCTCCCAAATGTCCATCAAATGACAAATGGATTAATGTGTGGCAAATATACAATGGAATATTATCCAGTCATACAGAAAGACTGAAATAGTGACATACTAGAACATGAATGAACCACTAAAACATGTGCTAAGTGAAAGCAGCCAGTAACAAAAGACCACATTATGATTCAATGTATATGAAATGTCCAGAAGAGAGAAATTTATGATAGAAAACAAATTAGTGGTCACTTGGTTGGGGGTAGAGGGAGAGGGAGTTGAAAGCTAAAAGGTATGGGGTTTCTTGAGGTGATGAAAATGAAAACTGACTATGGTGATGGTTTAATAGATGACTATACTAAAAATCACTGAATTATATATTTTAAATTGGTAAAATGTATGGTATGTGAATTACATCTCAATAAATCTGTTTTTTAAAAAACATTATAGGGCGCCTGGGTGGCTCAGTCGGTTAAGCGACTGCCTTCGGCTCAGGTCATGATCCCAGGGTCCTGGGATCGAGTCCCACATCGGGCTCCCTGCTCTGCGTGGAGCCTGCTTCTCCCTCTCCCACTCCCCCTGCTTGTGTTCCCTCTCTCGCTGTGTCTCTGTCAAATAAATAATAAAATCTTTTAAAAAAAATAAAAATAAAAATAAATAAAAAACATTATAGGGTGCCTGGGTGGCTCAGTCGGTTGGGCATCTGACTCTTGGTTTCCGCTCAGGTAGCGTCCCATGGGTCAAGGGATTGAGCCCCACAGCGGGCTCCGTGCTTGACGGGGAGTCCGCTTAGGGATTCTCTCCCTCTGCCCCTCCGCCCTGCCTCCCCGCCCTCTCTCTCTCCAGAGTGGATAAATAAACCTTTAAGAAAAAAAGATTACATATGATTCCACTGATGAACATTCTTGAAAAGACAAAACTATAAAGACAGTCTTAATCAGTGGTTTCCAGGGTTTGAGGCTATGACTACAAAGAGAGAGTATTTTAAGTTTTTGTAGTGATTAAACTATTAAATCTCTTGGGGCGCCTGGCTGGCTCAGCTGGTAAGAGCATGCAATGCTTGATCTCAGGGTCATGAGTTTGAGCCCAATGTGGGGTAGAGTTCACTTAAAAAAAAAAAAAAAAAAAACTTAACTGTTCAATCTCCTGATTTTGAAGGTGCTTACAGATACCTCTACATGTTAAAAGTCACAAAACTATGAACAGAATCTACATGCTAAAAATTCACAAAACTATGAACAGAAGAGTTAACTTTACTGTGCTTATTCAAAATATGAGTTTCTTTGAAAGTCGAGAAGCCAATTAAAAAAGGCTCTTCCCCAACAATTTATTCCTGAAGTTATTGGTTAAAGTGAACAAGATAGCCTCTTTGCCAAAGAGTATGGCAGGGATTCAGTGGCCCACAACGGGGTGTGTTCAGGTCCAAGCAGGTGAGGATATCCCTGTTTGCCGCAGGGTGTTGGAGCCTGAGCAGAGTAAGGAAGGCAATCATGTGAGATGACCTAGAATAGGCAATCAAATATATTGAGGATAATAGAAATCAGACTTTTCACTGTTGTTATAAATATAGAAAGGGAGAAAAGAAAATTGAACCCCATGGGATTAGACATGAAAGTTTAAGTGTGAACTCATGGTTTTCAATATATAGAAATAAACACAGCTGTACATATAAGCACTATACACACCCAATAGCAATTGCTCACTAGCACACAAATCTTGGTTTCTTTTTTTTTTTTTTTAAGATTTTATTGATTTATTTGACAGAGAGAGACACAGCGAGAGAGGGAATACAAGCAGGGGGAGTGGGAGAGGGAGAAGCAGGCTTCTCCAGGCGCCCCCAAATCTTGGTTTCTAAATACCATTTTCCATCTAAGAGAAGCAGGAGACCTTAAAAACGTGGCTTATTCTTGACCTAGGGCAGGGAAAGCATAAGCCTAGTATCAACTTGTGCCAGAAAATAAGAACTTACTCAAATAATGATGGGACAGGTCAACAGGACATGGAAGCCACCTAAAAGGGTTTTCCCCTAGCCAAATCAAGAAAAATTGTAAGCATCAGAGTAATACAAGTAATAGATTTTAACCCACTGAATAAAATAGAAAATCATGAATCAATAAAGATATAAATAAGTTGGAAGTTTGATGAGAAACAGAGTAGTACGCTGAAGCTACCGTCCCACAAAATAATTATAAACCTACAAAGAATAGCTTTACTGTGGAGAAGACTGACAGACACCACTTATTCAGTGATATAAGTAAACACCAACAGAAAAAGGACAAATCAAAATTACAAACTCACGATAGGATGCAATAAGAACACAGCATCACGGGGCACCTGGGTGGCTCAGTCGTTAAGTGTCTGCCTTCTGCTCAGGTCGTGATCCCAGAGTCCTGGGATCGAGCCCGGCATCGGGCTCCCTGCTCAGCGGGGAGCCTGCTTCTCCCTCTCCCACTCCCCCTGCTTATGTTCCCTCCCTAGCTGTCTCTCTGTCAAATAAAATCTTTAAAAAAAAAAATAAAAAGAACACAGCATCACTTCTGTAACATCCCTGCCAAAGATGTATAACCTGAATCTAATCATGAAGAAGTATCAGACAAAACTCACAATGAGGGCTGTTGTACAAAATTAGCCTGTAATATTCAAAAGTGCCAAGGTTGTAAAAGTCAAGAAAAAATGAAGACTTGTTCCAGACTGAAGTAGACCAGACACCGGACATTTAATCTAAAGGGAAGGCATGATTGTGACTGGATCCTTTTGCTATACAGAACATTATTGGGACAATCAGTTAAACTTGAATGCAATAAAGATCTGAGGATTAGATGGTCATAACGTATCAATGCTAATTTCCTGATCATATGGTTGTATTGTAGTGATATAAGAGCATGTCCTTTGAAGGAAATACACACTAAGGTACTTACAGATGATGCAGCGTCATATCATAAACTTACAAACAGTTCAGGAAGAAAACAGTTCTTTGTACTTTACATGTAACTTTGCTATACATTTGGGATTGTTAAAAATAATTTTTAGGGGCACCTGGCTGGCTCAGTTGGTGGGGTGTGCAACTCTTGATGTCAGAGTTGCGGGTTCAAGTCCCACACTGGGTGTAAAGATTAAATTTTTAAAAAATGTAGAGAGATATTTGAAAATTCCAAAGGACATAAAAAGAATGAAATAAAATTTTAAGATAATCCTTCCTTATATGTCTAGATCACTGAAGAGCAAAATTATGTCCCTGACTTATAAACATTAACCATTATTTGCTTTTTGTCACTGACAAAGGACTCACCCAATGATCACATTCACGTCACTGCTTGTTTTGTATTAATCCATTCCTATTGTTAAGTCTCTATTTTTCAATTTCTTGACAAAGTCATCTCCCAAGGAATAATATATTACTTCAGAAATTTTCATTAACTCTTAAAATGAACTTACTCAGTATAATGTATTTGTGGACTTTTTCCTTTCTCAAAACTTTTTTCAGTAATATAATTCCTTGTGTGTACTGGCATACTTACAGAAAGGGGTACACGATTCCTATTTAGAAAAGTTTATTGAACATTATTCCTGCATTACACTTATTGAAAGAAAAATTTAATTGTCCCTGAAGGCACCGGTCATTTCACATGATCTATACCCTAATGTTTTTTGTATTAAAAATACAGGTTAAATCTGAAATTAGTAAAATGCAGCATATAAAACTTCATGCTGAGCAAAAAAACAAGTCCAAAAAAAAGTTACTCTATATCAGTAGAATAGTTTCCACAGTATATAAGATGTTTCCTATGTAAATGATATTTGAATGCAATTTTTAGAACCACAGTTAAATATATTTTGCAATTTGTTAACTGCAGGTATCCACATTTTCCTTCCACCACATAATCTGTTCCTTTAAGTTGGCAACATCTGCTGGGATCCACAGAATGTAGCAAAAAAAAAAAAAAGTAGTAGTTATTTCTCAAGATTTGAGAAGTCTGGTCCACCTTTAGTATAGTTTCCTGAGATTTCTGCTCCACTGAAGTCAAAACCAGGATTCTAAAAGACATGAAAAAAATTATGATAAATCTTACAAGGAAAAATATAAGATATAACTCAAAATATAACTCAAAGGGAAATCGTAAAGATATAAACTAGCAAGTGACACAACAGGAAATCCAAATGGCCAATAAACATGTCAAAAGATGTAATCACCAAAACAGAACTTAAAACTAGGAGGTATATCTCAATTTTCAGATCTACAATATTTAGAAGATCGATATGTATATTACAAGTTGAGAAGTGTATGGGCAAACATATACTTCAGTATGAGTGTGAAAACAGGTTTTAATAACTATCATCGTTTGAGAGTTTACTACATGCCAGGCAGGGTTCTAAGAGCATATTCAACTTTATCAACATATTCAATCCTCATAACAATCCTAGGAAGTACTATCTCATGCTTTAGTCTTTTTGGAGGGCATTTCATTTATTCAACAAACATTTACTGAGTTCCTACTGTTTGGAAGACACTACTAGAGGCACGTGGAATTCAAAAGTGAACAAAACAAAGATCCCTGCACTGGTGGAGCTGACATTCTTAGAGGAGGACACAAATAATAAACTGCAAGTTATCTAATGTAGAGGTTGGCAAAGTTTTCTGTAAAGAGCCAAGTAGTTAGATATTTCAGTCTTTGAAGGCCATATAGTCTCGTAACTCCTTAAGTCTGGAGATGGTATAAGAAAGACAACATACAAATGAACGAGCATAGGTGTATTCCAATATAACTTTACTTCAAAAACAGGCAGCGGGCCAGATTTCCTCTGTGGGCCATAGTTTGTGAGCCCCTGATCCAGTGTTAAAAGTTGGTGCAAGTGCTACAGAAAAAAAAGAAAGAAAGAAGAAAGAAAAGCAGGGCAGAGTAAGGGAAATGAGAAGATTATAGTATTTAAATAGGATGACCAAAGATAAAGTATACTTTATTGAGCAATGACTTGAAAACAGTGAAGAAGTTAGCCAAGCTTTGGGAGAAGAACCCTGTAGTCAAAAGGACAGAAAAGGAATGGCGTGGAATGTTCAAAAATAACAAAAAGTATGGCTAGAGCAGAATGACTGAAGGGGAGATTAGTAGGAGAAGAAGTCAGGGAGATAACTGAGGACCAGATCGGATAGAATGAAAGAGTTCTGAGAAGAGAAGCGATGTGTTCTGACCTGCATTTTAAAAGGACTACTATGCTATTTTGAGAACACTGTAGCTTGGCAAGGGTAAAAGAGAAAAATTAGAAGGTTATTGGAGTAATCTAGGCAAGACAATACAGATGGTCCAGATCAAAGTGGTAGTAGAGTTGGTGGTGAGAAGTGGACAAATTCTGAATATATTTGGAAGGTAGTACCAGTAAGGTTTCCTAACAAATTGGACAGGGTGTGTGAGAGAGAGACAGGAGTGGAGGATGATATCCCATTTTTGTTCTTTGGTCTGATCAAGTAGTTTCCATCAACCAAGATGAGAAGACTAGAGGTAGAACACGTGTGGGAAGAAGTTAGGGAGTTCATGTTGAATATGTTGAGTCTGATATATCTGTCAGACTGTCAAGTGAAGATACTGAATTGGAAATGTGACTCCAAAATTGGGTAAAAAGTCTAAACTAGAGACACATATTTGGAAACCATCACCATATAGAAAGAAATTATCCATCAAAACTTTAACAGTGCTTTGATCTAGTAATTCTTCTCCTAGATAAATTAACAGAACATTGGAATAGTTTTACAGAGATGAAAGCACAAATTTTGTTTGAAATAGACACAAATCAAAAAATCCAAATCTTATCAAAAGGGAATAGCTAAAGAAATAATGTTGATATATTCAAACTAGAAAACCCTCTGAAGTAGTTAAAAGGAACAAGTTTTACCTATACGTACTGGTAGGAAGAGATCCAAGATGTATTATTAAATGAAAAAAACAACATGAACAATACACATAGTGTGATCCTGAATTTATGTTAAAAACAAAGTAGCAAACCAATACATCAATGAGATAAGAATGAGACAGATGCACAGAATGGAGAGATGTCGATGAAAGGAACTTTCCACCTTTTTACACCGTGTAAGTCTATATTGATTGAATTTTTATGAGTTCATTTATGCATTATTGGTGTAAACAAATTTAAACTTAGAAAACATGACAGTACAAATAAATTCCTCTACAGAAAATTTGAAAAAATAAAACCCACACAAAGAAAGACCAGTCATTTTTCTAATGATTTAACTTAAAAAAAAAAAATCCTCTAAAGAACTTTTGTAATTTTTTGTAACCACATTTAAGTTTTAATTTCAAATAATAATCATTCTATGATTTTAAGATGTTTAACAATACATATTCATACATTCATCTGACTTACTTCTTTCTGGAATCTCTCTAATGTAAGTTTTCTCTGCATTTGGTCTTGCACCCAAGGATCAGCTGCATATTCAGATTCTAGAAGAGAAGTCCAACAATTTGCTGCATCTCTCTTTGTCTTTGTAAGAACAATACGGACCATTTTTCTGTCCTCTAAACAAACAAAAATCACAAATATATTAGAGTTCATCATTAAATTTTATATTTTCAAAAATCATTAGGTAATCTTGACATACAATTATTTTCAACGCATTTCTATCACTATTCTCTTCCAAAGCTGCAAAGACAAAGGACCTAATACAACAGAGGGAAACATACTAAGTTCCAAGACAAAAATAATTTTTAAAAAAAGATTCCAAGAATTATAGATTACCCTTACCCAAAGTCCATGTTCCCTCATCAGCTATTGTAGAATCAAAGAGCTTGCCCTGAAAAATAAACATATAAGGTACTAAAATCATATTTCATTAATTTTTATAATGCTTTCATGATTTAAGACTTTCCTAATTTCCTATCTAATCCACATGTAATTGTCTAGTTTGGTTATAGTAAGGAGATAACATTTTATACCATTTCTTTTTTTTTTTTTTTTAAGATTTTATTTGACAGAGAGAGACACAGCGAGAGAGGGAACACAAGCAGGGGGAGTGCGAGAGGGAGAAGCAGGCTTCCCGCGGAGCAGGGAGCCCGATGTGGGGCTCGATCCCAGGACACTGGGATCGTAACCTGAGCCGAAGGCAGACACTTAATGACTGAGCCACCCAGGCGCCCCTATACCATTTCAACATATTGGTAGGTGCTCAACCCTATCTTTCCTCCTAGAAAGTGAAATGGAACCTAGTTTACATTGCTTGAAATATTTATTATGACAAAGAACACAGGGCTCTCTAAAGAAAGATCAGGGCTCCATATTTTAGAAGATGAATAAATATTACTGATCACTGAGCCAAATGTGAAATTAATATCTGAAATGCTTTATCTTTACCAGTTGAAATGAACTACAAGAAGAGCTTTCCTGCTGAAATTAAACAATGATTATCTCTTAAAATAAACTTTAAAAAACTGGTTCAGGGGCACCTGGGTGGCACAGTCGTTAAGCGTCTGCCTTTGGCTCATGTCATGATCTCAGGGTCCTGGGATCGAGCCCTACATCAGGCTCCCTGGTCCACGGGAAGCCTGCTTCTCTCTCTCCCACTCCCCCTGCTTGTGTTCCCTCTCTCACTTTCTGTCAAATAAATCAATAAAATCTTTAAATTAAAAAAAAAAAGGTTCAATCTCTTTGTTGGGCAATGTAGCATCAAAAAAATTGTAAAGCACGTACTATATAGTTCTGATACAGATTAGCTGTGACTGATTTTTCAGAAACTGTTCTTTTAAGAAAGAAATCAGCAAACATAAGTTTAAAAGAGAATGCACCTGCTCAAATCCATTTTGATTTGTTGCTACTTGTCAAATTTAAGTTTTAGGAAATGAAATTAAAAGGTCACGTAAAAAGAGAAAACATTTTTTCAGTATGTCAATAATAGTGAGAAAAAACTCTACGGGTCTAAATGCATACCTAAAATCCTAAAGTTAAAGTTACTGTTAAATTCCCAAAGTCATTGGAATTACTAAAGGAAATATGAATTGTAATCTTAAACCACTGTTCAGGAAACTATGAATTATACAACTATCCAGAAAACTCAGTAAGATCCAAGCTGACGTAAATCAATGTCTTTCACATGAATCTTTCTTTTCTCTGAGGCACTTAGAACATTTCCATATAAATAATAGCTAACATCTAGTGTACCCTCGTTACATACTAGACACAATTCCAAGCTCTTAATTCCCCTGGGTACCATGTTAGGCTCAAAACAACCCTATCAGAAAGTTACTACAATTACCATACTTTGTGGGTGAAGGCACAGAGACACTGAATAATCTCTTGCCCAAGGTTACAAAATTATAAAAATGGCATAGTCAGGTATCCTACAATAAGGAATCTCCCTTCACCACTTCATTACACTGTCATCAAACATCTTGAGCATCTAATCTGGGAAAGAAATCTAACTTCAAAGTAACTGAATTTAACTATAAAGCTTATCAAGGAAAAAGCGGCTCCCGGATCCAACGGACATGATGAGAATAAAAGGGGTATTATTTTCTTCAAACAACTCTGGACTACCTGCTTAACCACTCCACAAACATGCAGAATTTTTCTGTTTGATGAAAAAATAAATCACCTGACATCATCTCTGAATCCTCATCCCGATATCCTTATCCTTTATTTTCTTCTTTACTGTTCTAGAACTGCCTGAACATTTATTAGTTTAGCTTTATTATGCCTCCCTGCAAGAACATAACCCATCTGAGTGCAGGAAACTTCTGTCTTGTTCCCCATTGACCTCTCAACACCTCATCAGTGCCTGGAAGAAATATATGCACAATAAATATTTGTTCCTTTAAATATCTAACTGAAGACCGGCAGAGGAACAAAAGCATTAGCTTCATTTGGTTTAGAAATAAAGCCAGAAAACCGGACTCCTCAAATCTCTACGTCAACTCAGGACTAGCCGTGAGAGTGGGGCGCTCCGACCAGACCAGGCCAATGATAGCGCTCTTTCGGCCAAAGGAGCCATTCGGCCTCCCAACAGTCTCTTCACGGAAACCATGAGCCTTGGGATTCTGGGACTTAGAGGCCGGGAAGAAGCTGAGCACAAGCCCAGACCTGCCGCTACCTTGAGGATCTCGCGGCCACCCACGGCCAGCGCCACATGCCGGCTCTGCAGGCCGCACTGGATATCCTGGGCGCGAGTGCCAGGCGGCACCTGAACTTCAATGAACACCTCCTCCAAGGTCTGGTACCACTGGCCCCACGGCGTCCCGCACGGAACCACCCCACTGCGCTCCTCAAACGGGGCCGACATACTCCAGTAGCCTCCCAGCTGCAGCCGCACGGAGCGAGACCAGCGCACGCGCGAAATCTCCACGCTCAGGCCACGCCCGGGACTCTCCGCTCAGGTCACTGCACATGCGCAGGGACGTAGGCTGATGTCTCAGCCTGTTCCTTTTTCCTTTTCAATGGCCATTTAGGGCCCTGGCAGTACCCAGTCTGAAAGAACTGAAATCCGGGGAAGTTTACACCCAAGGAAGGGTCGGAGGTTGGAACCAGTGAAACTAGAACTCACTGCGCAGCCACCTATATGACGCCAAAAGCGGACTTACCAAACTGCTCAGTTATGAAATGCGCTTGCGCAAATGTTGCTAGTATGTAAGTTACAATTGAGTAACGCCAGGAATGATTGGACACGGGGTGGGAGTGGAGGAGGAAGGAGGCAATAACAGTTTCCTATTGGCTGGTAACCTAAACGCAAAGAAGCCCTAATTGGACGCGTCGAGGTTAGGTGCGCATGCTCTTTAGGTGTTCCCGTCCTGGATTGGTGTGCCCAGGATTTTGGTTTCAAATCTGCTGACGTTAGAGGTGGGCGGGGAATAAGCCGGGAGGTTTGAATTTCCAGTGAGTAGGCTGTAATAAGCGGCAGGAAGTTGGGAGGAGAGCTAGTGACCTTCAGTTTGTGGAGCTGGTCGTCAACATGTCTTTTCCTAAGGCGCCTCTGAAACGATTCAATGACCCTTCCGGTGCGTACGGGGAAAGGAGCTGGGGGTCGGGATATGTTGTCACGCACCTTGCCCCTATTGGTTCGTTTCATCGGAGGCTAATAGGCAATTTTAGGGCTGCGATGGGTCTCATTCAATTGATTGGTTTTTCTAAAATCTATACTAAACATTTGCTACATTCCTAGTGCTATTCAGAGTGATAAGGATACAGCAGTGAATGAAGCAAAGCCCCTGCCTCATGGAGTTTACATTCAAGTGGAGAATGCAGCCAATAAACAGTACTGTGGAGAAACTAAAGCAGAGAGAAGGGAATCAGGATAAGGAAACTGTTAGTAGCTATTTGATGGTCGAGTGCGGAAGGCCTCACTGATTAAAAAAAAAAAAAATTTTTGACCTGTGGCTTTTCGTATGAACTTGTGGTTTTCTTTTGGATATTCCATTCAGGAATAAAAGAAGGATGATTGCGGGGCGCCTGGGTGGCTCAGTTGGTTAAGCGACTGCCTTCGGCTCATGTCATGATCCTGGAGTCCCTGGATCGAGGCCCACATCGGGCTCCCTGCTCGGCAGGGAGCCTGCTTCTGCCTCTGACCCTCCCCCCTCTCATGTGTTCTCTCTCTCTCATTCTCTCTCTCTCAAATAAATAAATAAAATCTTAAAAAAAAAAAATAAGGATGATTGGTAAAGGCAGTAAAGGAAAAGACCTGGAGCATGAAAATAACGTATACTACAGTTTCACAAAGGTCTAATAGGTATACAGGCTGGATTTCAACCTAGTTCTTCAATCAAAATCCTAAATCTAACAACCAAATTTGATTCTTTAGTCTTTAAGGAAGTTTTTGTTAAGTATGGTTTTAATTGTTCTCAACTTTGATGATGCTGCTTTATCACTGTCCACCATCCCATCATTTGCTGGCCCATATCCCATTTTGGGAGAGTGTAAACCTAATGATGAACCAGAATATAAGATTTCAACATCATTTTATTTTCTGGCTGCTCTGACAAGTCTAGACTGGCACTTCTCATGCTTTTCCACAGAAGCATTCCTAAAAGAAGAGAGCTGGGCGCCTGGCTGGCTCAGTAGGTAGAACATGTGAGTCTTGATCTCCGGATTGTGAGTTCAAGCCCCATGTTGGGCCTAGAGCTTAACTAACTAACTAACTAACTAACTAACTAACTAACTAACTAAATAAATAAATAAATAAATAAATTGGGCCTAGAGCTTAACTAACAAATAAATAAATAAAAATAAATAAATAAAAGGAGAGAGCACACAATAACCATAGGCTCTGCATACCCTCATCCTCTCTTCCCCCAAAAGACATAGCTAACAGTAATGGTGAAAGTCTCTCGTTTGCTTTGAAACATAAAATGTTCCCCACTGCCTGCCTCAGCCCCTATCCCAAATGAGTAGAATAGGTGCTCTAAGACGTGCCATTGTTAAGCTGATTTTAGGGAAACCTCGCCAGCCTCCTATTCACCCCAGGTTATAAACAGTTTGTAAAGTGAGAGATTTGAGCTAGCCAAGATTAATGTTTTTTGCTAAGTCTGCCTTTATCTTAGATACCCCACTGAATTCTGTATTTCAATTTGAAACTCTCTTCTGATTAGAAATCCACTATCTCAATTCCTTATTGACCATATTTAGGTCAAAAAGCTCCCAGGATTGGAATTTTTGTGTCATTATTTTTGTTATCATTATTCCAGGTAGAGGAATGGAAACTTCATTCCCTCCTTGATGTTTTTATAACCTCTTAGAATTGATGAAAGGAGTGACTTTAATACTTTTAAATTGTGTCCCAGAATGAGAAATAAATTGTGTATCTCTCTATCCAGGATACGTTTTTTTATATTTCTACAGCTATCACTGAAACAAAAAGTCTCACAAAACAGTGCTTAACTTTGCTACATTTGAGTCACACTGATATTTTCTATTGTGTTTCACTTTTTTTAATGCTAGTCAAGATGTACCAACAAGTTCTTATCTATCATTCCATTTAAAAAACACTTAAGGGATAGCCGGAGTTGCCTTGAAATGGTCAAACTCCTTGAAGTTCCTCTTTATTTGCATGAAACTCTATGCTGAAGTAAATAGCTTTTCAGAGAATAGTGTGAATCTACTGATTCTCAGTTGGTTAAAGCTTTATGCTAATGATATTTTTACCCTTTTGTTTAAGTAGGCTTTACGCCCAGTGTGGGGCTTGAACTCATACCCTGAGATCGAGAGTCACAGGCTGTACCAACTGAGCCAGCCAGGCTCCCCTTATGCTAATGATTGTCCTGAGAATGAGATCTCAAGTCGACTATGCATAAACACTCTGAAGTGCCTTCAGTTTGAGACTCTAGTTAAGTGAGGTTATACTGTATAAATTTCTGGATCATAGAAATATTGTCTAGTACAGGGGTGCCTGGGTGGCTCAGTCAGTTAAGTGGCTGCCTTCTGCTCAGGTCATGATCCCAGGGTCCTGGGGTCAAGCCCCTTGTCAGGGTCCCTGCTCAGCCTGGAGCCTGCTTCTTCCCCCTCTGCCTGCTGCTTCCCCTGCTTGTGCGTTCTCTCTCTCTCTCTGTCAAATAAATAAAATTTAAAAAATATATATTGTCTAGTACAGTTTGTAGTATGTATAACATGACTTTATAAATTTCCTGATATGTCAGTATTAGCCAGAGATGAATTATCACTATAAATTTTTATTCCATACTAAACCTTGAGGGCTAGACTTTTAGTTGCTTCATTTCTAGAATCTGATGGTAGTTACCTCAGTGACTCTCTTTGAGTAGAGTTGATTCCAAATATTTTTTTCTTATATTCAATCCTTAATACAAAGCCATGTTGCTTTTTTTAATGATGTTTATCTCAAGACAGTCTTCGCTGTTTTGTTCAGTTGCCTGTTTCTTTGACTCATTGAAATTAAGAGCATTTGGGGAAGATAATGGTGTTTTCCATAGAGAGGCCTGTTTTTGTACTATCAAATGGATGCTATTTTTACATTTGAAAAAAATAAACAATTTATTAATGGTATTTTGCATTTGTATTACTTTATTATGACATGTTTTTAACTTAAGATCATAAATTACATTAGATGAGACATTAATGTGCTATGTTTCCTTTAGGTTGTGCGCCGTCTCCAGGTGCTTATGATGTTAAAACGTCAGAAGTACTGAAAGGACCAGTATCCTTTCAGAAATCACAAAGATTTAAAAAACAAAAAGGTAATGGATTCCAAAATAAAATAATGGTTATGTGATTTCATAAGTTTTAAAGTTATGACTAACAGCATTTAAATTAGAAGATTCTATACTATTTCTAAAAAGGTGAAACTACAGTTATATTTAAATTTTCTTATTTGATGAATTTACAAATGAGTCAACTACAGAATAATGCTTTAATCATTTCACTATTGTATAACCAGAAAAATTAAGCAAGATACTCATGTAAATATATAGTTTCCCTTTTGGTAATTACCTTAATCTTCTGTCAGGGAATATCAAGAAAATCAGAAAAGTGTTGGATGTGAAAATACTGTTGTGCAACTAATTATTTGGACATGTACAATCAAGAAATGAACTTTATATTACTTCACTAATAATTACAATAAGAAATTTGGAAATTGGATTTTGTCTGTGTTTCAACATGTAAGCACCAACCAAGATCTGTACAATTTATTTTATTGTAGAATCTCAACAAAATCTTAATGTTGACAGAGATACTACCCTGCCTGCTTCAGCAAGAAAAGTTAAGACTTTGGGATTAAAGGTGAGGAACTCTGATATTCTAGCTGGTTTATCACCTAAATCGTGAAAACATTTCTGAAAAGTATTTTATTTGATTAGAATGGATTAAGTGTATAAAGTAAGGTTATAAGTAAACCTATAAATTAATAAAAAATATTATCATTAGGACTCTACCAAGATTTATATTTCTGCCTGTGTCATTACTAAATATATTGTTTAAACGTGCCCATAGTTCAGAATTACAAAATAGTCTCCACTTCTCAGTCATTTCTCAATCTAAATTGTCTAACACCTTGTAAGCCTTTAAAAAGTATGCAATGCTTTGATTTGGTAGTTAATATCATTTGAGTTGTTTTGGTTTTGTTTGTTTGTGCAGAAGGGTAAGTATTGGTGAAGAAAAAGGAAAAAAACAAAAAACATTCTAAGGCCTAAAAGAGATGTGCTGCTCAAAAACTATCAAAGAATGGTGGGAGATTAAATTCTTAACTTCATGTTATGGCTTGTGCAACAGCCTAAGTGTTATTAGTGTTTCCATTAGTTCATAAAGCAAGTTGTAGTTTCTCAAGAAATTGCAAAAAGAGATTTGTTAATATGGAAGAGATTGAGAGTTAGGAAACCAAGGCTGTGGGGTAAGCTTAGACTTGTTCATTTGTTCAGCAATTACCTAAGTCTCTTGTTTTATAATGTAGGGCTTCATTATCCAATATGGAAGTGATTAGCACATGTGGCTATTGAGCACTTGAAGGTGAAGAGCTAAATTTTTATTATTATTTAATTTTAATATATATTTAAAAACTGATACTTGATTCTGTTGTTGGAAAACGCAAATGTTTTTTGGAACATATTGGGTATGTGAATCTACTTCTTGATGTGTACATTTTATGAAATCTAAATATAGCTCTCTCTCTTTTTTTTTTTGTAAGGAGGCTCTACACCCAGAGTTACAGTGTGGAGCCCACTGCGGGGCTTGAACTCACAACCCTGAGATCAAGACCTAGCTGAGATCATGAATCGGATGCTTAAACAACTGAGCCACCCAGGCGCCCCATAGATAGCTATTTCTTATAAAAATCTAGCATCTGAGTGAGATGTGCCGTAAGTGTAAAATACACAGCAAAGTTTGAAGACCTAGTACAAAACACATAAAATATCTCACTGATAATTTTATACATTATAATATAATGACATATTGAAATAATACTTTTTACATTTAGGGTAAAATAAAATATATTATTAAAATTCTACTTTTTAAATATGACTACTAGAGGGGTGCCTTGCTGGCTCAGTCAGAAGAGCATGCGACTCTTGATCTTGGGGTCATGAGTTTAAGCCCCACATCAGGCATAGAGATTGCTTAAACAAATAAATAAACTTTAAAACATATATATGACTACTAAAAAATTTGAAAATACATATGTGGGGGGCGCCTGGGTGGCTCAGTCATTAAGCATCTGCCTTCAGCTCAGGTCATGATCTCGGGGTCCTGGAATCGAGCCCCACGTTGGGCTCCCTAGCCAGTGGGGAATCTGCTTCTCCCTCTCCTTCTCCCTCCACCCCTCCCCTTCTCATGCTCTCTCGCTTGCTTTCTCTGTCTCTCTCAAATAAATAAAGTCTTTAAAAAAAAAGAAGTATGTATGTGGTTTGTAATGAATTATTATTGGGCAGCAGTGACATAGACAGTCTTTTCTTACACATTGATTTAAACATATATACAATGGGATATTCTTCAGCCATAAAAAGGAATGAAATCCTGCTGTTTGCAATAACATGGATGGACCTAGAGAGAATAATGCTAAGTGAAATAAGACAGTTAGAGAAGGATAAATACCATATGATTTCACTCATATGTGGAATTTAAAAAACAAACGAGTAAAGGGGGAAAAAAAGAGAGACAAACCAAGAAATGGTCTCTTAACTCTAAAGAACAAACTTATGGTTACCAGAGAGGAGGAGGATAGGAGGATGGGTGAAATAGGTGATGGGGATTAAGGAGTGCTCTTGTCTTGAACACCTGGTGATGTATGGAAGTGTTGAATCACTATATTGTACACCTGACACTAATATTACACTGTATATTAACTATACTGGAATTAAAATTTAAAAAAATAAAATAATTTTTAAAAAGTTGCTTTAAATTTCTTAATTTGAATTTCTTGAAGAAACAGTTCTGAGATTTTGAATTAATTACAGAACTCTTAGAAAACTTACATACAGGCTTGTGTAAAACCCCTAATTAATAGACCTTCCTTGATAGAAAATGCCATCATATGGAAAATTAATAAATATGAAACTGATAAAGCCCCCCCCCAACTTAGAAGCACATAAAGCAGGTTGTGTTCAATATGTTTATCCATTTTCTTCCATTTTAGATGGAAAAGATAGATATTTTGTTTAGGGCCATTGTGTCAGAAAAGCTGTTGGATATAAAAATACATCGAACAAAAATTATATGTCTTATTTAGAATAAAGGCAAAAGTAGATTAGAACCAGCTTACACGGGACACCTGAGTGGCTCAGTTGGTTAAACATCTGCCTTCAGCTCAGATCTAGGTTCCGGGATCCACCCCAACATCTGGCTCAGCGAGAGTCTGCTTCTCCCTCTGACTTCCCCCCTCTTGTGCACTCTCTCTCTGAAATGAATAAATAAAATCTTAAAAAAAAAAAAAAAGTATCAGCTTACCCCATTTTAATTTTTATGTCTTTGCATGTGTAGTTTTTTTTTCCTCTTTGGGTATCAAGGTTTAAGTTTATTACTCTTTGTAAGATTCTTTTCTTTCTGGGATAGCATAATTAAATATTCAAAATGTATTGATGTTTACATTAGAAAGAAGGCATTCAGCAGCTTTATTCATGAAGCTCCACCTGTTCTTTTCCCTGGACTTATTAGGAAAATCCTAATAATCTATTAGGGTGAAAACTTAAACCTGAAATATTTTAAGATTTAAAGAACCTTTTCCTTCTTTTACCAGACAAGTCTCCTACAAAATGTTTAATATGCTCAGTGAAATGTTTAAAATAGAAATTAACTGTTTGATGAGGAGCTCCCCTCTACTTGCTAGATAGGATGCTGCCTGATTCATGAATTGTTTAATGAAGCCAATTATCTTTAAGGAAAAAAAAGAAAGGGGTGCCTGGCCGATCCAGTCAGTAGAGCCTGTGAATCTTGATCTTGGGCTTGTGAGTTCAAGCTGCACACTGGGGGGTAGAGTTTACTTAAAAAAAAAAAAGAAAGAGAAATTAAAGTGTTTAATCTTTTTTTTATAACTGAAAATCCAATCTGTGATATTTGTGGCACTTAAATTTGCTTATCTCTTCTTTGACTTTTAAATAGAAGGAATCTCAAAAGAATGATAAAGATTTGAAGATATTAGAAAAAGAGGTAAGCAATGCTTTCAACTTAATTGAAAAACAAATGTGCTATAAAATGGAAAGAGTTGGGATGCCTGGTGGTTCAGTTGGATAAGCATCTGCATTCCGCTCATGTCATGATCCCAGGGTCCTGGGATCGAATCCTGCATTGGGCTCCTTGCTCGGCGGGGCGCCTGCTTCTCCCCCTGCCTGCTGCTCCCCCTGCTTGTGCACTATCTCTCTCTCTGACAAATAAATAAATAAAATCTTTAAAAATAATAAAATAAAATGGAAAGAGTTACTTAGAGTTAAGAGACAGGGATTCTGTTGTGCAGTTTGGCGAGTTCTGTAGCAGATGGGCAAGGCCTACCATCAGGACCAGTGCCTGCCAGTTAACTGTTGTTCCTTAGCTTCCTTAGATACCATGTTTCAGGGCCTGGTTGTCCATGTGGTATGCTGGCAACGTCAAGTTTGTTGGGGCGCCTGGGTGGCTCAGTCGTTAAGCGTCTGCCTTCAGCTCAGATCATGATCCCAGGGTCCTGGGATCGAGCCCCGCATCGGGCTCCCTGCTCCGTGGGAAGCCTGCTTCTCCCTCTCCCACTCCCTCTGCTTGTGTTCCCTCTCTCGCTGTTTCTCTCTCTGTCAAATAAATAAATAAAATCTTAAAAAAAAAAAATCAAGTTTGTTAGCATACGAAGGGACAGATTCAAGATAACCCACTTCAATGAAAAATTGATAACTAAAAATTACTGCATTGATTTATCACAATTATGCATGGGTCAGATATTTATATTTACTCAGCGCACACTCTTCCTGTATGCTAATCTATATGTTAAGACAGTGACTAGCTACAGAATTTCTTAATGAGCATGAAATCCTAGCAGGTTAGTTGAACTATGAAAAAGTTGTGCTAACCTGACACATCCTCAGCACTGTAGGTATATATATGTCTTATTCAAGGATAAAATGGAGCTGGAGGGTGAACCTGGAACTGTCCTGTCCAATGGTAGCCACTCACCACTTGAGACTTCTTAAATTAAGTAAAATAAGAACTCAATTTTTTTATCACACTAGTCACATTTTTAAATGTGCAGTAGGCACTGCAGGGAGTGGTTCCCGTACTAGACAGTACATTTCTACCATGGCAGAAGTCTCTACCGAGCAGAGGTGACCTGAAGAACCCACTTACAGGGGAGCATCCGACTCTTGATTTTGGCTCAGGTCGTGATCTAGGGGTCATGGGATTGAGCCCCAGGTTGGGCTCTGCGCTCGGTGTGGAGTCTGCTTGGGATTCTCTCTTTCTGCCCTTCCCCCCGCTCTCTCGCTCTCTCTATATAAAATAAAATCTTAAAAAAAACCCCACTTACTTCCCTAAGCAGGGGTAAGATAGTCACTGCCAGCTTTGCTTTTCTGGCAGTCTTTTTTTTGTATGTTTCCATTGCTCACCAACTCTGTTTAGTGCATATATTCTTTTGACATATTACAAATTTCATTGATTATAGTTAAATGTTGGCTTAGGACCAAGAATATGTCAAGTTAACTTTGCACATCTCTGCCCTGGTTGCTCTGATTCTTTTAGTATTTAGTTATATTGGCCATCATTTTATTGAGGACACATGCCTACAATATAGGGGTTGATACTTAGAGATGTGATAGCTGAGTCTCAGAGAGATAGCTGGTGAGTGAGTGGCAGTGCCAAGATTAGAACTGGTAATTTGTGTCAATTTCTTAATCTTTTGGAATAGAGATTTTAGACAAATACAGCTCTATTTTATTTAAACCCCACAGTATTTGTAGTTTGTTTAATTTGAATTAATTATCAACATGTAAAAGTAGAATTTCATGCAAAACAAATTCAGATTTCTGGCCTATGTAGTGAAATCAGAAGATCTGACAATCCTCTAACAGATTTTTAAGACCTATCATAAATATGACTGTTGAAACAGCTAGTAAAATCGGAATATCTAAGAGCATCATGTCACAGAGGTTTTTCTAGAACTTTAATGTTTCATTATCAATAGCATATAGTTTCATTGGCACTGTATTGGTGATTCATTCATTTATCACCTTGTTTCTGTCCAGATTCGTGTTCTTCTGCAGGAACGTGGTGCTCAGGACAAGCAGATCCAGGATCTGGAAGCTGAGTTGGAGAAAATGGAGGCCAAGCTAAATGCTACAGTCAGGGAGAAAACATCTCTCTCTGCAAGTAATGCTTCACTAGAAAAACAGCTTATTGAGTTAACCAGGACTAATGAGCTACTAAAATCAAAGGTATTTGAACCTGATAATAATACTTACAATTGAATAAATTAAAAACATGTTGTTTTTTTTTTCCTATATAGTTGTTTGGGAATTTTAGGCTCTAGTTTAGTCTTTCCCCTTCACCAAATGTACCTTAAATGTTAAGCTGCTTCCAAAAAGAATTATTATCTTTTTTATTATGGTACCTTTTTTATTATGGTATAAGAGGGGATAAACAAACAAGTTGCTTTTGTTTTAATGTCTGATATTTTGTCACCCTTCTTCAGAGTTACCCCCAATAAATAAGGCCACTAATAAAACCTGCAAAATTTACACCTAGAGGTCACTTTAAAGATCTTTCTCTGAAATAAATAATATCATAACAGCAGGCTTCCATCTCAAATCCTTTTGGAAATGAAGTGGTAAATGAATAAATTTGTGGACTAAATATGTTTAATAGATAAATTTTGTTTATTAATATTAATATACTAATAGATCTTAAAGGACATAACATGGTCATCTGCTTTTGTCTGAAGTAGGAGGAGGCTGTAAATCACTGTTCAGTTCGATAACAGTCACTTATTCAGGGCCTGTAATGTGCTGAGCTCTTTGATTACAAAGGGAGCGAGGGTGCATAAGAATCAAGCTTGGGGCAGGGAGCAGATTCCTGGGTCCCACTGAGGGAGATTCTGATTTGGTAGGCCTGGGATGGACCCTATAGCCTACATATTTCCAAAGAGATCAGGCAATTCAGATGCATTTTGCTAAGCAAGCACACTTGACAGAATCCTCCCCAAGAAGCTTGTTATAGAGGCTTGCAGTGGACTCTTCAGCATGCAGAGGTAGGTGACCACCCAAGCTGCTCTGAAAAATAAACCAGAAAAGGGCACCTGGCTGGCTCAATCTGTAGAGCATGCAACTCCAGATCTCGGGGTTGTGAGTTCAAGCCCCACATTGGGTGGAGATTACTTAAAAATAAAACCTTCCCCAAAAATTAAATAAATAAACCAGAAAGTCATATTAATCAAGAAGAGGAACAAGAATAGTAATAGCATAAAATCAGTAATTCTGGTGTGGTCAAAGCCTATTTTCTCTACCAGAGTATAATGTAAGTAAATAATAGTTCCAGTAAAAGAATAATCAATATTTCTGTGATTTTTTTATGTAGGACCTAGTAGAAAATATTTCTAAATTTTTTATGTTTCTTGTACTTAGTTTTCTGAAGATAGTAACCAGAAGACTATGAGAATTCTAAGCCTCGAGTTAATGAAACTTAGAAACAAAAGAGAAACAAAGATGAGGGTGAGTGATATCTTTGGTGAGTTTGCTGTGTCTGGATCTGGCGGTCTGAACAATCTCTCATTCCCTAAAACAGATATTTCTGTTGTGTAGAGTATGATGGCTAAACAAGATGGCATGGAGGTGAAGCTGCAGGTCACTCAGAAGAATCTTGAGGAGTCTCAGGGGAAAATAGCACAACTTGAGGGGAAACTGTGAGTGACTAAAAAAGAAATTAAGTGTAACTAATTCTTGATTTACCTCTCACCTTGCTCTTGTCTACTGAGACTGAACCTTCCTTCGCTTATGTCATTGATCCCTGCTTGCCCTATTTCTCTTCTTCAATGGAGCCCTGATGATTCCCAAACATTTTATGCTGAAAAGATGTATGACTGTTTTAATTTTGTCCATCTTCTGTATAAATGATGAGGAAAGGCTTCATAATCTTTGTAGTAGCACCATCTTATGGAGATGGTAGACCAAAATAGAGGAATATTGGTATAGGAAGCTGTGATTAATGCAAATCCTAGCCTTCTTTTTATTACTGAGCTGTAACTTACCTACAAAAAAATATACTGAGCGTAAGTATTCAGTTTGATAACTTTTGACAATTGTAATCACCTCTGTAATCACCACCCAAACAAGATAGAGAACATTGCCATCCTTCCAGAAAATTCCTTCCTGCCCCTTCCTGCTCCCCTGCCCTTCCCCATTGTGATGTCCCCCAACCCCTGAAGCCACTTTCTAACTTCCATCATCATAATTAGTTCAGCCTTTTGGGGGGATGGTTATCACAGTATGTGCATGTATGTCTTCTTTTGTTTAACATAATGTTTTGAGATTCATCTAAGCTGTTGTATTATAATTTGTTCCTCTATTTCTGAGTAGTATTCCACTACTTGAATTTAGCTCCATTTGTTTACTATTTCTCTGTTGATCATCATTTGGGTTTTCAGTTTCTGACTGTTGTGAATAAGACTGCTCTGCATGTCTTTTTCTGGACATAAGTTTTTATTTCTCTTGAATTAACATCTAGGATTAGAATTCCTGGATCATAGGGTAGTGTAGTATATGTATAATGTGTTAAAAACTCAAAAGTGGTTGTCGCATTTTACAGTTGCACTTAGCAGCGTATGATAGTTCCAGTTGTTCCACTTCCTCTCCAAGGTTTGATATTGTCAGTCTATTTGATTTTGGCCCTTCTAGTAGGTAGGAAGTAGTGTCTCATTTGTCATTTTGTTAGTATAAGGGTCAAGCTTCTCTTTCTGTGCTCACTGACCATTCATATAAATCCTTTTATAAGGCGTCTATTTAAGTTTTTTGCTCATTGTTTGAATTATTTGGAGGAGGTAAACACATGAGTAATTAGAAGAAAGGCAACCTAAAACAAGGCTTTATAGCAACAAAATGCTATTTTGTATGTGCGGTGGGTAGGGAAGCCAGGAAAGCTACAAGAAAGATCATTTCTAACACTCAGGATTTTATAGGTGATAATTCTTATCATCATAACCCTTTTATCAGAATTTATTTGGAAAACTTAAAAAAAAAACAAAACTTCAGTTTCCTATTTGTATATTTTAAATTGTCAATTTGAGAGGTCACATAAAATGATGGTTAAGAATTTGGATGCTACGGTAGAGCATGCGACTCTTGATCTCAAGGTTGTAAGTTTGAGCCCCACATTGGGTGTAGAGATTATTTAAAAATAAAATCTTCAAAACACCCACACACACTAAAAAAAAGAAGAATTTGGACTCTAGAGACAGCCTATCTGATACGGCATTATTTGGTACAGATTAAGCATTATGTGTGACTATTGTACATATTCATATATGCCATTTTTTTCAGTGTTTCGATAGAGAAGGAAAAGATTGATGAAAAATCCGAAACAGAAAAACTCTTAGAATACATCGAAGAAATTAGGTAATATGAATAGTAGTTTCTAATTGGACCTTATTTTGTTGAATAGTGATGAATACATCATTTCATCCTTTTTCATTTAATTTTCTCTGTGCCTAAATTATGTGCTCTTCAAAATAATTTGTTTTAATGCAGTTGTGCATCAGATCAAGTGGAAAAATACAAGCTAGATATTGCCCAGTTAGAAGAAAATTTGAAAGAAAAGAATCATGAAGTTGTAAGCCTTAAGCAGTCTCTTGAGGAAAATGTTGTTTTACTTTCTAAACAAGTAGAAGACCTGAATGCTAAGTGTCAGCTGCTCGAAAAAGAAAAAGGTATTTAGATAATATGTACAATATTTAAGGAAAGTACTGCTATATGAAAACATTTTTTAATAATTATGTAAACAACATAAAAATCCTGTTCTCTATATGGGAATTTTTATCTTTTATAATGTTTGTTCTCTGTTTATTTCAATATATTGCTTGTCTTCATTGAAATATATATAGTGGTGCAGTTCTTGACTTCCCCATTGGGTGGCCATTTAAAATGAGAAGATACAGAACCAGGGTTCGAGGTTTTATTATGTACAATAGAATATATACTATATTATATATATAAAATGATACGAACCTCAGAGTTATGTTTTGGCTTTATTTCTTTCGAAATACTTGATCTGTGTAACATGCTAATAACAAAAAATATGGAAATCCAGTTTCTCAAAGTTAGTATCTAATTTCAGCATTTTTCACTTTTATAGAAGATCTTGTCAACAGGGATAGAGTACAGGATGAAACTCTAAATTCTGAAATGCAAAACTTAAAGGAGAAACTTACTCTTGAAAAACAGGAACATGAAAAGCTACAACAAAAAGAATTACAGACTGATTCACTTCTGCAACAAGAGAAGGTAGTTTACTACAATATAAAAAAAGAAAACAACTTGTGCTTATTGTATGTCATTCATTTCCATGTATATCAGAAAACCTTTCAATTGTATATGTCCTTCACTCTGACAATTCTATTTTTAGCATCTTATCCTGCGTAAATAGTCCTGTCTATGCTACAGATTTATCTGCAGAGATGTTCATGACAGGGTGATTGATAATGTGAAAAAATTATAAGCAACTGATGAACCAAAATAAGAAAACTATTTAAAAATATTTTCTTGTAGGATGCCTGGTTGGCTTAGTCGGTAGAGCATATGACTCTTGATCTCAGGGTTGTGAGTTCCAGCCCTACGTTGGGTATAGAGATTAGTTAAAAATAAAATCTTAAAATAAAAATAAAATCTTAAAAATATATATTTTTTTCTTGCACATTCTTGTGTTAGATTACTACTTGGGCATTTACAGTTATGTTATAAAATAGTGTCTAAATGCATGTGAAACAAAAGTGACAGTTTTTAAAAATCTGGATTACATAAAGAATAATGTACATATTGGTGAGAAAAACAGTTCACTAAAAAAAAATTCATCATCATTCTCAGAAGTAGAAATTCAGATAATCTATAAAGATCAAAAGATGCTCTACCTTAGTAATAAAGAAATTGAGATAATTGTTTTTCCCTTACAAGATTAGTACAAATTAAAACATTTGATAATATATAACATGTTAATGAGAGTGGAGCAAATAGGTACTCAAATGCACAGATAGGAAATACTATATTGTTGGGCAACCTGCAACACTGAAGGAATTAAGTAGATTTATATATACTGACTTAAAGATCTCAAAAACTATTTTTAGGATTTTTTTAAATGACCTTTACATATGTAGCTTATATTATTTATGTATGTGTGTGTGTGTGTGTGTGTGTGTGTTTTAAGTACATAAGTGTATAGAAAAAGACCAGAAGGCATATATACCAAACTAGTGGTTATCTCTATAGTGAGAAAACTAAGATTGGGGTGGGGTATAATCAGAGGCAATTTTCACTTTACTTGGGTTCTTTTTGTTTTTTGTTATTTTTTTTGCCATCCAGTCCCGCAACTGCATTTATTGTTGGCAGACCTCCAAATGTTTTTTTGTATCTTAGTATCTAAGAGATGTGTCTCCTAAATGCATTGTTAGGAGTGTAAAGATGGAGAGAATGCTTATTTACAGTGAACATTCTTTTTAAAGGCAAAGGGCCCTGTTTTCATTCATTAAGTGCTCTGGGCACATCTATACCAGGTTTTTCTTTTTGTTTTCGGTTGAGGTATAAATTGACATACAACAGTATATAAGTTTCCGGTATTCAACACAATACCTGTGTGTATTGCAAAATTATCACCACAATAAGTCTAGTTAGCATCTATCACCATAGATAAGCTAAAGAATTTTTTTCCTTCTGAGGAGAACATTTAAGATCTATTCTCTTAGCAACTTTCAAATATGCAATACAGTATTGTTAACTATAGTCACCCCACTGTACATTACATCCCCATAACTGAAGTATTTTATAACTGGAAGTTTATACCTTTTGACTTCACCCATTTTGTCCACGCCCACCTCTGGCAACCACCAATCTGTTCTCTGTAGCTGGGTTTTTTATTTGTTTTTAGATTCCACATATAAGATCATACAGTATTTTTCTTTGACTTATTTATTACAGTATCCTCAAAGTCCATCCATAGCATCACATATAGCAAGATTTCCTTCTTTTTTATGGCTAAATAATATTCAGTTGTGTATATACCACATTTTCTTTATCCATTCATCCATCAGTACATATTTAAGTTTTTTCCGTATCTTAGCTATTGTGAATAATGCAGATATGTACATTGGGTGCATATATATTTTCAAGTTCGTATTTTCATTTTCTTCAGATACTTAGAAGTGGAATTGCTAGATTGTATGGCAGTTCTATATTTAATTTTCTGAGAAACATTCATACTGTTTTCCATAGTGGCTATACCAATTGATACTCCCACCAACAGTTCACAGTGGTTCCCTTTTCTCCACATCCTTGCCAACACTTGCTATTTCTTGTCCTTTTTTTTTTTTGGAATCTCTATGCCCAACATGGGGCTTGAGCTCATGACCCCAAGATCAAGAGTCACATTCTCTACCAACTGAGCCAGCCAGGCACCCCTGTTTATTTTCCTTTTGATAATAACCATTCTGACAGATGTGAGGTGAATCTCATTGTGGTTTTGATTTGCATTTCCCTGATGATGAGTGATGTTGAGCATCTTTTCATGTACCTGTTGGCTATCTGTATGTCTTTGGAGAAATGTCTATTCACATCTGCTGCCCAGTTTTTAATCAGATTGTTTGGGGTTTTTTTGCTTTTGAACTGTAAGTGTTCTTTATATATTTTGGATATTGACCCCTTATCAGATAATTATTTGCAAATATTTTCTCCCATTTAGTAGGTTACATTTTCAATTTCTGGTGGTTTCCTTTCCTGTACAGAAGCTTTTTAGTTTGATACAGTCCCACTTGTTTATTTTTGCTTTTGTTGCCTTCGCTTTTGGTGTACTATCCAAAAGATCATCACCAAGATCAATGTCAAGTTGCTTACTCTGTTTTCGTCTATGAGTTTTATGGTTTCAGGTCTTACATTCAAGTCTTTAATCTATTTTGAGTTAATTTTTGTTTATGGTATAAGATAGTAGGTCCACCTTCCTTCTTTTGCTTGTGGTTTTCCAGTTTCCCAATACCATTCATTGAAGAAACTATTCTTTCCGCATTGTATATTTTTAGCTCTTTTATCATAAATTAATTGACTAAATGTGTGGGTTTGTTTCTGGGCTCTATTCTATTCTATTGATCGATTGTCCATTTTTTTTTAAAGATTTTATTTATTTGACAGAGAGAGAGAGAGGCAGGCGGAGGGAGAGGAAGAAGCAGGCTCCCTGCTGAGCAGAGAGCCCTACGTGGGGCTTCATCCCAGTAACCTGGGATCATGACCTGAGCTGAAGGCAGATGCTTAACCAACTGAGCTACCCAGGCACCCCTCGACATGTCTCTTTTTATGCCAGTACTGTTTTGAGTGCTATAGATTTGTAAGATAGTTTGAAATCAGGAAGCATGAGGCCTCCAACTTTGTTCTTCTTTGTCAAGATCACTTTGGTTATTCAGGGTCTTTTGTGTTTCCATACGAATTTTAGCATTTTTCTATTTCTATGAAAATTCCCATTTTGATAGGGATTGCATAGAATCTATAGATTGCTATGGTTGTATGGATATTTTAACAATATTAATTTTTCCAATCCATGAGGACAGACTATCTCTCCATTTGTGTCTTCTTCACTTTATTTTAATGTTAGAATTTTTTCACAGTGGTGATTTATTTGTATATTATATAACTTTAAAATACATTTATATACTATCAAAATCATAGTATACTTTTTTTTAAGACTTGATTTATTTATTTGACAGATAGAGACACAGCGAGAGAGGGAACACAAGCAGGGGGAGTGGGAGATGGAGAAGCAGGCTTCCCGCCGAGCAGGGAGCCCGATGTGGGGCTTGATCCCAGGACCCTGGGACTATGACCTGAGCCAAGGGCAGATGCTTAATGACTGAGCCACCCAGGCACCCCATAGTATACTTTTTATATAGTATCATCTGAGAAAAATATATGCTGAAAGTCAGTTGTAAATTATAATTTTAGTTTTACAAGGAATGTGTTGTGGGTGTGCAATGCATAGAAAAAAGACTGAAATAACATTTAGCACAGTGTTAACACGGTGCAGGATATAATCCATGACAACATGCAGGTGGATATCTATATTTTTCAAGTTTCTTTGAAGCTCATGAATTTAGTATTCATACTTTATTACCTGTACTTCTTTTTTGTGCTTAAGTAAAAGCCTCATGATGCCATTTCATACTATTTCAGTGGTTTTCTGTTTGGATGTAGGAATTGTCCTCCAGTCTTCAACAGAAGCTATGTTCTTTTCAAGAGGAAATGATGAAAGAGAGGAATCTCTTTGAAGAAGAATTAAAGCAAGTACTGGATGAGCTAGATAAATTACAGCAAAAGGAGGAACAAGCTGAAAGGCTAGTTAGGCAGTTGGAAGAGGAAACAAAATCTCGAGCTGAAGAACTAAAACTCCTAGAAGAGAAGCTGAGAGGGTTTGTATTAATAATATTAGACCTCGTGTTTAATATGACTTCAGATGTTAAAAGGTATTTTCCAGTACATTCTCTCAGGATTCTCAGGTCAATCATGTGAGTAAGTGAGGTTGGAATTATTTTACAAGTGAGGAATAGAGAGGTAAAATATACGCATAGAATGTGTATGCAAATAAGTATGACAGCCAAAGTTAGAAGCATAGCTTCTTTCTTTTTCTTAAGGCCAGAAGTTTAAAAGGATGTTAATAAACAAATGACCAAAATTTGGGGTTCCCTTACTGCTCATATGTTATCTAAAATTATTGGATGTCAGCATTATAGCAGTAACAGATTTAGAAGAAGAAAAAAAAAAGGTGAGAATCCCACCCTTTATTAAGAAACATTTCCATTTTTTTGCCCATGTGTACATTAGATTACATAGCATAAGTCGTACCTTTAATTACCTTTTCTGAGGGAGCACAAGTAATCAGAAGTAGCAATCAAAAAGGCAAAATGAGAAAAAAATAACCAAACCTGGGAAATATTCAAAAATAAGAAATTTAAGAGATCTCAAACTTTTCTTTTTTCTTCTTTTAAAGTAGGCTCCACGCCCACTGTGGGGCTTGAACTCACAACCTCAAGTTTGAGAGTCACATACTCCACTGACTGAGCCAGCCAGGTGCCCCTTGGACTTTTTTTTAATTCTAATTCCATATTATTTTTATTACATTATGCATCCTTCTCCACTATATTTATTTAAAATATCCAGGTTGATTCTTGAGTTCAAGTTGTAACTAAAAATAATTATGTTATTTGAATCCTTGGGATTTCCTTACTAAAAATATTTCTAACAAAGAACCAAGAACTATACATGAGTCTACAGAATTGTAATGTATCTCACAACTATGTATCTGTCTCCTTTTGGATATTTTTACTAAAATCCTTTTTCTATTTTCTTGTGGTGATCAGTGATAAAAAGGACACAAAGGTTTTATGCCTGCTTTGGAGGGGAGCATTACCAAAGTGTTATTAGGGGGAATTGTTCTATACTGGAGCCAGTCTCAGGGAAGAGCACTTTAAGAAACTGAGTAGATGATGTCAGTTTCAGGGAGGAAAGAAGGTTGAGACAATCATTTATTCTAACTCAAGGAATTGGGTACAGAGTTCAGGAGATAAGGATTTTATTGCTGGGTCTTCTAACCAGCTCTGTGATTCTAAGCAAGACAATTCTAATTTCTTTAATTTTCTATTTTATTAGATACAAAATAAAGGGGTTTTAATGACATGATCTCTAAGGTTCCATCCAGCCTGGAAATTTTAGGCATAAGAGAAAAACTAAGAAAATTGAAAGTGATTTTTTTATGGGGCAGGGAAGAGAATATTTTTGTCATAAATCCTTTACTATGTGTGATTGCTTTCAGCTGTTGGCATGTAGATTTTTTAAATCCCATACTCATTATAGAAGGAATTTGATTAGTTGTTTATTTTCTCTGTCTGACTTAGCCTATAGGTGAATAATAATGTACCAAATAAGTTATTGAATCTTTGAATAGTAACAATTTATTATGTGGATTACTGAAATAAAATAAGTCTACATAGTCCTATAAACTCTTTTTTCAAAGAAATACCAAGTGTAAAGACACTTAGTGTTTCTTAAATGTTTAAATGCAGAGACTTTATTCAATCCGAGTGCTTTTTAACTGCTAATTTTTCACATTCTTTAGTTTTGTTTGCTGCAGTTAAGATTGTTTTAAAGTCTTTTTACCCTATCTTCTTCCAAAAAAAAGTTTTACCTACGTAAGTACATATAATATTGAAAGAAAAATTTTAAAATGAGTAAATTAGGATAAAAAATAGTAAAATAAGGGCAGGAAAGATAAGATGAAGCCAGAAGAGAAGTTAGTGCATAAAGAAACATGCTATTAGAAGCAGATCATAAAGTTAAATCTAAGCTATCTAGTAGCGTACACAAAGATGCAGACATTGGACACATGATCCACAGTGTCAAAAGGTAAATACTAATCCCTTTCTTAGAATAATGATTTGTAATTAGTGTTTTATCTTTTAATTGTTCCTTAGGAAAGAAGCTGAACTGGAAAAAACTAATGCTGCTCACAGTCAGGCCACCCTGCTTTTACAGGAGAAGTATGATAGTACAGTGCAAAACCTTGGAGATGTTACTGCTCAATTTGAAAGGTATTTTTACTGGGAGCCTGCACTCTGAAATATAATATGAGTGGGGAGGAGTGTTTAGTGAAGTCTGAAAAAATAATCACACAAATAGAGTGGTTGGTATTACTCTAACTTCCATAATGACCAACCATAAATAGGCATTTAGGGTTCCCTGGTAATCTTACTATGTATACAAATTTCCTTTACTGCCATCCCCTTCAAATTTCATGTGCTCCCAAACCTTTGGCACTTCTGTCTTACTCTCCTGACACCATCTTTTTCCTCATGAAGAACTCTAAAGCTTTTATCTCCTCGTTACCAAACCTGTAAACACACCTGCATTTTGGTCATCCTATCTTCCCACCTGTTACAGGAGAAGTGTTCCAGTCTTTTAGCCTTCAATGACATTATTCCATTTGTCCTTTTCAACCTTTCAGGTGGATTTGTTTCAATCAATATTAAAACATGTTAATGCATTTATCTTTAAAATACATAAATTTTGGGCGCCTGGGTGGCTCAGTTGGTTAAGCGACTGCCTTCAGCTCAGGTCATGATCCCAGGGTCCTGGGCTTGAGTCCCGCATCAGGCTCCCTGCTCTGCGGGGAGCCTGCTTCTCCCTCTCCCACTCCCCCTGCTTGTGTTCCCTCTCTCGCTGTGTCTCTCTCTCTGTCAAATAAATAAATAAATAAATAAAATCTTTAAATAAATAAATAAATAATAATAAAATACATAAATTTTAGGGGCACTTGGGTGGCTCAGTCATTTAAGTGTCTAACTCTTGATTTCGGCTCAGGTCATGATCTCAGAGTCATGAGATCAAGCCCTGCATTCAGCAGGAAGTCTGGTTCTCTTGCTGTCTCTCTCTCTCTCCCTCTGCCCCTACCCCTGCTGGCATACTCTCTCAAATAAATAAATAAATCTTAAAAATATGAATATAAAATACTTAAATTTTAGGGGTGTCTGAGTGGCTCAGTCAGTTAAGCATCTGACTCTTGGTTTCAGCTCACGTCATGATCTCAGGGTCATGAGATCAAACCCCGCTTCAGGCTCCACGCTCAAGGTGGAGTCTGCTTGGGATTCTTTCTCTCTTCCTCTCCTTCCTTTTCTGTCCCTTCCTCCCCTCCCCCACCCCACCCACTCATGCATGCTCTCTCTCTCTCTCAAATAAATAAAATCTTTAAAATATATAAATTTTATTAACTCCTTTGACCCCCCCACTTCCTTCTGCAGCTATCCAGAACACCTCTCAATCCCAACACCCTCCCTCATCCAAAATTCTACTCATCTTTGTAGCTTGTCTTGATAGAAGCTTCTCTATAATTACTGTATCCATTTCCTCACTTCCTATTCCATCTACTTATTATTTTCCCTTTAAAAAAAGAGCTTATTTTGGGGGAACTACAAATTGCAGGGGATAATTAAAGAAATCTGTGTGCATCTCACACCAAGAGCATATTGATATAAACATTTTTATTATATTTAGAGCATTTGGGGATGAGGTCTCTTTGTCTTATATCTATTTTAATATATTTAATAAATACAAAAGGTATACAACACATAAATTATAAAACATAAAGATAAAATCAACATGCATGAGCCAGTAAGACAACCAAACCAGTAAGCCAAAAGATTTCAACAACTTGGTATTATATAGGAGTTCCTCTACTGTCCCATCTGCCTGCTTTCCACCAATAGATAACACCATTTAAAGCCTACATTAATAATTTCCTCACTTTTTTCCTGTGTATAATTTTATAGCATGTGTAGCCATACAAATATATTATGTAATTTTACCTTTTTCCTGAACCTTGCCAAAAAATGTCATTATGCTGTATGACATTTCCTGAGACTTGTCTTTATATTCTGCATTACGTATGTTTCAAGAATTGAATCACATTGTTGACTGAGGTTATAGTTTGTTCATAGTAATTGCTGTAGAATATTTGATTTTATTAATATTACCACAATTTACCCATTCTCACTTTGGGCTTTTGGGTGGCTTTTCATTTCTTTTGTTTTTTATTTATTTATTTATTTTTTTTTTCATCATGATAAGTATACTCTTTAATCCCCATCCCCTATCCCCCCCACCACCCCACCCACCTCCCCTCTGGTAACGATCAGTTTATTCTCTGTGGTTAAGAGTCTATTTCTTGGTTTATCTCTCTCTGTGTCTCTCTTTTTTATTTATTTATTTATTTTTGCTTGTTTGTTTCTTAAATTCCACATGAGTGAAATCATACGGTATTTTTCTTTTTCTGACTTAGTGTACTTAGCATTGTATTCTCTGGCTCTATCCATGCTTTTGCAAATAGCAAGATTTCATTTCTTTTTTATGGCTGAATAATATTCCATTGTATATATCTACCACATCTTCTGTATCCATTCATCTATCAGTGGACACTTGGGCTGCTTTCATAGTTTGGCTATTGTTGATAATACTGCTATAAACATAGGGGTGCATGTATCCCTTTGAATTAGTGCTTTTATATTTAGGGGGAAAATACCCAGTAGTGTGATTACTGGGTCATAGGGTAGTTCTATTTTTAATTTTTTGGGGAACCTCCATACCGTTTTCCACGGTGGCTGCACCAGTTTGCGTTCCCACCAGTAGTGCAAGAGGGTGCCTTTTTCTCAACATCCTCATAAACACTTGTTATTTCTTGTGTTTTTGATTTTAGCCATTCTGATAAGTATGAGGTGACATCTTTTTGTAGTTTTGATTTGTGTTTCCCTGATGATGAGTGATATTGAGCATCTTTTCATGTGTCTGTTGGCCATCTGGATCTCTTTGGAGAAATGTCTGTTCATGTCTTCTGCTCATTTTTAAATTGGACTATATGTTTTTTAGACATTGAGTTGTATCTGTTCTTTATATATTTTAGATACTACCCATCATCTGATGTCATTTGCAAATACCTTCTCCCACCTTTTAGTTTTGTTGATTGTTTCCTTCACTGTGCCAAAACCTTGTATTCTGATGTAGTCCGCATAGTCTATTTTTGCTTTTATTTCCCTTGCCTCAGGAGAATATCTAGAAAAATATTACTACAACCAGTGTCAGATTAATGCCTATGCTCTCTTCAAGGATTTTTATGGTTTCAGGTCTCACATCAAGGTTTTTAATGCATTTTGAGTCTATTTTTGTGTATAGTGAAAGAAAGTGGTCCGCTTTCATTCTTTTGCATGTAGCTCTCCAGTTTTCCCAACACCATTTGTTGAAGAAATTGTCTTTCTCCCGTTGTATATTCCTTCCTCCTATGTCCAAGATTAATTGACCGTATAATTGTGGGTTTATTTCCCGATTTTCTGTTGTTTTATTGATCTATGTGTCTGTTTTTATGCCTGCACCATGCTGTTTTAATTACTACCGCTTTGTAATATAACTTGAAATCTGAAATTGTGGTACCTCAAGTTTTGTTTTTCTTTTTCAAGATTGTTTTGGCTATTCAAGGTCTTTGTGGTTCCATACACATTTTGGGATTGTTTGTTCTACTTCTGTGAAAAGTGCTATTGGTATTTCGATAAGCATGGCATTACATCTGTAGATTGCTTTGGGCAGTATAGACATTTTAACAATATTTGTTCTTTCAACTTATGAGCATAGAATGTCTTCCCATTTCTTTGTGTTGTCTTGAATTTTTTCTATCAATGTTTTATAGTTTTCAGAGTATAGGCCTTTGACTTCTTTGGCTAAGTTTATTCCCAGATAATGTTTTTGGCACAATTATAAATGGTATTTTATTAATTTCTCTTTCTGCTGCTTCATTATTAGTGTATAGGAATACAACACATTTCTGTACATTGGTTTTGTATCCTGTTACTTTACTGAATTCATTTATCAGTTCTAGTAGTTTTTTGGTGGAGTCTTTAGGGTTTTCTACACATAATGTCAAGTCATTTCTAAATAGAGTTTCACTTCCTTACCAATTTGTATACCTTTTATTTCTTTTTGTTGTCTAACTGCTGTGGCTAGGATTTCCAGTACTATGTTGAATAAAAGTGGTGGAGTGGACATCCTTGTCTTGTTCCTGACCTTAGGGGAAAAGCTTTCCATTTTTCACTATTGTGTATGATGTTGGCTGTAGGTTTTTCATATCAGGCCTTTATTATGTTGAGGTATGTTCCCTCTAGACCTACTTTGCAGAGGGTTTTTATCATGAATGGATGTTGTACTTTGTCAAATGATTTTTCTGCTCCAATTGAAATGATCATATGGTTTTCATCCTTTCTCTTACTGATGTGATGTTGATTGTTTTGTGACTGTGGAACCACCCTTGCATCCCAGGAATAAATCCCACTTGATCATGGTGTTTGATTTTTTTTTTAATGTATTGTTGGATTCAGTTTGCTAATATTTTGTTGAGGATTTTTGCACCTATATTTATGAGAGATAATGGTCTGTAGTTTTCTTTTTTGTGTGGTGTCTTTATCTGGTTTTGGTACTCGGGTGATACTGGCCTCACAGAATGAATTTGCAAGTTTTCCTTCCTCTTATGTTTTTTGGAATAGTTTGAGAAGAATAGATAGTAACTCTTTAAAAGTTTCGTAGAACCTTTTGCTATTATTAATAGTATTCTTAGGAATATTCTTGTAGTCTCCTAGTATACATGTATAAGAATTACTCTGAAGTCCTACAAATGTGAATGTTCAACTTTAAAATTTAATGCCAAATTGCTTTACAAAGTGGCAGGGAGAATCTACACTTTCACTAGTGTTGTACGGGCAGCCATTGATCTACTTCGTCTCCAAAGCTTGTTAGATTTCTTAAATTTTACCAGCGTACTTAGTGTAAAATGACTTTTTCCTAGGGATAATCCACCTCCCCTTTTCTATAAAAAGCTTATATATGACTTTTACTCATTTCTCTATAGAATTACTATCTTTTCCTGATTGTAAAGTTTTTATCAGCAATATGGGTTGTAAATATCTTCTACCAAAGTGTGGCTTATCTTTTCATTTTCTTTGTGGTTTCTTCTGATGAATGGCAATTCTTGATTTTAATATTTTTTTTAAGATTTATTTATTTGAGAAAGAGAGTACACACAAGTGGGGCGGGGAGAGGCAGAGGGAGAGGGAGAGAAGCAGACTCCCCACTGAGCCCATGCGGGGCTCGATCCCACAACCCTGAGATCATGACCCAAAACATAATCAAGAGTTGGGACACTTAACCAACTGAGCCACCCTGGCGTCCTGATTTTAATGTTTGAATTTATAGATTTTTATATGAACATGGTTGCGTGTAGTTTAAGAACTTCTTTCTATCCCAAGAACATAAAGGTATTTACCTTTTATTTTTAAGTTTCTTTTTTCCATCCAGATTTCTCTGTGTGCAGTGATATAGGGAACAAATTTATTTTTGTTTTTCCATATGGATAATCTACTGCATATAATGTATATGTGTACCTATAATGTATATGTGTACATATATTTCTATTTATATATGTTCAAGCATAAATAAAAATTATATTTTAGTACTGTTTTCAACCCTGTGAAGGGATTTCCTTTCCTGCTACTTTGAAAAATTGTGCCTTGGGAAGTTTTTAGCCATTCTATGACTTCACTCACCATCAGTATGCTAATAGCATTAAAATTTATTTCTTCAAACCTGATCTTTTCTTTCAGCTTTATACCCATATATCCAGCTGCCTACTTGACATCTCAAAGTAGGTATCTCCCTACCACGTAACATTAACCTGTCCAAAACAACTCTTGATTTTCTTTGTCTCTTTCTACCTTTCCCTCATTCCTTTTTATTTCTTTTTTTTTTTTAAGATTTTATTTATTTATTTATTTGAGAGAGAGAATGACAGAGAGAGAGAGAGAGAGAGCACATGAGATGGGGGAGGGTCAGAGGGAGAAGCAGACTCCCTGCCGAGCAGGGAGCCCGATGCGGCACTCGATCCCGGGACTCCAGGATCATGACCTGAGCCGAAGGCAGTCGCTTAACCAACTGAGCCACCCAGGCGCCCCATTCCTTTTTATTTCAGTCAGTGACATCTCCCTCTTCCCAGCTTCTCATTCCATAACCCCGAGAGTCATCTTTAATCATTTTCTCTCCCTTTCTCCCAACGTCCAACCTATTTCATGAAATTTGCAATTCTGCCTTCAAAAGAGATTTCACATCTTTCCATTGCCAAGTCCTTGTCTAACCGTCCTTTACCACTCACCTGGGCTGATGTACTCCACAGTGATGACTGGCCTCGTGCTTCTAGCATCTGCTCCTGCATCCCTGCTTCATTACATTCCAGTCTCATCTCTTAGCACTGTGTTCTGCCTGCCTCAGAGTACATATGCATCTTTTCCCTCTGAACCACTTTCACCTGAATCCTAGCTAATTTTTCTTTACCTATCACATCTCAGCCTAACTATAAATTCCTCAGAAAGGCCTTTTCTGAATCGTCAAAAACAGTACGTTCCCCTGTTTGTCAGCTTTCTGCTCTTTAGTTTTCTTTTTCTTTTCTTTTCTTTTTTTTTAAGATTTATTTACTTATTTATGAGAGAGAGAGTGCGCGGGCGCGCACAAGTGTGGGGGAGGTGTGAAGGAGAGGGCAAAGCAGACTCCCTGCTGGGCAGGGAGCCCTTTGCAGGGCTCCATCCCAGAACTCAGATCCTGACCTGAGCCGAAGGCAGATGTTTAACCAACTAAGCCACACAGGCACCCCTCTAGTTTTCTTCAGAACACAAATCTTATTATACATATATTTTCACATTTTTTTGTGAAGACCTGGAGAGGCATTTCCCTGTCTTCCCCACAAGACCATAAACTTTGTGACAATAGGTGCAGGGATCATATATTTATTTGTTTTGGAGTAATTTTCATGTTTGGTATACTTCATACACATAGTAGGCACTCGATTTGTTTTTTCTTTAAATGGACAGCATATGCCATATAAGTTCATTAGTACTGACCTCAGAATACTGAATTCTTACCTGTGTAAATGCATGGTTTATAAGGTTTTGTTTGTGTTACCTTAAACCGTATAAAATATAAACTAATGAGCTATATATTTATCATGCATACAGTAGTTAGAAAAATCCTTCAACTTTTTATTTTCCTTTTAATAAGTTATAAAGCATTAACAGCTAGTGAGATAGAAGATCTTAAGCTGGAGAACTCATCACTTCAGGAAAAAGTGGCCGAGGCCAAGAAAAGTGCAGAGGACATTCATTATCAGATATTGGCAACTGAGACCTCAAATCAAGAATATGTAAGGTATGTGGGAGAACTAAAACCTGCCCACACTTGTAGCGTTAGAACCATTAAGATAATTTAATGTTGACAGCCAGCTACTAAATGATGCAAGGAATTGTAATTTCATGACTTGCTTTGGGTGATCTTCAATTGCAAATTAAGAGTTTACACAGTTAAAAAAGTACGGTTTTTGGAGAGTTCCTTGAGTTGTTTCGTTTGTTTTTGTTTTTGTTTTTGTTTTTGTTTTTTTAAGTAAAAAAGGAGGGAAAAGTTACTAAAATGGCTATAAAATGTTTAGTGGACTCTTTTCTCTCAAACTCAAGGATGCTTCTAGATCTGCAGACCAAGTCAGCACTTAAAGAAGCAGAAATTAAAGAAATCACAGTCTCTTCTCTTAAAACAATAACTGACTTGCAGAACCAACTCAAGCAACAAGGTGAAGAGTTCAAGAAACAACTGGAAGAGGAAGAAGCAAGGTAATCTAGGTTTAGAACCTGACTGCCATATAACCTCAGTAATTTTTTCTAATACACTGTATTTTTAAATTTCATTTCCCCTTACAGAAAAGCTGGAAAAGAAAACATAGTGGCAGAGTTAACTGAGGAAACGAATAAGTGGCGTCTCCTTTATGAAGAACTATATAATAAAACGAAACCTTTTCAGGTTTGTCAGTTGGGTCTATACTCACTTGTGTTTGTTTTAGGCATTCCCTTTTTTCCCTGTCATAGTCACCCCAGTGACTTGATTTTTCTGAAAGATCATTTTGCTGTATATTTACAGTGCCAATTTAACTCCTTATTAAAGGAGACTTATAATTTTTTTTAATTATTATGCATACATTTTTTTGTGTAGTCTTTATAGGCTAAAAATTACCTTCTAATAAGAGACTTGATAGCTTAGAAGGCTCTCCTGATAGAAATTTTCGATAATTTATGTAAATTTGTGATCCTTAATTTTGTTATGATCTTTTTGTGTTTCTCAAATTAATATACTGATCTTAAAATAAAAAAGGATAAATGCTAATCTCAGCACTTAAAAAAGTGGGAGGACAGTATTGGTTATGATATGGTGATCCGGCTGATACACAGATTAGACTGGCTAGCTGGCCTTCTTTCCCTGATTCTTTCCCTCTGTTTTAGTGATCTTAAAAATGAAATACACCAAAGTTTTTTTAAAGAGTCTCACAGAAATTTATGGAGAGCCCTGAGGATATGTCAGCATGATCTGTTTTTGTCCATCATTTTTTTTTTTTTTTGGTACTTGAGTTTCCTTTGTAGTTTATATGAGACAAGTAAATTTAACATTTCTAAGTCTATAAAAAAAATCTTTTTCAGCTACAACTGGATGCATTTGAAGCAGAGAAACAGGCTTTGTTGAATGAACATGGTGCAGCTCAGGAACAACTAAATAAACTAAGAGATTCGTATGCTAAATTACTGGGTCATCAAAATCTAAAGCAAAAAATCAAGCATGTTGTGAAACTGAAAGATGAAAATAGCCAACTCAAATCGGTTTGTAAAATAACACTTAGTTCTACTGAAGGTATTAGGGTGGGGCATTTGTTATTCTAACTATAAAATTTGAGTTTAAGGAAGGACTTTGGTATTGGAAAAAACTAAGTTTATACAGGAACATCCATCTGAGAATTATGGGTTTATTTTAGAGTGTTGACCAGATGGCTATTAATGTTCTCAGGTTTTCCAACTACCTCATTAGTATATTGAAAATCACTAGAGTAATTGGAAGAGTTCATAAAGCTTTACACATCCATTTCTATTTGCAAAATAGCAAAGTCCTTGGTATAAATAAATATGATAAAGATAAGCTGTATTCAAAAATAGTTTAAGCATTTGGGGCACCTGGCTGGCTCAGTTGGTAGAACGTGTGACTCTTGATCTCAGGGTCATGAGTTCGAGCCCATATTGGGTGTAGAGATTACTTAAGAGAAAGATAGCTAAGCATTTAAGTTTTTTTTTAACACCTCTATTAAGATATAATTCACATACCATACAATTCACCCATTTAGAGTATTCAACTCTGGTTTTTAGTACACTCACAGATATGCAACCATCTCCATAGTCAATTTTAGAACATTTGTATCACCTCAAAATGAAACCCCTTACCTTTTAACTGTCATCTCCCTATCTCCTCATTCACCCTTCCCACCACTAATTTACTTTCTGTTTCTATAAATATCCCTATTCTGGATATTTCCTATTTGTGCACTCGAATAATATGTGGTCTTGTGACTAGCTTCTTTTGCTTAACAGTGTTTTCAAAGTTCATCCATGTCGTAGAACGTATGAGTACTTCATTTCTCTTTATGACCTAATAATATTTCATTCTGTGGATATGTCACATTTTATTTATCCATTTGTCAGTTGATAGACATTTGACTTGTTTCCACCTTTGGGCTATTATGAATAATGCTCCTATAAGCATTCATGTACAAGTTTTTGTGTGGACATATGTTTTGGTTTCTCTTGGGTTATACTTACAAGTGAAATTGCTTGGTAGCTTGGTAACTTTACGTTTAATCATTTGAGGAACTCTTTTCCAAAGCAGCTGTATCTTTCTATATTCCACCTGCAATATATGAGAGTTCCAGTTTTTCCACATCCTCGCCAACATTTCTTATTACCTGATTTCTTCATTCTGACCATACTAGTGGATGTGAAAAGGTACCTAATTGTGGTTTTGACTTGCATTTCCCTGATGACTAATGATGTTGACCATCTTTTCTTGTGCTTATCAGCAATTTGTATGTCTTTCCTGGAAGAACTGTCTATTTATATCCTTTGCCCATTTTTAATTGGATTACTGTTTGTTTGTTTTTTTAATAAATTATGAGAGTTCTTTATATGTTTATGTTCCTTATCAGATGTATTACTTGAAAATATTTTCTCCCATTCTGTACATTGTCATTTTACTTTCTTAATGATGTTCATTGAAGCACAAAATTTTGACAAAGTCCAACATATCTATTTTTTCCTTTGTTTCTTGTTCTTTGACATTTAACAGTCCTTTGCCAAATCCTAGGTCATGAAGATTTATCCCTGTTTTCTTCTAAGAGTTTTATAGTTTTAACTTTTATATTTAGGTCATTGATCCATTTGAGAGTTTTATATACAGTGTGAAGTAAGGGCCCAACTGTATTCTTTAGCATGTGGATATCTAGTTGTTCTCATGCCATTTGTTAAAAAGACTATTCTTTCCCCAGTGAGTGGTCTTGACACCCTTGTTGAAAATCAGTTGACCGTTTATTTATGGTTCATTTCTAGACTCTCAAATGTATTCCACTGATCTATCCTTGTACTTCTACACTGTCTTGATTACTGTTGATTTGTAGTAAGTTTTAAAACCATGAAGCATGAATCATCCTACTTTCTCCTTTTTCAAATTTGTTTGGACTATTCTGGGTTCCTTGCAATTCCGTATGAATTCCCAAACCAGCTATTCAACTTTTACAAAGAACTCATATAAAATTCATAAGGGAGGGGCGCCTGGGTGGCTCAGTCGGTTAAGTGTCTGCCTTCAGCTTAGGTCATGATCCCGGGGTCCTGGGATTGAGCCCCGCGTCAGGCTCCCTGCTCAGCGGGAAGCCTGCTTCTCCCTCTCCCACTCCCCCTGCTTGTGTTCCCCCTCTCGCTGTGTCTCTCTCTGTCAAATAAATAAATAAAATCTTTAAAAAATAAAATAAAATAAAAAAATGAAATTCATATGGGAATTACGCTGAGTGTGTAGATAGGCTTGGGGTATTGCTATCTTTTTTTTTTTATATATAGATTTTATTTATTTATTTGACAGAGAGAGACACAGCGAGAGGGGGAACACAAGCAGGGGGCGTGGGAGAGGGAGAAGCAGGCTTCCCGCCGAGCAGGGAGCCCAATGCGCGGCTCTATCCCAGGACCCTGGGATCATGACCTGAGCCGAAGGCAGACGCTTAACGCCTGAGCCACCCAGGTGCCCCTTAACTGTGTTACATCTTCTGATCCAAGAACATGAGATGTTTTTCCAATTACTTAGATCTTTAATTTCTTTCAATAATGTTTTGGCCATTTCAAAATGTAACTTTTGCCCTTCTTTTGTTAAATTTATTCCTAAGTATTTTATCCTTTGTAATGTTGTTGTATGTGAAGTTGTTTTCTTAATTTCATTTTTGGGTAGTTCATTGCAAGTGTATAGAAATAAAATTGATTTTTGTATACTGGTTTAGTATTCTCCAATCTTGCTGAACTCATTTATTTGTTGTAATAGTTTTTTAGTGGCTTCCTTAGGATTTTCTATATAGAAGATCATTTGTAAATAGAGATAGTTTTACTTCTCTTCTAACAATGCATTTGATTACTTTTTCTTGCCTAAGTTCCCTGGATAGAACCTCCAGACAATGTTGAATAGAAGTGATATGAGTGAACATCCTTGTTTTGGTCCTGATTTGGGGGAAAGCATTCACACTTTCACCATTAAGTATGCTATTAGCTGTGGGTCTGTCATAGATACTCTTTATCAAATTGAGAAAATTTCCTTCTATTACTAGTTTTTTTAGGGTCTTTATCATGAAAGTGTGTTAAATTTTGTTAAATGCCTTCTCTGTGTCTATAACATAATCACATGACTTTCTATTGATATGATTTTTTAAATAATTGATTATTGGATATTAACCTTGGATTTCTGATAAATTTCACTTGGTCATGGTGTATAATTCCCTTTTTATAAAGTTGCTGGATACACTTTGCTAATTTTTGCTAAGGATTTTTTTCATCCATATCCCAACAGATACTGGTCTATAGGTTTTATTTACTATCTTTGTCTGGTTTTGGTATCCAGGTAATGCTGACCTCATAAAATTAGTTGGGAAAGATTTTGTCTTTTTTACTTTTTGAAATAGTTTATGAATAATTGGTTTAATTCTTCACTGAATGTACAATAGAATTCAGTAGGGAAGCCATCCGGACCTCAGCTTTTCTTTGTGGGTAGATTTTGATGACTATTCAATCTTTTCATGTCTTAGGAGTCTATTCATATTGACTTTCTTTTTGAGACAGTTTCAGTAGTTTGTGTCTTTCTAGGAATTTGTCCATTTCATTTATGTTATCTGATTTATGGATATATAACTGTTCATAGTACTTTTTTTATAATCCTTATAATTTTGGTAAGGTCAGTCATCATATCCCTTCTTTCATTTCTGATTCTAGTAATTTGAGTATTCTCACCTTTTTTGCGGGGGGTTCCTTTGGTTCTATGAATATATATATATTTTTTTTTTAAAGATTTTATTTATTGGGCGCCTGGGTGGCTCAGTTGGTTAAGCGACTGCCTTCGGCTCAGGTCATGATCCTGGAGTCCCAGGATCGAGTCCCGCATCGGGCTCCCTGCTCAGCAGGGAGTCTGCTTCTCCCTCTGACCCTCCTCCCTCTCATGCTCTCTGTCTCTCATTCTCTCTCTCTCAAATAAATAAATAAAATCTTTAAAAAAAAAAGATTTTATTTATTTATTTGACAGAGAGAGAGGCAGGGAGAGACGGAACACAGGCAGGGGGAGCAGCAGAGGGAGAAGCAGGCTTCCCGCGGAGCAGGGAGTCCGATGCGGGGCTCGATCCCAGGACCCTGTGATCATGACCTGAGCCGAAGGCAGACACTTAACGACTGAGCCACCCAGGCGCCACCCTATGAATATATTTATAATGGCTACTTTAAAATCTTTTTTGGATAAGTCCAATATCTGGTTACTCTTGCAGGCAGTTTTTGTTCCCTGCTTTTTTCCAATGTATAGGTTATGCTTTCCTGTGTCTTTGTACATTTTTGTCAGATAGTGGATGTTTTAGATTACATATTATAGCACTTCTGGTTATAGCCCTCTCCTTCCAGGTCCGTTGTTATTTTCTTGTCCATTTGTTTAGTAATTGGCTGGATTGTGCTAGTGAATTCTCTTCCTTCTCTCCACTCCCAGTAGTGTTGTGCCTCTGATGTTGCTACTCAGGGAGCTTCAGTTTAGAATATGCCCACAGTCACCCTGGCATGACACTGATTTTGGTAAGGCTGTCTTCCTCTGTTTCCCTGATCACTTGTTAAACTGCTAGTTGCTAGATAACTAGTTGCTTATTGCTCTGTTATTTTCAGCAGTGCCTTGGAGTATAATTGCTCTACAAACTAACCCAAGTAAATTCTGGCTCTTCCATTGAAATTGTGTCTGAGGTCAATGATTATGTTCTGACTCCAGAAGGGCTCCTCCCAGCTGTCTTATTCACCAGTTTTAAACCTACCATTTAGCCTATATTTTGAATCACCTCCCAGTTCCCTTACACCACCAGCTCTACTGTTCTTCCAGCTTGAACTTCTCTCAGTTCTGTTCCAAGTGAAATCAGCCCCTCTGGCAAGAAATTAGGAGCTATGTGTTTTAGAGCCCACTTCTCCCCTCCAGATAAAATCTCTGAGACAGGATTTTGGAGCTGAAGTTGGAGAAGATGACCAGCTTTTCTCTGAGCGACACATCTGGCCTAGGAACTGAGTGCTTGGTGGACTTGGGGGAGAGGGAAAAGGGGAACAGCCTGAGGTTCTCTCCCTGGCATGGAATCATCACTTTATGAGCCAGGGCAAAGGTGATCAGGGTCTCAGCATTTTCAGCACACAGCTCCTAAGGTAGAGCCCTTTGTTCTACGGAAGAAAGGACCTTTCACCTCTCAGCCACATTTACTTGGGACATGGCCTCAGCAACAGGTAGCTGGGGGTGAGAAGAGAAATGCTGATGTCCAGCTTCTGGCAGGAAAAGCCTCCGAGTGGGTGCTGGAGGAAGAGAGGGCCCCATATTCTTCACTGCAGCTGTCTGGTGTAGGGTTTTTACCTCACTAAGGAGCAGGGTTGGTTCAAATACCACAGACCCTTAACTTTTTTTACTGTATTTTTCTAGATTTGCTTGAATAGAGATTTCTTCATTGGCCATTTTGCCTTAGGACCATTTTTACAGGCTTTAAATGGTTGTGTTTTTTATAATTTTTAATTTCCCTGGGAAGCAGGTTAGTGGAGCTTCTGAGGCTGTCATGCCAGAGGTTGGCCTCTGCATTTCATTTGGAGATGAACTTTTATCAGCAACAGCTTTGTATGTTTGCCACTGTAGAGTGGCAAGAAGATTTAAATGTCTCATTATCTCCTCTGTCACAGCCCTTCAGAGTCATTTTTAATTTGTAGTCTTAAATCCTGTATCTAGTAGTGATTTTTGCCTTTTGGTTTGGTAGATGAGCAACTTTGGAATTTGTCAGTAACATGGATAACACAGTTCACCAACATGAACTTTAATTCTTGTTTATTGTCTATATTTTTCTTACATAGGAGGTGTCAAAACTCCGCTCTCAGCTTGCTAAAAGAAAACAAAGTGAGACAAAACTACAGGAGGAATTGAATAAAGTTCTTGGTATCAAACACTTTGATCCTTCAAAGGCTTTTCTTCATGAAAGCAAAGAAAATTTTGCTCTCAAAACGCCGTTGAAAGAAGGTAAGAAAGGAATAAATGCATAAGTGACATCTTCCTTTGGATTTGGTTTCACAGCATGTTGCAAGTTATCCATTTTTACAAACTGTGAGAATTTGTTGACAATTTCTGATATACAAAATCCATACTAAGATTTTTGTGTAAAATGCCTTTTCCTCCTTCCGTACTCTCTATTTTCCACATGTCTAGATCCCACCTTTAAGCCCAGTTCAGGTCCCATCTTCCTTGAAGCCTTGTCTGACATTTTTGCTCCTACCTGCCCACCCAAACCCCACCCTACCCCCAGAATTGTCCCCTTTCTCATACCTTTAAATGTTTAACCTAAATGTCAAATTTGTAGTTGTGGACAAGTAAAGTTTTCTTTTTTGACTATGAATCTTTTTATCTTTGACAATAAATCAAAATTGATTGAAATAGTGAATGAAGAAATATAATTATGTGGGACACCTGTCTGGCTCAGTTGGAGGAGCATGCTACTCTTGATCTCGGGGTAATGAGTTTGAGCCCCACATTGGGTATAGAGATTACTTAAATAAATAAAACTTAAAAAAAATTTATATACATATATATATATATATATATATATATATATATATAATTATGCTACAGAATGCAGACATTGCTTCTCCTGCCTTATAGAAGATAGGAAATGCCTGTTTTTAATTTATAATGACTGATGGATTAGTTTAGAAGACTAATACCTCTTTTTAAATTTCCAGGCAATACAAACTGCTGTTGAGCTCCTATGGAGTTTCAAGAATGATGCAAGTAAACATCTGAAAGACCTGTTAAAGATTATTTCATTCCTCCTATTTTTATTATTATTGTTGCTATTGTTGCTATTATTATTATGTTTGTAATGAATATTTTTAATGTATTTAATATTAACTTTCTATTCTTAGGTATGTGAAGGGAAGTTCAATATTTTTTACCAGTATGACTTCTGACATTTTATTTTCTGTTATCTGTACCTTCTCCTTGATGCTTACCTTTATCACCTCATTATACACCTTCTCACTGGCTTTCCAACTTACAACTCATCCCACCCAATCAACATTCCTTTAAAAATTTTTCAGATTATTATTCCCCTACTCTGAAACCTTAGACAGTTTCAAGATTCTAATCTATAGGTTTTTTAGTTTGATACCAGAGGCCTTTTCTAATCTGAAACTCTTAAGCTAGGCTAAAACACCTTGGCTTGTTCTTGCCTCTACCTGGATTGTCTAATAATGTTCATTCTGTTGTACCCATCATCCATTTATCCAGTTCAAATAAGAAATAAGGGTATGCCTAACTCCATAGTGATCTCTTTGTCTCCTGTCAGGGTCACTGAGTTGGTCAGTAATTTGCAGATTCCTAGACTCCGTCTCAATCCTACTAAATTAAAATCTGGAGTTTAGCCTGAAAATCTGCATTTTTTTACAAACTGTGCAGTCAAGTCTTAGATAGACTAAAAATCTGAGAAACTATCTTCAAGAGAATTTGTCTTAGAGTGCTTGACATCTGACTGCTGGCTGCTTGATTAATATTTGTGTAATATGAAATAAAACCACACATTAAATCATTTACCCCGTTATTCAACTTGTATTATATGAAATTACATTAATGGTTCTATTTAAGGTGTATTTCTTGTCTCTGCTCTCCCCTCCCTACCTGTCCCCAGAATCACACATGGTAGTATATTATTTAGAAAGTGGTGATTCTTCATCTAAAATAACTGATTTATAAGGTTGGTATGCTATTATAAGCCACAAGTTCAGAAGAAATGTAGAAATTAGAAAAAAATGCACTTCAGATATAAAGACAAAAATAGGTGAAAAGTAATACAGTGTTTTGTTTTGTTTTTAAGATTTTATTTATTTATTTGAGAGAGTAAGCAAGAGAGAGAGCAGAGGCAGAGGGAGAGGGAGAAGCAGACACCCTGCTGAGCAGGGAGACCAACATGGGGCTCGATCCCAGGACCCTGGGATCATGACCTGAGCTGAAGGCAGATGCTTAACCGACGAGCCACCCAGGTGCCCCATATATCTTTTAAGATATACCATGCTGAGGGCGCCTGGGTGGCTCAGTCGTTAAGCGTCTGCCTTCGGCTCAGGTCATGATCCCAGGGTCCTGGGATCGAGTCCCCACATCGGGCTCCCTGCTCGGCGGGAAGCCTGCTTCTCCCTCTCCCACTCCCCCTGCTTGTGTTCCTGCTCTTGCTGTCTCTCTCTCTGTCAAATAAATAAATAAAATCTTAAAAAAAAAAAAAAAAAGATATACCATGCTGAGACATGACATCAGCAAGATGGCAGAATAGAAGCCTTGGACCCTCCTCCCCCACCCCATAAACATACCGACCAAGTCAGCGGTAATACAGAGACAAATTCCCTTTGTGAGCAAACAAGAAACTAGTTGAGAGTGCCAAAAATATAAGTCAGCATCAGATAGTGTCTTCAATAAATAGCGTTTGGAAAACTGGATATCTAAATGCAAAACAGTGAACCGTACAAAAAAAAATCATCTCAAAGACCTTAAACTATAAAACAACTAGAAGAAAATATAATAGGAAAGCTTCATGACATTGGTCTTGGTAATGATTTCTTGGTTATGATCCCAAAAGTCAACAAAAGCAAAACTGGACGAGTGAGACTTTGTTTTTTTTCTGCATAACAAACTAACAACAGAGTGAAAAGAATTCAAGAAAATAATTGCAAACTATATATCATAGGGGTTAGTTTCCAAGAAGTATAAGGAACTACAGCTCAGTAGCAAAAAATAATAATAATAATAATAACCTGATGTAAAATGGGCAAAGAATTTGAATAGATACTTCCCCAAAGAAGACATACAAATGTCAAACAGGTATAGGAAATGATGCTCAGAGGGACTAGTCCTCAGGGAATTGCACATCAAAATCACACAGATATATCACTTCACACCTGTTAGGATGGCATTATCAAAATAAAAGAGAAAATTGTTGGCAAGGGTATAGAAGAATTGGAACCCTTGTACATTGTTGGTGAGAATGTAAAATAGTGCAGTCACTAGGGAAAATAGTATAGAGGTTCCTCAAAAAATTTAAAATAGATTTACCAGATGATTCAGGAATCCCACTCCTGAGTATTTATCCAAAAGAATTGAAATGAAAATCACAAAGAGATACTTGCATTTCCATATTTATTGCAGCATTATTCACAATAGCCAAGATGTGGAAACAGCTTAAATGTCCAATGACAGATGAATGAATAAAGAAAATACAGTGGAATATTATTTGGCCTTAAAAAAAGAAGGAAATCCTGCCATATGCAACAACCTGGGTGAACCCTGAGGATATTAGCTAAGTAAAATAAGTCAATCACAGAAAGATAAATACTACATGTGATTCTACTTACATGAGTTATCTAAAATTGTTAAAATCATTGAAGCAGAGAGTAGAATGGCAGCTGCCAGAGGTTGAGTGGAGGGGGAAATGGAGACTATTTAATCCAGTCATGCAAAATGAGTAAGTTCTCAAGATCTGCTCTACAATACCATGCCTATAGTTAAAAACACTATATCTTGCACTCAAAATTTATTAAAAGAGTAAATCTGTTAAATGGCCTTACCACAAATTAAAAAAAAAAAAAAAGTCAGGATAATGTAAACCAATTGAAAACAAAAAACTAGAGTGTCTATATTAACAACAAATAAAACAGATTTCAGAGCAAAGAATATAACCAGGAATATAAAGACGTTCATGTCATAATGATAAATGAGTCAGATCATTAGGAGGACAAAATCTAAACAAAGCACCCACTAATAGTTTCAAAATACATAAATCAAAAACTGAGAGATTTTCAGGGAGAAATAGAAAAATCTGTCATTATAGTTAGAGATATCAATAGCCTCCCTCTGGGGCACCTGGGTGGCTCATTTGGTTAAGTGTCTGACTCTTGATCTCAGCTCCAGTCTTGATCTCAGGGTCATGAGTTCAAAGCCCTGTGTTGGAAAAAAATAGCCTCTCTCAATAAGTGGTAGAACAAATATATAGGAAATCTGAAAGGATATTGAAGATTTGGACAATACTCTGAACCGACTTGATTAGATTGACATTTATTTAAAAACTACCCAACAACAGTAGAATATACATTCTTTTTATGTAAACACAAAATTTACCAATATTGACTATATCCTGGGCCACAAAACCAGTTCTCAATGTAAATGGATTCAAATCATACCTGCTATATTCTCTTCCACAATGGAATTAATTTAGAAATAACAGATCTCTGGAAAACCCATAGATAGTTGGGAGATTAAATAATGCACTTCTAAATAAGCCATGAGTCAATGAAAAAAATCAAAAGGGAAATTAGAAACTATTTCAAAGAGAATCAAAATGAAGACACAACGTATCAAAACGTATGGAATGCTTCTAAAACAGATTTAGAGCAAAATTATCTCACTGAGTGCCTATATTTCAAAAGAAGAAAGGTCTCAAATCAATGCCCTCAGCTTTTAACTTAGGAATGAGAAACAGAAGAGCAACTTAAACCCAAACTAAATAGAGGAAAAGGAATACTAAAGATCAGAGCAGAAATCAAAAAACTAGAAAACAGAAAAATAATAGAGAAAAGTCAATGAAAGTTTATTGAGATCAATAAAATTGATAAACCTCTAGACTGATTAGGAAAAACTACCAATATTAGGAATAAGAGGTATTATTTTTGTGATGAATATATTTACTGCCTTAATTATGGTGATGGTTTTATGGGTGTGTGTATATGTATATATGTCAAAACATCAAATTGTATATCTTTAATATATAGTTTTTTATGTGTCACTTATGCCTCAATAAAGCTCTTAAGACAAATAGTTTATTCCCAAACTAAAGTTTTAATGTTGAGATTATTCTTTGGATTACCAGTTTAAAATGGCTTTATTTATGAAGACTTGTTTATTTTTGTGTGTATTACTTTTTGTTAATATTTGTTTTAAAAGAAATTAGGTTGCATTCTTGTACTTTTTTTAAAAATTCTGAGTTTTGTGAGGAGGGTTTCAAAAAATTTGGGGGTCATTAATGGAAGAAAATCCTTATATGCCCCTGTTAAAATTGCATTTTCTAAAAATATAAACAATTTGAAGCTAATGATTTCTTCCTTTTTGAGATTATGAAGAAAATGGAACAGATTGTTAGGAGGAATCTTTGGTACCACGTGTGTGATGGCTTCAGACTGAGAAGGTTGACTCCCAAACTTTATTTTTTGTCCTCTCCTAACCCCGTCCAGCCCCAGCATTATAATCCTTCAAGTATGATATAAATATCTTTATCTCATTAAATAAAATACCATAGTAGATATTTGGAACAGTTTTAAAATGTATTCCCAGCGTTTTGCTAACACTACCTCAGAGTAGCGTCTGAGAAGCTTCTAGTCTTGAAAGGCCATATATTGGAAAGTGTTTATAGTTAAGGCCTAATGAAGATTTACAGATACTCAGCTCCTAAACTAGGCTTCTGATCTAGGCCTTAAGTAATTGAGGTGATCTCAATTTTCCTCCTATTGCAGATAATATTTTCTTTTTTTTTTTTTTTAAAGATTTTATTTGAGAGAGAGCACAGGGGTAGGGGCAGAGGGAGAAAATCTCAAGCAGACTCCCCACCGAGCATGGAGGCCCACTCAGGGTTCAGTCTCACGACCCCGAGATCATGACATAAGCCGAAATCAAGAGTTGGACACTTAACTGACTGAGCCCCCAGGTAAGAAGTTCTCCTACAAAATTGTTTGAAAGCAAAAGGCGATGTAGGTCCTTGATTAGCTAAGTAGTTAACTAAGATCTTGGTTTGCAAAGTACTTTGTGATCTAGCAGGAGTTTCCAACCCCTTTCAGGTCAGGTGAGGAGGTGAGTACTAAGCTAGGACCTGAAGAAATGGGTAGGAGTGAGTCAGATGAGGATCAGGGATGAGGATTCAGTGGAAATGTATTATCAAATGGGAAGGTAAGAGAGTTTGCCCCATTTAATAAACAACATTTAGTATCACCAGGAGAAAAGTGGCAAGAAGTTGAACTGCAAGAATAAGTAGATATGATTGTGTGAATAATAATGAGCAAATTGCATTAATACAAAATGTGATCTTTAACCTGTGACAATAGTGAGCCATTAAAGGGCAATGGATCAGCATCAGATGTTTCTGAATGTCACATTGACTGCTGAGTGAAAAATTAATTCTATGGAAATAAACCAGAAGTCAGATCATTTATCCAATAATATTTACTAGTACCTAGTCTGTGTTAGACACTGTCTAGTTGCTTTAGAAGAAAAAAAAAAAAAGATAATAATCCAGGGAAAAAGAGAAGATGGCCCATAGCCTAAGGGAGAGTTGAAGGCTTTCTGGCTTAAACAATGGATGAATGACCTTGCTATTCCCTGAGATAAAGAACTTGGGTGAAAGAGCCCATTTGCCAAGGGAAGTAGACACATTCAGTTTGGGACATACTGAGTTTGAGGTGGAGTGGAGATTGGAGATGTCAGGTCGAGCCTTGCATATATAGGTCCTCGGGAGAAGGCTCTGAACAATAGATACACATCTGGGAACGGTGTATATATGGATGGTAACTCTGATCCTTATGGATCGGTGAGATCTGCCAGTGAGAGTAGTTTAAAACTACCAAGATTTCTCAAATAACTACTATGCTAGAGGCAAAAAAAATGTATGAAGATGGCTCTTATCTTCACAGAGCTTTCAGTCTAGCAAGAAAGACAGTCACACTTACCCTTACATAAAGTTACAAACTGACTTAATTATGCTGAAGAAAAAGTAGCACAGCTTTAATAATATGAGGATGGAGGTACAGAGGATAATAAATGAGCAGCAATGGATTACATCAAGGACTACATGAGTGAGTGGCCAGTGATGTTAGTTTTCCATAGTGTTGCCAGAAGTCGTCATTATCATCATCATCATCAGTCCCAGTTCTCCCCAAAGGAGGAGGCTATCTAGGGGAGAAAGTTCAGACCTTTCAGAAATCAGCTGTGAAATGAACGGACTACATTTCTGAGGGAGTGCCAGGCTAGTGTGTACTGAATGTGTGGATGAGGTCTCTTTAGAAAGAAAGAGCTGAACTTTGGACTTATTTACGCTTCAAGCTTTTGCTTCAAGGTCTTTGGCATGCTGCTTCCAGGGAACATGCAGGACCTGGCCTGTGTATGCTGAGGCTAACAGGTAAAAACCCAAGTGATAGGAAGCCTGGGCTTGGGAACTGAGGGCCATGTCTAGTTCAACTCAGGCCCTGTATATCCACGTTAGCCCTTAACCTTGAATACTTGTCCATGTTCACACTACTGACAAGAGAGCATTGTGCACAGTTTGGGATGCCCTGCCTCCTTCCTCACCATCCCTGGAAACCCTCACTCCAGATCCTCTATTCTTGTTGCTATTCATGACTTCTATGGGACTATCTCCTGGAAATAGGGTGGGGGCCCCAAAAGTAGTGGCAAAGTAAAATAGAAGGACCCAGAGCCCAAAGATATGGAGACATTCACTCTCCTTACAAAAGTTTTCGTTGAGACCCCAAGTCTAACATTCCTTCAAATTAGGAGTCACCTGAGCCTTAATCACCAGTCAAATTTTGTCAACTGATTTTTTGGAGACCATTACTATAGAGAGGGTGGCTCTAATACCCTCTCTTCCCATCTCAGTCATGATAATGTTGTATCTCTTCTTCCTGAATCGGGGAGAAAGGACTGATCCTCTGTCACCCCCATCCACTTCATAATCCTCATTAGCTTTAGATTCGAGAGAATAACAACAGCAGGACAAATATTTGCTGGTTTTCTGTGTTTTCATTTGAACTATCTTAATTCTCCTCCTGGCTCTGTAGATGCTGCAAAGTAAGTAGGAGAAAATTAAGAGGGTGCTATAAGAAATTAAAAAATACAAAGATTAATATTTCAAAATCTTATCTCACTACACTGTATTTTAAAACTTACATTGAGAGAAATGACCAAAGGAAGAGAAATAAGTGTAAAATTTGTGAAAAACAGTATTTATTGACAAGCCCCAGCTAGAGATATTTAAAGCCACCTCTGAGGGGTGCCTGGCTCAGTCAGTTAAGTGTCTGACTTCGGCTCAGGTCATGATCTCAGGGTCCTGGGATGGAGCCCCAAGTGGGACTCCCTCCTCAGTGGGGAATCTTATCCCTCTGCCCCTCAGCCCCTCCCCCCACTGGTGGGCTCTCTCTCTCTCAAATAAACAAAATCTTAAAAAGTAAATAAAGCCACCTCTGAAAAGGTACATAGTATAGCTCTTTCTCCCTTGTCTTTCTATTCTTAACCCACTGTAGTCTGATTTCTGTCACCAGTCCTCTGCAAATCTGCCAATTTCTCCAGTGAATTTTATCTTACCAAATCCAATGGGCACTTATCTAGTTTCATCTTATGCTAATAGAACTTGCTCTTTCTTGGAATGCTCTCTTTTCCAGAGAGCTGGAGCTCGTATTGTCCCTTCAAAAAGCTAATGTGATAGGGGAAAAAATATGAATGTTAACATAAAAACCTGCACACAAATATTTATGGCAGCTTTATTCATAATTGCCAAAACTTGGAAACAGCCAATATGTCCTTGAGTAGGTGAATGTATAAATTGTGGTACATCCAGACAATGGAATATTAATCAGTGCCAAAAAGAATGAGCTATTAAGCCATGAAAATGCATGAGGGAAATAAATGCATATTACTAAGTTAAAAGAGTCGATCTGAAAAGGCTGTATACTGTGTGATTCTAACTGTATGACATTCTGGAAAAGGCAAAACCTCGGAGACAAAAGATCAATGGTTGCCAGGAGCTGGCAGGGGACGGAAAGGGATGAACAGGCGGAGCACAGAGGATTTTTAGGACAGTGAAAATGCTCTGTATGACACTACAAAGATAGATATATGTCATTATACATTTGTCCAAGCCCACAGAATGTACAACACCAAGAGTTTACTAATGTAAACTGTGGACTTTTGTTGATTACAATGTGTCAATGTAAGTTCATCACTGTAACAAACGTATCACTCTTGTGGGGTTGTTGCTAAGGAGGTTGTGCAAGTGTGAGGGGCGGGGCATGACAGGAGGGCAATATGAGGATCCATATTGCTGTGAATTTATTATTTTTTTTAAGATTTTATTTATTTGACAGAGAGAGACACAGTGAGAGAGGGAACATAAGCAGGGGGAGTGGGAGAGGGAGAAGCAGGCTTCCCGCTGAGTAGGGAGCCTGATGTGGGGCTCGATCCCAGGACCCTGGGACCATGACCTGAGCCAAAGGTAGATGCTTAATGACTGAGGCACCCAGGCTCTCCTCCTGTGAATTTAAAACCGCTCCTTTAACAAAGGAGATGAAAAGAGTAAACAAAATGTGGGAACCTTGATGACATATTGATTTTTTTTAAAAAAGCTGTAAAATATATTCTTGGTACAATTAGAGAAATTTAAATGTAGATGATATTATGGAATTGTGAATCTTCCTAAGTGTGACAATGGTATTGCTGTCATATGAGAGAATGACCTTATTCTTAGAAAATGAATGCTGATATTTTTAAAAGTAAAATGTCATGACATTAAAAGAAGTAAAATGTCATGATGTCTACAACTTATTTTGAAATATTTCAGAAAAACAAATTTAATTTAAAATATATGTAGAGGGGTGCCTGGGTGGCTCAGTCGGTTAAGCTGCCAACTCTGGATTGAAGCTCAGGTCATGGTCTTTGTGTGGTGAGATCGAGCCCCAAGCCCCGTGTCAGGCTCCACGTACTCAGCGGGAGTCTGCTTGAGGTTCTCTTCCTCTCCCTCTGCCCCTCTCCCTGCTAGTGTGCTCCTTCTTTCTAAAATAAATAAATAAATCTTTAAAAATATAAAATATATAGAGAGAAAGCAATTATAGTAAAATACCAACAATTGTTGAATTTGGGTAGAAAGTATAAGGATGTTCATTAAGCTCTTTAATCTTTCTGTAAGTTTGAAAATTTTTATAATAAAAAGTGTTTAAAATTCTCCTATATTAGCTAAAAAGTTACATATTTTAGTTCAGTCCTCTCCTCAAAGTTCTGACTCATGTATCCCTCCTTCCTCATCACCCTCAGCTGATGGCATTACCACATACTTAACTGAAAATTGAAGCAGTCAGACAGGACTTCCTCATCTTCCCTCTATGAAATTTACTAACCTGAATACACATGTCCTCATATTCTCTTGCTTTTACTCCTCGTAATAATTGTATTATTGTTTGAAAGACAGTGATTCCAGGGGGAGGGTTATCCTTCTCCACTCCACTGATGGCAGGCTGGGCCACGAGACTTGCAGTGTCCCTTCTTTCAGTAGAATTCTACATTTCTGTGTCTGTAAATGTGAATTGGACAACAGCCCTATTTCTAAACAAGGTCACGTTCTGAGGTGCTGGGGATTAGGACTTCATTGTGTCATTTTGGGGGTCACAGTTCAACTCATAATACCTCCTATTAGTTTAATGGATCATCCCCACTGTCATACAAATGTGCTCTAGTAGTAGACCTTCCAAAACTGAAAAGAAACAAGGCGAAACAAAACTCACAGTCCTCCTTGGATCTTATATAGCACCCTCCACCCTTCCACACCTTTACCTCTTCACAATAACAGTGTTTGGAAGAGTTTTCTACAATACTGAGTTCTACATCCTTATTTTCCAGTCCTTTCTCTCAGCCTTCAGTTTAACATCTGTACCCCTCCCCCACTAACCTGCCAATTCCAGTGGCCACCTCAAAGAATTTGGCAGTGTCCCTTGGATAGTGGTGATGGTTGCACAACTCTGAATATACTGAAAACCATTGAATTCTACACTTTAAAAGGCTGAATGTTAAGGGTTTTTTTTTCCCTGATTGATTTTCAAATCTCCTTATATAGCATGGCAATTAGCTCTGGATTTCTCATGCATCATATATATTTTCTCACAGTTTGTCTTTTGACTTGGTTAATTATCACTATTATTATTGCTATTGTTGGTATGCAGATATTTACAAAAATCTATATAGTCTAGGTTGTTATTTTCACTTTTGGTTTCTGAATTTCATGATATGCTCATTAAAGGCTATCTCACCCCAAGATTATTGTACACATTTTCGTCTAGTGCTTTTCCCCCACATCTTAACATTTTAAATCTGTCGACAACTTATTTTAGTATAAGTGAAGTAGGAATCCAGTTTATTATTTTTAATGATTCATTTTTAATTTATCTTTACCCCCTAATAAATTCCCATATGTATATTTGAGTCTATGAGTTAATTAGTAAAAGTATCTCACAAATTAGTATAAAAGTATCTCACAAACACATGCCTAACACATCAACATGCTTAAAAATTTCGGGGGGACAAGATGATGAATTAATATTAAATTTACTTTTAGTTTCTTGGACCTGTGAGTTTGATATACCAGAGGAACATACAGGTAAAGATGTCTTTTAGGCATCTGGAAATGGGAAATCATAGCTTGAGAGAGAGTTTGGGACAGAGCCATTCATGTGAGGATAGGAGTCACAGAAATCGGAATCAAAGGCAATTTTAAAAATGGATAGGAGTGGGGTGCCTGGGTGGCTCAGTCGTTAAGCGTCTGCCTTCAGCTCAGGTCATGATCCCAGGGTCCTGGGATCGAGTCCCACATCGGTCTCCCTGCTCAGCGGGAAGCCTGCTTCTCCCTCTCCCACTCCCCCTGCTTGTGTTCCTTCTCTTGCTGTCTCTCTCTCTCTCTCTCTCTCAAAAAATAAATAAAAATCTTTAAAAAAAAAAAATGGATAGGAGTGAGGAGGGGAGAGGAGGTTGTAAAAAAGAAAAAACAAAAACCTTTGTTCTTGCCCTTGGGGTATCATTATAACTTAGAGATCTATTTCTTAAACTTGAAAAATGTGTGCATACCCTATCAAGGAAAAAGATTTTGATTTCTTAGGTCCTAATGAGTTTTAAAATTTTAAATACTGTCCATTTAGTTCATCATTTATACTTTAACTGAACTCAAGGGGTTCACCTCTTGGGGTCCACTAAATTGAACAAAACCCAAGGAAGTGTTGAAAGCAAAGAACTTTTCATTACTTTTAGGAGACAGGGATAGCTCTCAAAGTACTCTCTCTCCATGCAGTTAGTAAAGGAAGCTTTTATTCACTGTATTAGGGGGCAGGGAGTTTGTATGTATATTAAGGAACATATATATATATTCTATTAGGCACTTTGGTTCAATTACACATGCCTAGCACATCAACATGCTACAGCATACATTGTTATGTTCAAAAATGGCAGAAAACCCCACCCATTGGAGGAGATCTTAGCATTATAATGAGCTAACTTCAGGACAGCTCAAGGGGCTTCTGTGTAAGCCCTCAGCTCCAAATTAGTTCAGAATGGCTAATGCAAGGGGCTATCAGGAAAATACCTAGCCAGGTGTCTCCTTGGCAGGAAGTACTGGTCTGGCAAAACAAAAGACATTCCCTGCTTTGGGCCCTACTCCCCCTCCTCCCTTCTGCTAATAGCTTTCAGCCCTCTGATCTGAGTAACTTCCCATTGCATCCTAGCAAACAGTACCAACGCAATGGTTAACCCTACCTCAAACTTATATCCTGGGAATTATTGACTGAGTCTAAGGTTGTGACCCAAATGATCCAAAATATGACTGTGTTATTGTTTTATTTTTTTAAAGATTTTTATTTATTTACTTGACAGAGAGTGAGAGAACACAAGCAGGGGGAGCAGCAGGAGAGGGAGAAGCAGGCTCCCTGCTGAGCAGGGATCCAGGACCCAAGGATCATGACCTGAGACGAAGGTAGATGCTTAATGATTGAGCCACCCAGGCACCCCTGTGTTATTATTTTAAAATTGAGTTATAAATTACATGTAGTAATATAGACAGTGAAATGAACAGATGTTAATTCTTTTTTTAAAAAATTCAATTGCAACTTATTTTTTAAATTTTTTTTAAATTTTTATTTATTTTTTTAAAAGGATTTTTATTTATTTATTTGACAGAGAGAGAGAGAGAGCACAAACAGGGTGAGCAGGAGAGGAAGAAGCAGGCTTCCCGCTGAGCAGGGAGCCTGATGTGGGGCTCAATCCCAGGACCCTGGGATCAGGACCTGAGCCAAAGGCAGACGCTTAACCAACTGAGCCACCCAGGCACACCTAAATTTTTATTATTTTTTTAAGTTACCTATACACCAAACGTGAGCTTGAACTCATGACCCTGAGATCAAGAGTTGCATGCTGTACCGACTGAGCCAGTCAGCCACCCCCAAATATTAAGTCTTACAGTTTGATAAGCATATATACCCTTGTTACCCATATCCTATGAAGATATAGAACTAAAAAAATAAATAAGATATAAAATATTTCCATTACCTCAGAGAGTTCATTTATGGCCTTCACAGTCAATCCTTCCCCCTCCCCCAAGCTAGTGTCTTTTACCATAGTTTCGATTGTTTCAGAATTTCACATAAATGGAATCATACTCTTTTGTGTTTAGTTTCCTTAACTCAGCATAATGATTTTGAGTTTCATTCATATAGTTCATTTCTTTGTATAGCTAAGTAATATTCCAATACTATGAATATACCACAATCTATCAGTCTATCCATTCATCTATTAATGGATATTTGGTTTATTTCCAGTTTTAGGTTATTTTGAATTAAGCTGCGATGAATATTCTTGTGCAAGTCTTTACGTACATACGCGTTCATTTCCCCTGGGTAATCATACAGAAATGGAATTACTGATTTAGGGTTCAACTTTATAATAAATTGCCCAACAGTTTTCTACAGTGGTTGTGTCATTTTATACTCCCACTGGCAATGAATGAGCAATCTAGTTGCCAAAAATGCTTGTTAGCATATGATGTTATCAGTCTTTTTAATTTTGGCCATTCTGTTAGGTATGTAATAGTATTGTAACTGAACTAACACAAGTTCCCTCTTTGGTAAGTCACAGATAGGAACTACACCAGGCGGAGTTGTTGCACAAAGTAAACTTATTTGCAGCAAATAAGGAGATCACAGGGAATAACTTCCAAAGCCGTGAGTCCCCAAACAAGGGTGAATGGGGTTCCTTTTATTTAGGGTTAGGATGAATATTTAGGAGGGAGCCTGATCATCGCACGTAGAGGCAGGCGTAAGGTCACACATGCACCTAAAGGGAACATGCCTGTACATACATTATATATTAAGTAAATGAGGCTTGTGTTCCCCCCTCCTTGGGTGGAGATTTTATATAATATTATATAATAATAGAGTATTATAATGAGGGAAAGGTAACTGTCGGTCATTCCACAGGTCACTCCGTGGTCCATCTGTGCAGGTGTGAGCCAGGGTTTGAGCTCAAACTGCTCTGGGTGGTACTCAGGGGAACTCTGCCCAGTCAATTGTTATTGCTTGAAGGGTAGTTTCAGTTTCCATCACCGGGTGGATGCTATGCTGCTCCTCAGGTCTTTTGCCTCAGTTGAGTTAAGCTGGAAAGAAGAGCTTAAGGAAAAATGTGGGACAAAGGTCGGTGGGTATGAGTAGGTGAGCAGTAAAGGTCAAGTCTTGGGGTCTGGCTGATGACAGTGTTTCAATATGATTTTAATTGGCATTTCCCAGATGTTGAGCATCTTTTTACATAATTATTGGCCATTCTTTGTCTTTGTGAAGTTATCTGTTGATAATGTATCCACTTTTAAAATGATTTTTAAAAATTATTGAGTTGTGTTGTCGATAACCGACCTCTATGCTTTGGAGCCAAAATATAACACAAAGACAGAGTTTGGAATAGAGGAACAATAGCTTTATTGCTTGGTCGGGCAAAGGAAGCTGCAGCAGGCTATGGCCTTCAAAACTGCAAGCCCCCCTAGAAAAAAGGGCTGAAGGCTTCATAGGGAAAAAGAGGATCTAGCCAGTTTCGACAAGAATTGCGTATGTGCTGCCAGCCTATGTAGTAGTTTTCAGGGTGGTACTGGGTTCCTGAAACAAAAGGCTAAGAACAGAAGAGGGGAGATTTGCAGAAGGGAGGAGGGAGGTTTGTGGAAGAGAGGAAAAATGATACTCAACTCAGTTTAAAATCAAGTTTCAGGAAAGCATTAGTGCAGCCATTTGATTTTTGCTCAACTTTATGCTTTAAGTTTTTTTATTTTAATTTTTTTAAAGATTTATTTATTTGAGAGAGAGACAGAGCATGAGAGAGGGTGGCGGGGCAGAGGGAGAGGGAGAGAACCTCAAGCATATGCCCTGCTGAGCACTGAGACCATGAGATTAGGCCCTGAGCAGAAACCAAGAGTGGGTCACTTCACCAACTGAGCCACCCAGGCACCCATTATGCACTTTTTAAAAAAGTTATTTATTTATTTAAATAATCTCTATACCCAACATGGGGCTTGAACTCACCACCGGAAATCAAGTCACATGCTCCAACAACTGAGCCAGCCAGGTGCCCCTCAACTTTATGATTTTAAGCAGTTTCAGTAGGGGTTCTTTAAATATTCTGACTAGAAGTCCTTTTCAGATATATGTATAAAGATCCCCCCCCGTTTGTGATTTGCTTATTTATTTTTTAATATTGTCTGTTGATAAGTTTTTTATTTTGATAAAATGTATCAATTTTTTAAAATTGCATAGTTCTCCATGACTTATAGACCTTCTGCATGTCTCTAGAATTTACTGTGCGCTGTGTGCTTGAACTGTCTAGAATACGAAGAGTTAAGTGTTTTTTTCTTCGCTCTATCTAAATGGCATGTTGTTGTTCTTAAATTGTTACAAAGCCATAGTCCAGAAGAGTGGTTTAAAATGTAACTGAGTATATTCATTGTCCTTGAAATTGTTAAAAATAAGATTACTGGACTTCACTCCTACAGAATGATTTTGTTTCATAGGTTCTGTGCTACAGGCAAGTTTGTGAATCATTTATCTAGAAATCCTTAATGCTTGGCCAAACTTAGAGCTACTCCACCTACCATCATCTCAGTCCGAAGGTAGCATAGTGTTAATAGAAATGACGTGTTGCAGGGGCGCCTGGGTGGCTCAGATGGTTAAGCGTCTGCCTTCGGCTCAGGTCATGATCCTGGGGTCCTGGGATCGAGCCCCACATCGAGCCCCACATTGGGCTCCTGGCTCGGCGGGGAGCCTGCTTCTCCCTCTCCCTCTGCCTCTCTCCCTGCTCATGCTCTCTCTCTCTCAAATGAATAAATAATCTTAAAAAAAAAAAAAAAAGAAATGACCTGTTGCATTTTAATTGTTGGGTGCTGTTACCACCAGTGCCTTTTACTGTCCTTTGAAATAGTTAATTAGAAGGCACTGGGCAGAAAAGCACTGGAAAAACTTCAGGTTCTGTTGCAATAAGGCATAACTGAATAAAATATTTCAGAACACGAATCAATTGCATGATCTGTGTGCTTTCCAACTGTAAGCTCTTGCTTTTCTTCTGCAAGAGAAAATTGCAACAAGTCTTCACAGAAGTTTTTTTGTTTCTTTGTTTCTTCTTCATTTTTAATTGGTTCTCCTAATGATTTTGCTAATGGACCCTAACTTGACATGCAATTAAACATGAAACTTCTCATTGGGTATTTTCAACAGTGCCAGGGGGAATCAGCTGCCAGTTTACTGCAATGTGGAAAACTGCATGAGATTCTGGGATTGGAATCAAAATGCTAATTTAAAAGGTCGAGTGAAGCTGAGGCTCACGTTTTTGAGTGCCTGCGCTCTCTTCAGGCAGAACAAAGACCCAGGCAGAAGAGGCAGAGGCTGAGACTCATCCCAAATCTCTTTTCCTGAGATAATTTTGGAATCATGCCTGAAATGCCGGAGGACATGGAACAGGTAAGAGCTAGCTATTCAAGAAATGAAGCATTCTGGAGTTAGTTTCTTTAAAAAGCATCCTAGTGAATGTCTTGTAAAAACCACAAGGGTGTGTTAAAAAAAGAAAAAGAAAAAAGAAGCGGGTGTCATTCATTTCTTTAAAACATGTAACTTTGGGACATGGAAGAATATACCAACTTAAATTACTGACCCCAGAAACCAGGTTCTGAATCTCAGCTAAGTCTCATTAATTGACAAAAATAAAACGCAAAACAGAACAGCAGTTTCATTTATCAGACTAAATGCAATGATGTGTAGGTGAAGGTTCTATATAAGTAAGGTTTTTATCTATAGTTATGTGCTCCAGCCTTTCTTTGTCTTACCATGAACTGAATCTGCTAACATAACTTTAGCTCCAGGCTGCTCCCTTAGAATTTATAGATTTAGCCACCACAGGAACTTGGATATTGTCTGTACAACGACGGCATTTTTGTTCGCAGAGAAACTTTCATCTTTAAAGAGAATGAATAAAAAATATACATGAACATATACCTCTAGAACTGTACTCAGGTTTTACCTGGGAGGTATCAAACCAAATTTTCAAAGGTAGGCAAGAAAACTCTTGTTCCTAACTCTGGACAAGGCTGCTCGGAGATTGAAAAAATAGTAATTGCATACGCATGTCCTTAAATCTTCGCACTGTACACTTAATTTTTTTTTTCTTACCAGAACGATCAGATTGCATCACACGTTGCTTCTAGAAATTAACAACAACAAAAATCCCAGTTTTTCAAGAGAAGGATTAGGAGGATCTTGAATTTGCCTCTCCTCCCCACCCACCCACACTCACCTTTTCTTTGTTTGCAGATTACGAATGTTTAATGCTGGGGCAGTCCTCTCAAGGACTCTCTGAATAATGCTAAACTGATGAAGAGTAACACTTTGGGTACAAATGAAAATAGGACAGTGAGGGGCTTCAGGATCTCTTCCCCCACGGTTCCAAAGAAAGATTGTTTACTCGAATAAAGAAATGAGTTCTTGTTGGGGGGTTGGGTAGAAAGGAAATTCACAGGGCTCAGACAAAGAAGAACTTTTTCAAAAGGCTCCTTAGTCTTTACTTCTGAAATAAACCAAAAGGGATTATAAAAATAAGGCCTTTTAAGAAAAATCCAAGCAGCGGTCATGTCTGTGGGCGACTTTTAAGCCTTGTATCCGGCGTGTCTAGTAAGAACACTCGGGACTGTTGGGTGCAATGCTGGCGAAGCCTACACGGTCCACGGCGAGCGGCTTTCTTCCTGAGTAAATTTCACAGGCGTCCCGACTGACGGGGATTTTGCAGTTTTGAGCTGGGAGGGAAACCAGTTGCTTGCGAGGTCTTTCTCAGCACTCAGGGCTGTTGTTTGATTCACTACTTTTAAGAAGCCATGCAAGTGGTGGAGTGTCGTATTACTCTCTCCGCTTGGTTTCTTACTTAATTTGCTGTGGTTGAGGAGGCCAAGCTCGCGGAGCCCGACGGGGCAGCTCCTGATGAGACTGCTTCTCAAAGGGGGTTGGATGGGGTTTGGACTCCTGTTCATTCCGCTAAAATGTAGAGTCCCTGGCTCTACTACCCATAGATTCTCGTTCTGTATTTATGGGTACAGTCCGAGAATCAGTGTTTTGAAGATGCACCAGGATAATTACTCCCCCTAGCGCCCCCCCCCCTTTATTTTTAACTAGTTAAAAATAGTTTGACTTATTTGGAGAATTTCACACGTACCACTTTTTAGCATCCCAGAAAGACAAATGGGTTGTTGAGGTGTTAATGACTCAGATGCCAACACTTGTATTTTTATTCTTTGTCTTTCTAAATCTCTGGGGGGAAAAAAAAAACCCAACACTCCGAATGCTGCAGAGATAGATGTCCACTCTCCTCCCTCCTCCTCGTCTTCCCCAAACCCACCCCCTGGCTTTAAAATGTTTTCTCCTACTTTACGTATTACATGCCCAGTTGATTCTTACGCACTGCACAGTCTGGTGACCTGAAACTTTAGGCGATCCAATTCAATCCTTCCCTAGTCTAGAACAAAGACAAAGAGAGAAAAAAGTACATAAAATAAACAACTCCTCCCCAAACAAAACTTGTATTCTCGGCGTAAGGCCAAGGCCTTTGTTTTGTGTATCCCTTTAAGAGTTGGCGAGTGGGCTGGTTGCGTACTGAACGCGCCCGCCCCCTTTCTGGGGGCTACGGCTGAGCGTGGCCAATCAACGGGCGAGGCCTTGGCGGCGGAAGCCGGAAGCGGACAGCGGGGGCCGGCCCGGACCTAGGGAGGCGGGCCGAGGGCGACGGAGCTGCGGCCCGTGGCGATCCTGGGCTGGAGGAAGTGGCGGTCGCTGCGGCGGCGGCGCGGAGACGGCGGGCATGGTGGGGCGGGAGAATGAGCTTTCCATCCACTTTGTTCCCGGGAGCTGTCGGCTGGTGGAGGTGAGGGAGTCGGCCCGGGGGTCTCGTAGAGGCAACCGGGAATGCAGAGGGGGACGAGCTAGGTCGCGGGGGCTCGAGTGATTTACCCTGCGCCTCCTGCAGGAATCCGAGCCCCCGGCTCTGAGTCGCCCCAGCACCTCCTTTCCAGCCCTGGGAGGAGAGGGCGGCGCCACCGAGTTTGTTTACTTTTGTGCACACCCGTCAGTGTTTGCTCTTCCAGTCCTGCGGCAGGAAACGAGTAGGTCTGGTTTTATTCTGGTGTTTTCTGTCTCCCTTCCCAGGAACGAAGAGGGGCTTTTCAGAGCTCTTTCGGTTTTGTTTTATCTCTCTGAATTTCTTTTTCATTCTTTGTTCGGATCCCTCGATTTTACCAGTTCTTATCTGAGAAAGAAGGGGAAAGTTGTTTTTTTTTTTTTTAAAAAGCAGATTTGGAGATGACAACTTATTGAACTCTTAGTGCAAGGCACTATGTTATCCACTTTACATGCATTATTTACATGCATTATTTAATCGTCATAACTATAAGATACTGTTTTTGCTCCATTTTACACATGAGAAAATTGAGGTTTACAGGATGAGTCCTTCGCCCAAGTTCATTCAGTAAGCTTGGAGCCGAGATTCAGATACCAATCTCTTTCACTTTCTTAGGCTTTGAACCACTATTGAGGTTACATAAAGGAAGATTGTTACTGTGGGAGAGCTATCCCAGGCATCCCTCTCCTCCATTCTTTCTTGTATTTCATTCCAGGCTTCCCAGCAATCCACAGAATATATCTAGCAATGGGGAAAAGAAAAATGTTAATGCCTAGACGGGTATGTCTTATGGAAATAAGAGAAGATATGGGGGATGGCTGTTTTTGATATTGCAGAATTTTTATGCTTCCAAGAGATAGTGTATTTAGTATTTCTAATCACCTTGGGGTTTGGGGGGGTAAAGTTAGGCTAGATGGACTATTTAAACTTCTGTATTGTTCCTATGTGCTCCCAAAAGTACTGAATGCATAATGTTACATGTTGTTTACATATATATGCATATGTGTGTGTAAAGCTTAATCTTTTTTCACAGTAGGAGTTCAGTAAACTAATGAAAAGATTTCCTTCACTAAAAACGATAACCCTGTATCTTTTTTTTTTTTATTTTAAAATAATTTCTACACCCAACATGGGGCTCAAACTCATAGCCCTGAGATCAAGGGTTGCTTGCTGTACAGACTGAACCGGCCAGGGGTCCCCACCTAAATCTTGACACATATTTGCTGCTCTCTCAGAATGTATAGAATTAAAATTCACTTGTGAAGATGAGGAATGCCTAACAGCTTACATTGGAGAAGGCGACTGTAGTGGTACCTGTTAAGACTGTCTTGTAGGGTAGAAATAGAGTGACAGTGTCACGTAGGTAGTCACGGGATCTTGAGTTTCTTAGAGTCCAGTAATGTCTACTCAGAGATCTGCCTCCAAGGGAATGTTGTTTGAGGATCAATTAAAGAAATGAATAGGAAACTGCCAAATTTAAGAGGTTTTAAAAATAGCAAAGTATTGTGTTTACCATTAAAATTTAAGAAGATCTCTATTTAGATGTTAGTGATGTCTCATTCTTTTTCTAGGACATTCTGAGTAGAAGTTAATGCAAGTGTGCTAAAGTAGAAATCACTGTCCCAGAGTAGTGTTTGACTATTTTGAAAGAGCCATTTATCCCATTACCTATAATTTAGTGTCATTTGATTAGGTAGCATAATAAAAGTGGTACCTCTACATTTATTTATATGTATTTAATTTTTCAAGAATTCTTTTGGTGTATATAAATCTGGTCACTTGTAGTTCCGTACTTCTAAGAGTTTATATAGTTAGAGGCAAATACGTTCAGAGTATCTTAAAGTGATACTTGATACTATACATATAATAAAAATTAAGAAAGTAGACTTTTCAGGGCGCCTGGGTGGCTCAGTTGGTTAAGCGACTGCCTTCGGCTCAGGTCATGATCCCAGAGTCCTGGGATCGAGTCCCACATCGGGCTCCCTGCTCAGTGGGGAGTCTGCTTCTCCCTCTCCCTCTACTCTTCCCCCTGCTGGTGCTCTCTCACTCTCTCTGTCAAAAAATAAAGTCTTAAAAAAAAAGAAAGAAAAGACTTTTCAGGCAGACAGTATTTTCAACTCTTTATTGTGGTTTGGGTTAACTACAGCTTCGGGTGCCTGGGTGGCTCAGCTGGTTAAGCGACTGCCTTCGGCTCAGGTCATGATCCCGGAGTCCTGGAATCGAGTCCCGCATTGGGCTCCCGGCTCAGCGGGCAGCCTGCTTCTCCCTCTGACCCTATCCCCTCTCATCATGCTGTTTCTCTCTCTCTCTCTCTCAAATAAATAAATAAATAAAATCTTAAAAAAAAAAAAAACTACAGCTTCTTCATTCTGAGTTCCTTGAAGTGCATGGATATTCCTGAGTTTTGCAGGACTAAAATATTTTATGGAGTAACAGTCCAAAGTAATTTTTTAGAGGAATATTTTTCCTTTTAAAAATAAAAAAATCAAAACAATGTGCTTTTTAAAAGCTTCAGGTGGATTTGTTTATATATAGAAAGTCAAAAATAGATATTTTTGTTTGGCATCTTTTAATTTCAGAGTGAGGCATATTTTATTTGCTAACCACCAATAAACTTGCAGTCCAAATGACAAAAGTCTTGGCTCTTATAGTGGTGACAGAAGGTGCTCATTCAGTCTCTAGAGAGAACTCAGTGAAAAGAGGAAAAATTAAGTAAATGAAGTTCCTTTCACTTTTTTTCAGTCCCCTCTGTGTTAAGGATAATATGAAAAATGTTAGAATTGTAGAACTGTAAAGTTGGAAGAGCCTTAGTCATCTTGTCCACATACCTCATTTTACTAATGAGGAATTTGATCAATAGAGATTTCAGTAACTTCTCAATACCACATTTTGTGGCAGAATAGTTAAAATTTAATCATGAAATCAAATAGAAGGTCAAAGGATTAAGACAAAACTCAATATGTATTTGGCTGGACCACAGATGCTAGAAACAAGTTCTGGGCCCAACCTTTTCCATTTCCTGTAGGTAAAGCCTTTAACATCTCTGGGCTTCAGATTCCTCGGTTTGGAAACAGTATTTGCCCTGCATGTCTAACAAGGCTATTCTTTTTTTTTTTTTAAAGATTTTATTTATTTATTTGACAGAGAGAGAGAGATAGCGAGAGCAGGAACACAAGCAGGGGGAGTGGGAGAGGGAGAAGCAGGCTTCCCGCTGAGCAGGCAGGGAGCCCTATGTGGGACTCGATCCCAGGACCCTGGGATCATGACCTGAGCTGAAGGCAGACGCTTAACGACTGAGCCACCCAGGCACCCTAACAAGGCTATTCTTAATGATCAGAAGGTATGAATAAGGCTTACATAACACTCGATACTTTTCTAATATAAGATTGTGCAGTATCATTTCCGTTTTAGGAAATGCTTGCACTTCAGATCTCTGCTCATTTAATAAAGAAAATTCTTAAGCATTGACATCTGACCACTGGGTACCATGGACTGTTTCCTCTTCTAGGGATCTTAAAAATTACTCCAGGCTATAAGGACATAAGGTTGTATTTTTTCCATGCAACCTCGTCCTTTTTTTTAAAGTTAAGTGGATTAAATTCCCTAAGACCCTTGCTGTCCTTGTAATTTAATACTGTATTTCATCAAGTCTAAGATGTACTTGATTATAAGATCATCTGAGCTCTGATTTTAAGATGCACTAAAAAGCAAAAGACAATGCCAGACTATTACACAGTAATAAGATGCATCTCTATTTAATTCATTTAACAGGGATGTTAAAATGAGGAAAAAGTGTGCTTCACAGAATCAGTGAAGTACTCAGAGATCTGAATCCACTGTTCAGTAACCTTTGTGGAATACATATACTTGTTCTTTCACTTTTCTTTTTTCCTTTTTTTTTTTTTTTTAAGATTTTATTTATTTATTTGACAGAGAGAGATAGTGAGAGCAGGAACACAAGCAGGGAGAAGCAGGCTTTTTGCGGAGCAGGGAGCCCGATGCGGGGCTCGATCCCAGGACCCTGGGATGATGACCTGAGCCGAAGGCAGATGCTTAACGACTGAGCCACCCAGGCGCCCCTCTTTTTTCCTTTTTTAATGGGAGAAGAGGGAAGGAAAGATGTTGCTTCTAGAATGGTAGATGACAATTTTTTGGCTTCTTTGAATAAGATAAATTTTTCTTTAGGAAAACCTTGGATTTTTCCTGGAGTTCAAGATTATACTTCTCAAAGGGCATTTCCCAAATCATCATCTTCAGCACATTCCTGGAAACTTGTTAGAAATGCAAATTATCAGGACTTATCCCAGATGTACTGAATCTGAAAGTCACTCTTATAAATAGTGAAGCCTAAGAACCACCAACTAAGAACTGTTATATATTCCTTTGCTTCTTGGGCGCCTGGATGGCTCAGTTGGTTAAGCGACTGCCTTCGGCTCAGGTCATGATCCTGGAGTCCCTGGATTGAGTCCCGCATCGGGCTCCCTGCTCGGCGGGGAGCCTGCTTCTCCCTCTCCCACTCCCCCCTGCTTGTGTTCCCTCTTTCGCTGTGTCTTTCTCTGTCAAATAAATAAATAAGATCTTTAAAAAAAAAAAAAAGCTGCTATTCCTTTGCTTCTTTAATGTAATAAAAAGAAACTCAGAAGAAACCAAATCATAGCTCTTTTATAATAATTTTCCTAGGGATCTTAATGGTATTTATCCTGTATAAATTGTTTTCTGATTGTGTCTACTAGGCTTGGCATGTTTTCTCTTCTTTACAAATTAGTCTTTGTAGAGCGGTTTTCTTGCCAAAATTCAAAGAAAATATTTTGCTGGCTGAAATCCTTGTTTTCATAGATCAGTTGGCTTAGAGCCAAGTTTTACAACAGAGAGCCTAGACGATTTTTACTTAAACTTTTAAAATGTTTGGAATTGGTTGAACTAAGGAAAAAATATCTTTAAGAGTTAACCATTATATGGTTTTTTTAAGCTTTTATTTGAGAGAAAGTGTGAGAGAGCATGTGCGCAATCGGGGAGGGAGAGGGACAATCCGACCCCATGGGGAACCCAACCTGGGGCTTGATTGCACCACCCTGAGATCATGACCTGATCAGAAACCAAGAGTTGGATGCCTAACCGACTGAGCCACCCAGATGCCCCCTTTTATACTGTTTCTATCAGCCCTTTCATTTCAGATTTTTACTATGGTAAGAATACCTAACTTGGGGGGCTTTTTTTTTTTAAGATTTATTAATTTCAGAGAAAGAGTATGAGCGTGCATGTGCATGCAAGCTGGAAGGGCAGAGGGAGCAGGAGAGAGAATATCAAGCAGACTCCCTGCTGAGTGTGGAGCCCAGTGTGTGGAACCCAACACTGGGCTCAGTCTCACGACTCTGAGATCAGGACCTGAGCTGAAACCAAGAGCTGGAGGTCTAACTGACTGTGCCACCCAGGTGCCCTGTGGTGGCCTTCTTTAAAAAAAAAAAAAATTGCATACTGTTAAATTATTCCGTTGAACTAATGACTAACAAAGAAAGATCTTAGTTATTGTATGCTTGTTGAAAGCTTTTTATTTTTTTTAAGATTTTATTTATTTGAGAGAGAGGGAGCAAGAGAGAGCATGAGCTGGGGAAGAGGCAGAGGGAGAGGGAGAAGCAGACTCCCCTCTGAGCCGGGAGTCTGATGTGGGACTCAATCCCAGGACCCTAGGATTGTGACCTGAGCTGAAGGCAGATGCTTAACGAACTGAGCCACCCAGACGTCCTGCTTGTTTAAAGTTTTTTTTTTTTAAAGGTTTTATTTATTTATTTGAGAGAGAGAATGAGAAAGAGAGAGCACATGAGAGGGGGGAGGGTCAGAAGGAGAAGCAGACTCCCTGCTGAGCAGGAAGCCCGATGCGGGACTCGATCCTGAGACTCCAGGATCATGACCTGAGCCGAAGGCAGTCGCTTAACCAACTGAGCCACCCAGGCGCCCTTGTTTAAAATTTTTGACAGCTCAGAATAGGTGACAACAGCACTTGAAATAAAAAGACCCCAAATTGAAAAAATGTAATAAAAATTTTTTTTAAAGATTTTATTTATTTTTTTGACAGAGACACAGCGAGAGAGGGAACACAAGCAGGGAGAGTGGGAGAGGGAGAACAGGCTTCCCGAGGAGCGAGGAGCCCGATGCAGGGCTCAATCCCACGACCCTGGGATCATGACCTGAGCCAAAGGCAGACGCTTAAGGACTGAGCCACCAGGCGCCCCTAATAAATTTTTTTTTTTTAAGTAGGCTCCACACCCAACTTGGGCTTGATCATGACTGAGATCAAGAGTCGCAGGCTGTACCGACTCAGCCAGCCAAGTGGCCTTAATAAAACTTTTTTTTTTTTTTAAGATTTTATTTATTTATTCATGAGAGACAGAGAGAGAGACAGAGGCAGAGGGAGAAGCAGGACTCGATGCGGGACTCGATCCCAGGACCCTGGGATCATGACCTGAGTCGAAGGCAGACGCTTAACCGACTGAGCCACCCAGGCGTCCCGTAATAAAACTTTTTATTGGTGGTTTTTAAAATAGTAAATGTTGATTTTATTCAAGAGTTTGGGAAATTTGGTGTTACCCATCTTGGGAAGAAGGGAAGTTTTTAAACTGCTTTAGAAAGAACTTTTTTTTCCTAAATAGTAGTTCCTTTTAATTTCACTGTGTAAGGAATTTTTTCTTTTTCATATAAGAACACAGATTAGTTTAAAATATTTTAGTTTCTTTTTTCTTTTTTTCCCTTATCTTCTGTGTAGGGTACCCCCCCACCATGTTAGTTTTAACTGGTCTGTTAAGGTAAATTTAGAGTTAACTCAGGAACATTTACCAGTCAACCTGGAATATTATTACTATAAGGACCACATTTATTTTTCCTCCACATAAATTCCTGTGAAATGAGAATTCTGTAACTCAGACTTACCAGAATATGATAAATCAATGAGAGTTGAAAGAAAACTTGGGATTACAAACTGAAGACCAAAATTGTCAATTTGTGAAATTATTGGTGGATTACAGCCAGATGGTTAATTGGGGCACAAAAAATTAGTAAGCTTCGGGGCGCCTGGGTGGCTCAGTCGTTAAGCGTCTGCCTTCAGCTCAGGTCGTGATCCCAGGGTCCTGGGATTGAGCCCCACATCGGGCTTCCTCCTCGGCGGGAAGCCTGCTTCTCCCTCTCCCATTCTCCCTGCTTGTGTTCCCTCTCTCTCTCTGTCAAATAAATAAAATCTTTAAAAAAAAAATTAGTAAGCTTCAAATTAATTGTGCATGTTTATAAACTGGGGAATGTAATTAAAATTGCTCTTTATTCATTTGGAGATCACTGATCATTAAAATAAGATTTTCTATTATTAACAGGGAATCAAGGCACCTGGCTAGCTCAGTCAGTGGAGCATGTGACTCTTGATCTCGGGGTTGTAAATTCGAGCTCCATGTTAGGTGTAGAGTTTACTTAAAATTAAATATTTATTTAAAAAAATAGGAAATCTAAATCTATTTGACTAGGTATATCCTTATAGTATCATCTTAGGTTCTTAGGTTCTTCTTAATGGATAGGATTAATAAAAAACTTTTCTTTTTTTTAATTTTTTTAAGATTTTATTTTTATTTATTTGAAAGAGAGCACAAGCAGGGAGAGCAGCAGGCAGAGGGAGAGGGAGAAGCAGACTCCCTGCTGAGCAAGGAACCCGATGTGGGGCTCGATCCCAGGACCCTGGGATCATGACCTGAGCCGAAGGCAGTTGCTTAACCATCTGAGCCACCCAGGCACCCCAATAAAATCTTTTCTTAACTGATACAATTATTGATGCAGCTTGATCTTTGTTCTAACTTAAGAATTGTCTAATAGATATGGGACATGAAGCAAACTACTTAGACTCGAAGTACTTAGTAAACAATGATGGTGACTAATTTTGTAGAGAGAATATTTTCAAAATAAGTAATCCTTTTTTCTCCCACTTTACCTTTTAGGAGGAAGTTAACGTCCCCAGTAGGCGGGTTCTGATTACTGGTGCCACTGGGCTTCTTGGCAGAGCTGTGTATAAAGAATTTAAGCAGAATAATTGGCATGCCTTTGGCTGTGGTTTTAGAAGAGCAAGACCAAAATTTGAACAGGTTAATCTTTTGGATTCTGAAGCGGTTCATCACATCATTCATGATTTTCAGGTATGGTTGTCTGTTTATTTTAACACATATATAAACTATATTAAGAATTGTCTATAAACTGTATTAAGAATTGTCTGGATGATTTAGAAAATGTTCTTGCTCTCAAGGGAGTTACTGTACTTAAGCTCTAACCTATTAAAAGCAGCAAGAGTACACAGTTGACCCTTGAACAGTGCAGGGTTTAGTGCAACCCCTGCACATTTGAACATCTATGTATAACTTTTTACTTCCCCAGAACTTAACTGCTGATAGCCTACTATTGACTGGAAGCCTTAGCAATAACATACATAGTTGATAAACACATATTTTGTGTACGTGTTATATACTGTATTCTTTTTTTTTTTTTTTAAAGATTTTATTTATTTATTTGACAGAGAGAGACACAGCGAGAGAGGGAACACAAGCAGGGGGAGTGGGAGAGGGAGAAGCAGGCTTCCCGTGGAGCAGAGAGCCCGATGCGGGTCTTAACCCCAGGACCCTGGGGTCATGACCTGAACCGAAGGCAGACGCTTAACGACTGAGCCACCCAGCTGCTCCTATATACTGTATTCTTTTTTTTTTTTATTCTTATGTTAATCCCCATACATTACATCATTAGTTTTAGATATAGTGTTCCATGGTTCATTGTTTGTGCATAACACCCAGTGCTCCACGCAGAATGTGCCCTCCTCAATACCCATTACCAGGCTAACCCATCCTCCCACCCTCCTCCCCTCTAGAACCCTCAGTTTGTTTTTCAGAGTCCATCATCTCTCTTGGTTCGTCTACCCCTCCGATTTCCCCTGCTTCATTCTTCACCTCCTGCTACCTTCTTCTTTTTTTTTCTTAACATATATTGCATTATTTGTTTCAGAGGTACAGATCTGAGATACAACAGTCTTGCACAATTCACAGCGCTTACCAGAGCACATACCCTCCCCAGTGTCTATCACCCAGTCACCCCATCCCTCCCACCCCACCCCCCACTCCAGCAACCCTCAGTTTTTTTCCTGCGATTAAGAATTCCTCATATCAGTGAGGTCATATGATACATGTCTTTCTCTTTTTGACTTTATATACTGTATTCTTACAATAAAGTAAGCTAGGGAGAAGAAAATGTTACTGTAAAAATACATTTACAGTACTGCATTTATTTTTTTTAAATCAGCATATAAGTAGACTCTTGTAATTCAAACTCATGTTCTACAATCAACTTTATAGTGCACTTTTTTTTTTCCTGTAAGCATGGGAAAGTATATGCAGTCCTTAAAAAGATTGGGTTGAAATATAGGTTGACAAAACTTGGAAATTTTATAAAAAGCTTTTGTGAGGTTCTCTTGTTAAGTACAACTTTATATGCAAATGCCTTTTTAATATTATCTGTAAACCTTACAACACTGCAAAGTAGATATTATCGTTTCCATTTTAGAGATGACAAACGCTCAGGTTAAATAACTTGTTGACCATTGGTGCAGAAAAGTTACTGAAAAATTTAGGTTCTGTTCTACCTCTGATCAAATTGAGAGTTAAAGTTCTTTTCAATAATGTCCAAGGGACACCTGCATCAGAATCACTTGGGGAACTTGTTCTTTAGGTCTCACTCCCAGAGATTTTAATTCAGTAAGTCTATGTGGGGCCCAGGACGTTTTAAGATGCACTCCAGATGAGGCACATTCAAGTTTTAAAACAACTCTAAGATTATGCTTCTTCAGTAGTTGTTAAGGAAGGAGATAGTTTGGTATGTTTGTACATTAGCCCTGCCTGTCAGTGGTTTTACCAAATCTTCACCTTGGTTCATCTTCTCTGGGAAGTAGATGCCCCTTCTTTACAAAGGATCCTGAGCATTCCTGTCTTTAATTTAATTTTTTTTTTTTAAGTAAGCTTTAGGCCCAACATGAGGCTTGAACTCACTACCCCAAGATCAAGAATCGCATGCTCTACTGACTGAGCCAGCCAGGTTCCTCCTTTCCTCTATCTTGATGTCTGTCACATAATACTGAAACAGTCTCTTTACATGTTCTTCTTTTCCAGTAGATGATGAAATCCTTGCTCCTTGCACAGTGCTTAGTGTACAGGCGACATACTAAATGCTCAACTGGGAATATAGTTTTTATGGATAGTTGACATTCTTTAAATGATTGGTCTAAGAGATTTGAATTTATGAATTTAATTTGAAACTGGTATTCTTTTAACATACATTAATTAAGTATTTAGGTCATATTAATTACATAAATGTTAGCTCTTTTCTCCCATCTAAATTAGAGAATAAAGCTTATTTTGATTGAGAAATAATACTTGTTGACACTGAGTTTGTCTGGTTTTGCCTAGGGATTACTAAATTGCTCTTTCCTTTTCAGGGCCTACATTTATTTTAAGGAAGTTTGAAACTTGAAAAAGGGAAGCATGACAAAACTATTACAGCGATTCTAAAAAAAATTACGATTCTTTAGTTGAAGGAATGTCAATTTAACAAACCTTTTTTATGAATTGAGTTACTGTTGGAAGGCTGTAGCTCCCCTATTTTACTCCTTTTGCGTTAAAAATACATCAATGTTTAACTTCCAGCCCCATGTCATAGTACATTGTGCAGCAGAGAGAAGGCCAGATGTTGTTGAAAATCAGCCAGATGCTGCTTCTCAACTTAATGTGGATGCTTCTCGGAATTTAGCAAAGGAAGCAGGTAATGATGACTTTATAAAATCTTTGTAAAATATTAAATAATTGCTGAGTTTATAAAGATTAAAGTTTTCTAGATCACTTATAAGAGATTTGTTTATATATGATGAATAAGCTATTATAAATGCCAGTACAGAGTGATGTTCTGTAATAATTTAATAGATTCTTTTCTTTCTTTTATGTCTGTCTTTTTTAGCTTTAATTGGAGCATTTCTAATCTACATTAGCTCAGATTATGTATTTGATGGAACAAATCCACCTTATAGAGAGGAAGACGTACCAAGTCCCCTAAATCTGTATGGCAAAACAAAATTAGAAGGAGAAAAGGCTGTCCTAGAGAACAATTTAGGTAAGACACAATTTCTTTAGCCCCTGATAGTTTTGATTGTTTTGATATATATATATGGAGATGATGTATGATATATAAATGATATATATATATATATATGGAGATGTATAGATCTAGGTATATATATGATACGCTACATATGAAAACTATATATAAAATTTTGAAGCAATTAGTCAAGGAGCATAAATCATTGGAGAAAAATTAGAGAATATAGTTAATAAAAAAGAAAAATAAGAATTTTATTTTATTTTTTTATTTTTAGATTTTATTTGACAGAGAGAGACACAGAGACAGAGGGAACACAAGCAGGGGGAGTGGGGGAGGGAGAAACAGGCTTCCCACGGAGCAGGGAGCCTGATGTGGGGCTCGATCCTAGGACCCTGGGATCATGACCTGAGCCAAAGGCAGACACTTAATGACTGAGCCACCCAGGTGCCCTGAAAAATAAGAATTTTAGAAATCAAGGGCACCTGGGTGGCTCAGTCGTTAAGCGTCTGCCTTCGGCTCAGGTCATGATCCCAGCGTCCTGGGATCGAGCCCCGCATGGGGTTCCCTGCTCCGTGGGAAGCCTGCTTCTCCCTCTCTCCCTCTCCCTGCTTGTGTTCCCTCTCTCGCTGTCTCTCTCTCTCTCAAATAAATAAAATCTTTAAAAAAAAAAAGAATTTTAGAAATCATTAAGAATTTATGAATCCTTCCAGACTTTTTCCAGTATCAGTATATACATGCATGTCATTATATAAGGGTACCTGGCTGGCTCAGTCAGTAGACCACGTAACTCTTGATGATCTTGGGGTCGTGAGTTCAATCCTCATATTGGGTGTAGAACTTACATTTAAAAAAAAAAAGTGTTACTGTATAAAGGAAAAAAATCTTATAGTATAAATATTTGTAATATACTTTGGAAAAACAGGTCCGTATCATTTCTTCTAGATTGAGGTATTTGTTATTTTTTGTATGGTTTTTGAATTTTTTTTTTTTTTTAAGATGAGAGAGGGAGAGGTTGTGGGGGAGGGGCAGATGGAATAAGAGAGAGAATCTCAAGCAGGCCTCATAACCATTGTGGAGCCCAACGCGGGGCTGGATCTCACAACTCTGAGATCATGACCTGAGCCGAAATCAAGAGTCAGACAACCGGCTGAGCCACTTAGGTGCTCCGGTTTTTAAATTTCTATTTGTATGGCTCTTCTTTTCCCTGTGTTTGTGTATACATACACATAAGTATATGTGCTAATATAAAATGTATACCCTTATTGAAAAAAATTAAAAAGAAATCAAAATTGTAAAGGGTGGAAGTTCTTTTATAATGCTGCCTCCGAGAAGCACCAGATATGGTTAGGTAGGAAAGCACTTTTTTTGAATTTGTAAAAATGGTGGATTTCGTTTTATAACCTGGTACCCCCCCATATTTGTATTTCAGTGCATATTGAGTCATCTCTGGGTTATCTTTTTCCTATCAGTGGCTGCATAGTATCTGATTTAATGATTCCTTGCACGGCCTTACACTATACAGTCTTTAAGAAGCATCCTCTAGTATAGACACCATACTTACAGGCATTTAGATTCCAGGTGTTTTTTGTTTTTTGGTGGTTTTTTTTGGTATTATAGATTATTCTGCAGGAATCATCCTTGAATACCTATCTATACATGTTTTTCCAATATGTTAATTAAAAAGTTGTTAATTTTCAGTTAAAGTGTTAATTATCCAAAGTCTGTTGTAACTGTTCAGTAGGGACCAACATAAAATCTGAAAATTCATAATTCCTTAATCAATGGTTTCTTGAATTATGTGGTGAAACACTCACCTAACTTTATTCACCACTTGTTAATGTGTCATGTGCTGTGTGTGTGTTTTTTTTCACCGAACTTGTTGAGAATTAGTTGAAATTCACCCCAAAATATTTCACCATGTTGTTTAAAAAAAAAAAAGATAAAGATTTATTTATTTATTTATTTATTTTGGGGTGGGGGGAGTAACAAAGGGAGAGAATCTTAAGCATACTTGCACTGAGCAGAGCCCTATGCGGGGCTTGATCACACAGTCTGAGATCATGACTGAACCGAAACCAAGGGTCAGAGACTCAGCAGACTGAGCCACCCAGGTGCCCCTATGCAATTTATCTTCTAACAAGAATGTTCTCTACATAATTACAGTGTAGTTATCACACTCAGGAAATTTTTTTCTTATGTTACGTTAATCATCATACATTACATCATTAGTTTTTGGTGTAGTGTTCCATGGTTCATTGTTTGCATATAATACCCAGTGCTCCATGCAGAACGTGCCCTCTTTAATACCCATCACCAGGCTAGCCCATCCCCCCACCCCCTCCTCTCTAGAACCCTCTGTTTCTCAGAGTCCATAGTCTCTCATGGTTTGTCTCCCCCTTCAATTCCTGCCCCCTTCATTTTTCCCTTCCTGCTATCTTCTTTTTTTTTTTTTTAACATGTAATGTATTGTTTCAGAGGTACAGGTCTGTGATTCAACAGTCTTACACAATTCACAGTGCTCACCATAGCACATACCTTCCCCAGTGTCTATCACCCAGCCACCCCATCCTCCCACCCCCCACCACTCCAGCAACCCTCAGTTTGTTTCCTGAGATTAAGAATTCCTCATATCAGTGCACACTCAGGAAATTTAACATTAATGTGATGTTACACTATATAATCTATGTAGGAATTTTCCCACTTGTCTCAATAATGTCCTTCACTGCATCTTACTTTTTAATCTAGGATTCAATCAAGGATCTCTCATTGCATTTAGTTGTCATGATCAGTTTAATTTCTTCATTATTATGGTTGTTGAAAATAATATATAAAAATACCCCAAATGACAAGAGACCTTTAAAAATATTCAGTATGATAGTTGTTAAATTGGCATTATTATAGGTGAACTATGTCATTTTGGTATACTGCAAGTTTTCTACAACAGTATTTTTTTTTTTTAAGATTTTATTTATTTGAGAGGGAGAGCGCGCGCACACATGAGCACAGGCATGGGGAGCAGCAGAAGGAGAGGGAGAAGCAGGTTCCCTGCTAAGCAGGGACCCTGACATGGTGTGGTTCAATCCCAGCATGCTGGGATCATGACCTGAGCCTCAGGCAGATGCTTAACCGACTGAGCCACCCAGGCGCCCCACTATGACAGTATTATTTAAATCCACATACTTTCATTTCATATCAAGACTTCAGAACCAGTCAGCTTTAAAAAATTACCCGTTTTTATTAATTCCTAGGAGCTGCTGTTTTGAGAATTCCTGTTCTGTATGGAGAAGTTGAAAAGCTTGAAGAAAGTGCTGTGACTGTGATGTTTGATAAAGTGCAGTTCAGTAACAAGTCAGCTAACATGGACCACTGGCAGCAGAGGTTCCCCACACATGTCAAAGATGTAGCCACTGTGTGTCGCCAGTTAGCAGAGAAGAGAATGCTGGTGAGAATCTTTGGAAGGAAGAGTTCCTAACTTCCCCCCACAAGTGAAAGTCAAAGTGTTTTTGCTTTCTTTATTGTTATATGTAATAACATATATCTTTATAATAATATAAATAAATAAATACAGGGTTTAAAGCTTTTTTAAAACTACAAGGTGACCAAACAAAAGTAGTTTGCAGATAGTAGGCTATATTTATGAATAGCAAAAATATTATGCTCTTGTGTTTGAATTTTTTTCTCACATACTGTGGACGCTGTCTGTCATTCTTCTATTGCAAGATGACTAAAATCTTGTATTTTTTCTTTGGATGACAGAATAACGTCTTTAAGAAATTATTCTGTTTAAGATTTATGTAGTGCCAACGAAGACTCTCCATAGGAATTTTTAATTTCAGCCGTTTTAAGAGTGATTTGTAATTTTTTTTTTTAGATATTGAAATAGGAGTTAATATCAGACATTTGAAAAGGTTGCGACTAACTAGAATATTAATAGAAAGATGAGAGACTGATTTATTTTAGAATGTTAACAATAGGTTGTCCATAGTTTTTAACACATAAAAATTTATGTTTTAAATATGTACTATGGAACTATTTAAGGATGTCATGCCTGATTAGCTCATACTGCAAAATGGTTCTATTACGTTTTGGTTTTATTAGTATAATTAAAAATACTCATTAAATTGGCCTGTGTTTCCGTAAAAATCTGTACTCGTTCTTAGGATACCCACTAAAAACTTGGAGCCACTTATATTTTTATTAAAAAAAATAATTCTTAAGCCTCAATTCTAGAAATTGCTTCTTAGGTTTAGCTGGGTATATTTATAGGAATTTGATTTTAGATATCTCGTGGGGAGCATTCCAGAAGGGAGGAATGCATTTTAATTCCTGGACTTTTAAATTAGCTTTTTTTTGTTTATTACTCCACTCAACTCAAAAAGTTAAAACTATTTTGAATTTTTATGTCTTTATTAGGATCCATCAATTAAGGGAACCTTTCACTGGTCTGGCAATGAACAGATGACTAAGTATGAAATGGCATGTGCAATTGCAGATGCCTTCAACCTTCCAAGCAGTCACTTAAGACCTGTAAGTACATGGTGTTTAAAACCTCACTTGTTGAAAGCCCAGATCTGTCACTATAGTATGTATTACTGATAAAACTTTCTTGTTGCTTTGAAAATATTGGATAACTTCATTTTTTGGTACTAATTAAAGTGAACTTTGTATGTTGGTGGTTTATATTGTTACTTATCTCTAAATTATCATTTATAAGGAAGCCCATGAGTATTGGTGAAGTTTATAGGAAAAGTACTGTCTTGATAATTTATTTGTGTATTTTTCCAGTGATCAAATCAGATTTTCAGTGAACGGCAAAGTGAAATAGAGATTATAAAACTGCAACATAGGCTTTTCATTTATTTTTAAATTTTTTGCTTTTATTTTTCTTTAAAGATAACTGACAGTCCTGTCTTAGGAGCACAACGTCCAAGAAATGCTCAGCTTGACTGCACCAAATTAGAGACCTTGGGCATTGGCCAGAGAACACCATTTCGAATTGGAATCAAAGAATCACTCTGGCCTTTCCTCATTGACAAGAGATGGAGACAAACGGTCTTTCATTAGTGTATGTGCAGTTTGTTTTTTTTTTTTATTGAAAAGTATAGTATGTGGCACTTTTTAAAGAAAAAAGGAAATAGTTTTGTATGAGTGCTCTTTAATTGTGACTCATGATCTTTCAGGTAAATGATGCTCTTGCACTAGTGAAATTGTCTAAAGAAACTAAGGGCAATAATGCCTCATTTGAAGTAATGATTTTTCTTTTTATCATTTTGTTCTGGCTTAACTTTGTTTGAGTATAGTGAATTATGATTCTTAAATATTTACGAGCCAGGATGAGACAGATCTACTGTAGACTTTTTCTTGGATGAAATGCATTATTCATTCCTATAACCTCTACATTTTCAGGACTTTTTGCAACTGTTGACTTTTTTATGTTTTAAAGTGAGTTAAGTAGTATGAAAATCATTGGTGTTCATTATTTGCATTGCTTGAGCTCTGATCAAAATGTTTGAAGAAAGAAACTTTATTTTTGCAACTTATGTGCAGTTTTTAAGCTTGAGATATTTCAACATGTTATGTATATTGGAACTCCTGTAGCTTGATGCCTCCTGCTTTTGTAGCAGTGTATGGTGAGCACTTGACAGAGAGAGTATGTGTGTATGTGTATGTGTTTTTTTAATATGTGTAAAACTGTCCTTTTCACTCCATGTCACTAAGTGATATTTCATATCTGTGGTTATACTAATAATGATGGGCCTTATAAGTCTTTTGGCCATTCAAAAATAATAATAAATATGTACTGCTGGCATGGTAATGCTTAGTTTTCTTTTATTTACTTTTTAAATGTAAGGACCAAACATCTAAACTGACTGGTATTTTGTTGCTTTAATTTTTAAAAATTATATTCTTATGTAACATCTGATGCCTATATATAGTTAATATCTATCGAGATATAAATAATAAAAATGAACCCTGGTGAACTCCACTTGAGACTTAGAATGTTATAGATACTGTATCTACCCGTGCCAACTGAGTGTTTTTAAACTAAAAATAACTATGTAATCTTGCTACATATTTACATTGAATGTTCCTTCTGAAGAATGCAGAGTATTTGAATGTATTATCTATTCAGAGTAACATTGAGGTGACCTTAGCCTCAAGGATATTTTTGATCCTTAATAAGGAATCAGCATGGTGGAATGAAGTGTATGACTTGGCTTCTATTCAGGGGTCAGTGTGAACCCTGGTTTTAGATTTTCTGATACCACTTCTGGGGTATCCTTTCCCTAGGTAATGATTTTATCCTCCATTGGACAAAAAGTATTTGTTTCTTTCTTTTTTTTTTTTTTTTTAAGATTTTATTTATTTGCGAGAGAGAGAATGAGAGACAGAGAGCATGAGAGGGAGGAGGGTCAGAAGGAGAAGCAGACTCCCTGCTGAGCAGGGAGCCTGATGTGGGACTCGATCCCTGAACTCCAGGATCACGACCTGAGCCGAAGGCAGTCGCTTAACCAACTGAGCCACCCAGGCGCCCCAAAAAGTATTTGTTTCTTAAGTTCCTAATTTACTTACAGTTTTAGGTTTAGAGAGAATCTCTAAATTTCGATGATTTGTTTAAAGCACCAATTCCCAAACCATGTTATATTTTATAATTAGGGAAATTTTAGTGGTACCTTGACCCCTAACCTGGACTCAGTGAAATAGAACTTCTGGAATTGAGACCTGCTAATCTAGTTTTAAATTTTCCCTGGATGCTTCCAAAGTAGCCAGCCTGGCATTTCCATTTGGCAACCACTGGATTAAAGCTTTTTCTTTTTTTTTTAAGTTACTTCATTGCACATAGTACAAAATTGAAGTTTCAGAGTAAAAAACCTTTCTCATTCTTCTCTAGCTACTGGTTTTCCATCTGTGGAAGAAACAATGTAGATCAGATCCTAGTATGTTTCTGCAGGCACTCTGTATAGTAAGAATACACTCATTACATATGTGGGTGGACATACATGTATGTCACCATCCCTTCTTTATACAAATAGTATAATATACATTTTTCTGTACTTTTAAAAAATTTAATATACCTTAGAATTTATTCTATATTAGTTATAATGAATGTCTCTCTCTCTCTATATATATTTTTTTGCTATTCACTTTGAAATATCTTTTTTTTTTTAAGATTTTATTTTTAAGTAATCTCTACATCCAACATGGGGCTTGAACTCACAACCCCGAGATCAAGAGTTGCATGCTCCACCAACTGAGCCAGCTGGGAGCCCCTGAAATTTCAATCTTAACAGAAAAGTTGTCATAATAGCACAAGAATGTCTGTATTCCCCCTTCCATATTTCCCAGTTATCAACATTTAGCTACATTTATCCTATCATTTTCTCTTTCTCTTTATATACACACACAAAATATGGTTTTTTTTCGTGAGCTATTTAAGAGTAGGTTGCAGACCTGATTCCTAATCACTCACCTACTATATAAGCCTCAGTGTGTAATTTCTAAAAATCAGGATGCTCTTCCACATGACCCCATAATAACCATCAGAATCAAGAAATTAACATTCATACAATCTCCAATCCATAAACCCCATTCACATAAGTTGTGCCAGTAACGTCCTTTATTAAGTCTATCCAGTCCAGGATTACTCATGGCATTTCTTACCATTTTACTTCAGCTTCAACCTGCAGCAGTTACTCAGTGTTGTTTTCTCCTTCGTGATCTTGACTTTACTGACCTCTCTCTTTAAAAGAAACATTCACATTGACACTTAACAATGCCAGTATTGCTCCATTCTTTTTTGTGTAGCTCCATTCTCTGTCGGTGAGAAATCTAGCTTATTCTTAAGATTTTCTTTATTTTTATTTACTTGAGACAGAGAGAATGAGAGAGAGAGAGCACATGAGAGGGGGGAGGGTCAGAGGCAGAAGCAGACTCCCCGCCGAGCAGGGAGCCCGATGCGGGACTCGATCCAGGGACTCCAGGATCATGACCTGAGCCGAAGGCAGTCGCCCAACCAACTGAGCCACCCAGGCGCCCGAAATCTAGCTTATTCTTAATATGCTTACTAATTGGCTCAAGTCATCTGTAAGAACCATTCTGATCAGAGTTTTCCTGCTACCCTCATCACAGACCTCCATGAGCCAGTTGAGCATCCCTGACCCCTGCGCCATGGCCCTGATGACAGTGACCGTGTCAGTCACTGTACCTAGTAGAGGCCACCAGCCCATGCGGTGTACTGCACCAACAGCCACAGAAGCTACCACATACCTACTTGCAGAGCACCAAAGAGAAGACACTAGGTATTCTTTCATGCAGTATATATTCCATTGTATCAGTGAACGAACCCCAATTTATTTATTAGTTTCTTAATGATATACTTCAGGTTGTGTGGAATTTTAGAGCATGCTTTTAATGAGCCCAATGTATAAAACATTCAAGTTTGTGAGACTTTCTCTTCTACTGTATATCCACAGATTATACCTATAATCTCACAGGTCCTGGATGTATCAGTCTGTGGTGTAAGAATGAATTTAGGAAAAAATCATTACCAAAATGGGAAAGGGCTTGATCTGTAGACCTGAATGTATGAAGTATAGAATGTATATTAAATATTTCTCCGACTATTTTTGTTATATGTTATATATATATATACCGCTGTCTTATGTAGTTAAAGGTATTTGCTTATTGGGGGTTTAATACAAAGTAGTAATCATTTCAGCCACTTTCAGAAGGAAATAGGAAATATTCAACTGTCCAATAAAACCTTTGGGAGAAATTACTGTTGGAGTCTAAATTCTATCTCTTTGCAAGCCAAATCCTATCATTAGCAGTAAATAAGGCAGCAGATTTTAATTCAACTGTGTAGATTAATCCAGAGAGAATTTTCTGACTTGAGGGCAGTATTACGTATAGCGATTAAGAAACAGTCAAATCTGGATTCGGATGTGGTTCCACCACTTGCTTCTGGCAAGTTATTTTTCCTTTGAGTTTCAGTTTCTTTGTAGGGTTAAGTGGGAGTAATACTATTTCACAGGTCTATTGTGGAAATGCATAGAGCAGAGATGATTAGCAAAAAGTAGCAGTGGACTTACCAAGTGCCTTGGGGAAGGGCTTGGGGAGGTGTGTGGAGGAGCCTGTGCTTAAACCTTCTATGGCTAGCTGCACTTTCTGACATAAGACAATGGGAGTTTTCCTCCATAAGCAGGATTACAAATGGGTTTTTTTCTTCGTGATTTTTTTTTATATTTTCTGACTTTGCTACAGTGAGCATACGTTTAATATTTTGGAAATAAATTTCAAAAGATTTTTATTTATTAGAGAGTGCAAGTGGGGAGGAACAGAGGAGGAGGGGTAAGTGGGGAGGGACGGAGGGAGAGGGGCAAGTGGGGAGGAACAGAGGGAGAGGGGTAAGTTGACTGCACTGAGTCCCACAACCCTGAGATCATGACCCCAGCTGAAATCAAGATTCGGACGCTTAACTGACTGAGCCACCACCCAGGAGCCCTTAAAAGATTTTAAAGAGGGGATACCTGTCTGCCTTCGGTTCAGGTCATGATCCCAGGGTCCTGGGGTTGAGTTCTGCATTGGGCTCCTTGCTCAGCGGGGAGCCTGCTTCTCCCTCTCCCTACTTGTGCTCTCTCTCTCTCTCTGGCAAATAAATAAAATCTTTAAAAAAAAAAAGATTTTAAAGAGGATAAATTATTCTTATAACCTCTTTAGCCTAACTGCCTTGCTTCTGAAGTTCTGTATTTTGCCACGAAAATGGCAAAATACTTGAATTTATATGTACCTAATTGTATCTCTGGAAATTGGATGTTAAAATTCCTGTATTTGCATTGATTTAATTAATTTATTTTTAAATTTTTATTTTTTTTAAGTAGGCTCTACACCCAACGTGGGGCTTGAACTCAACAACCCTCAGACCAAGACTTGAATGCTCTACCAACTGAGTCAGCTGGGGGTCTCCCCCCACCCTTTTTTTAAATATTGTTGTAGGGCTTTTTTGTTTTTGTTTTTGTTTTTGTTTTAACAATTGATTTAACATCAAAAGATGGCCATGAAATTGCTTAGCTCATTCCCGCAATTGTTTGTTTTCTGTGGACCCCATCTTCATTCTGATTTTTGACAAACATACAACATTGAACAATTTCAATTTTTCCCCACTTTGTTACGGAACTTAAAAGTTGCCTTTGAAATGTGAACTTGTTATAGAAGTTTCAGAAAGTTTTTTTTTTAAGTTTATGTAAGTAATGTCTATATCCAACATGGGGCTTGAACTCATGATCCCCAAGATCAAGAGTCACATGCTCTTTTGACTGAGGCAGGAAGGCTCCCCGGTTTCAAAATGTTTTAATGTGAGATGCCAGAAGTTATCCAGGGTAAGTCAAACACTCAGGCATGTTGGAAGGCTGGGAATAATTTTTTATTCTCACCCCCAGGCTTTATGTGCTTAGTACCCTATTAGGTTGTTGGATAGTTGAATTGAAAGAATTATGAGGGTTCTGGCCTTCAGAAATGTTCTTCTATCATTAGAATTAACCCTGAAACTATAGGAAAAGGATGGATGATAGAAAAAATACATGCTGTGTGAGGTAACACCATAGGAAACAGTGCCATTGTCTGCCTGGTTTGATTATGTGTCCCTCAGCAGCATGAGGGATAATCCTCTTTAATAATGTCAACCCCCAAACATTCCTAAGTTCTCTTAGTGATTCATTGCAGATCCATCACCATGATCCACTTAAGTCAGCTAAACCAATTTAACAACTGTCTCCGGCTACAGATGAGCTTAGCAGGCCCAGGTTACTTATTTAAAATCTGGAAGGGTTAAGAAATCTAGATGTGAACTCTAGTGAGAAAATTGGTTTCATCTCAATCTTGGAAGTAAAAAAAAAAATGTTTTTAATTGCGATAAGTCATACATAACAAAAGTACATAAGATGTGTATACAGTTTAAAGATCAATGATAAACACCATGTATAACAACCCAGGTTAAGAAATAGAACATTATGGGTACCTTAGAAGCTCTATACAGTAGTCTCCCCTTATCCGTGGTTTCGCTTTCTGTGGTTTCAGTAACCTGCGGTCAACTGCAGTCCGGAAGCAGACGATCCCCCTTCTGCTTCTGACGTATTGTCAGAAGGACAGTAGTAGCCTAACGCTACATCACAATGCCTACATCATTTACCTCACTTCTCATCACATAGGCATTTTCTTATCTCATATCGTCATAAGAAGAAGGGTGAGTACAATACAATAAGATATTTTGAGAGAGCACATTCACATAACTTATTTTATAGTATATTATTATAGTTGTGCTATTGTTAATCTCTTACATTGCCTATTTATAAATTAAACTTTATTATAGGTATGTATAGGAGAAATAGTATGCCTAGGGTTCAGTACTCACTGCTGTTTCAGGCACCCACTGGGAGGTCTTGGAACATACCCCACATGGATAAGGGAGACTACTGTATGCCTTTCCCCTAGTCTACCTGTATTAGGGTTCTCCAGAGAAACAGAACCAATAGGGTGTGTATATATGTTGAAAGAAATTTATTATAAGGAATTGGCTCATGTGATTGTAAACACGGGCAAATTGAAAACTTGCTGGTTGGACTCACAGACTAGAGACCTAGGAGAGCCAGTCTTCCAGTTTGAGTTCCGAACGCAATCTGCTGTAGAACCAGGAAGAGCTGATGTTGCAAATAAAGTGTGAAGGCAGTCTGCCGGTCAGTTGATTGAATTGAGGCCCACACACATTATGGAGGGCAATCTGCTTTACTTAATGTCCCTGATTCAAATGTGAATCTTATCTAAAACACCTTCACAGAAACACCTAGAATAGTGTTTGACGAAATATCTTGGCTCCCTGTGCCGTAGCCAAATTATCATAAAATTAACCGCTATAGTGCCACTTGTCCCTCCAGAGTCAACCATTATCCTCACTTTAAAAAAATTTTTTTAAAGATTTATTTATTTGAGAGAGAGTTTGTGAGCAGGAGGGGCAGAGGGAGAGGGAGAGCGTCTCAAGCAGACTCGACGCTAATTGCAGAGCTGGATGTGGCATTCGATCTTGCGACCCTGAGATCATGACCTGAGCTTAAACTGAGTTGGACACTTAGCTGACTGCGCCACCCAGGTGCCACCCCCACCAAAATTTTTTAATTGTGGTAAAATACCCATAATGTAAAATTTGCCATTTTAACCAAATTCTGAAGTGTATAGTTCATTAGTGTTAATTATATTCACCAGTAGATTTCCAGAACTCTCCATCTTGTAAAACTGAAACTATGTCCATTAAACACCTTCCTATTTCCATCCTCCTCACCCCCACCCCCCGCCCACTGGCCCTTGGCAACCACTATTCTAGGTACTTAATATAAGTGGAACCATGCAGTATTTGTCTTTTTGTGACCAACTTATTTCACTTGGCATAATGTCCTCAACGTTCATCCATGTTGTAACATGTCAGAATTTTTCATTTTTAAGGTTTTTAAAATATTTTTATTATTCCCTTGTATGTGCCAAATTTTGTTCATCCATTGATGCTTCCATCTCTTGGCTATTGTGAATAATGCTGCAGTGAACATGGTTGTCAAGTATCTCTTTGAGACTGTGCTTTCAGTTCTTTTGAGTACATACTGAGAAGTGGAATTGCTGGATCATATGGTAATCCTATTTTTCAATTTTTTTTTTAAAGATTTTTTTTATTTGAGAGAGAGTGAGAGAGAGATAGCGAGAGAGCATGAGCAGAGGGGAGAGGGAGAAGCAGGCTCCCCACTGAGCAGGGAGCCCGACATGAGGCTCAATCCCAGGACTCTGGGATCATGACCTGAGCTGAAGGCAGACGCTTAACTGACTGAGCCACCAGGCGCCCCTATTTTTTAATTTTTTGAGGAGCTGCCATGTTGTTTTCCATATTGGCTGCATCATTTTACATTCCCACCAACTGCACAAGATTTCCAATTTCTCTTCCTTTTTGCCAGTACTTACTTTCTGTTTGTTTTTAATAGTAGTCATCTTACCATCCTTCTGAGGTAGTATCCTGACCTTTGTATTTGTCACTATCTTGATTATTTTTATGGTTATTTGCAATTTGTGTATATATCTCTAGCTATATATTATTTCGCTTTGAAAAATGGATAATAAGCATACAGCTAGACAAGGAAAAAAAGGGTCATATTGCCACAGCCGAGTGACAGCTCCCAGGAGATGATGAACAGAATGCCTCTGGCATCACCTTTCCTGAGTATGTACAGAGCTCCTGGGAATCCAGTGGATAAAAGTGTAAGGAAAAGGAAAATTTGTCCTACTATAGAATAATGCTATGAGTCAGGGACTGGGTGGCCAGTAGGAATGTGGTAAGGGGGACTGCTTCTAAGCTTATCATGGCCCACCTCTGGCTCTCAGACATTTTTGGGGGGAGTAAGATGAGGATACCCACCTATTGCAGGCATCACAGCATGAAGGACATAGTAGGAATGGGTAACATTTTGCTCAGGCTCATCTGGCATTCTCATGTTTTAAAAAAAGATGGTACAATTGCAGAAGCATCTTGGTGGGAATAGCCCTCAGCTTACTCTCTTTAGTCATAGTGCTCCAATCTGGACTCCTTGCTTTGTATTTTCTGATCTCCCTTCACTGTTGTCCTGTAATTTCCCCTATTCTTTCTGTGTTGGGTCTCCTGTTTTCCTGTATTTCATTTTTCTCAGCTTCAGTAGCTTCCTGAGAAAAAATCCGTAAGAGATAAAAATGTTAAACTTGACTGAGTGCCTAGGTACAAAATTTTAACAGGCGAATAATTTTTCCCCCAGTTTTTGAAGACCACATTCCGTTATGTTTGTGCTTCCAGTGCTGGTATCGAGAAGTTCAGAGCCATTGTGATCTTTTGTTTTTTGTTATGTTTCTTTCCCCCTCTCTGGAAGCTTGTTGAATCTTCTTTTTGTCTTTGGTATTGTAAAATTTTATGGTGGCATGCCTTATCGTGGGTCTATTTCCGTCCATATCGCTTAGCACTGAGCCCCTCCATCTTTAAACTTAACATCCTTCACTGTTGCATTGCTGTCTCTTCCCCATCTTCTTGTTCATTCTACTTTATGGTTACTGTACCTCATATTTTGATTGTGGTAGGCTGAGTAGTGCCCCCGACCCCAAGATGTCCATGTGCCAATCTCCAGAAACTATGAATGTTACTTTATATGACAAAGAGACTTTGCATATGTAATTAAATTAAGAATCACAAGATGAAGTTATCCTGAATTGTCCTAGTGAGTCCAGTTTTATCACAGAGGTCCTTTTAAGAGGGAGGCAGGTAAGCAGAGACGTAGGACATGTGATAATGGAAGCAAGAGGTTGGAGTGATGCAAGGAAGAGATCACAAGCCAAGGAATGCAGCAGCCTTCACAAGCTAGAAGGAGCAAGGAAACATTCTCTCCTAGAGCTTCTGGAGGGAAGACCCTGCCAACACCTTGGTTTTAGTCCAGGGAAACCCATTTCAGATTAATGATGTCCCGAACTGCAAGATAATAAATTGTTGTTTAAGACACCCAAGTTGATGGTAATATGTTACAGCAGTAATAGGAAATAATACAGTTGACCCTGGGACAATGTGGGTATTGGAGGCCCTGACCCCCTGTGCAGTTGAAAATCTCTGTCATGGGGTGCCTGGGTGGCTCAGTTGGTTAGGCGACTGCCTTCGGCTCAGGTCATGATCCTGGAGTCCCAGGATCGAGTCCCACATCGGGCTCCCTGCTCGGCAGGGAGTCTGCTTCTCCCTCTGACCCTCCCCGCTCTCGTGTGCTCTCTCTCTCTCATTCTCGCTCTCTCAAATAAATAAATAAATAAAATCTTAAAAAAAAGAAAAAAGAAAATCTCTGTCAAACTTTTGGACTCCTCCTCTCCACCCCCAAAATTAAACTACTAATAACATATTTTTGACTAGAAGCCTTATTGATAACACAGTCGATTAACATATTTTGTGTGTTATTTGTATTATATACTGGATTCTTTTTTTTTAAGATTGTATTTATTTGTCAGAGAGAGAGATTCTTACAGTAAGCTAGAGTGAACAAGTGTTTAGAAAATAATAAGGAAAATGCATTTACAGGGGCACCTGGGTGGCTCAGTTGGTTGAGCATCTGATTCTTGGTTTTGGCTCCAGTTGAGCCCTGCTTTGGGCTCTGTGCTCAGCATGGAGTCTGCTTCAGATTCTCTCTCCCTCTCCTTCCCACTCGCTCTCTCTCTCAAATAAATAATTTTTTTTTTTTAAGATTTCATTTATTTATTTGACAGCACAAGCAGGCAAAGCGGCAGGGAGAAGGAGAGGGAGAAGCAGGCTTCCCGCTGAGCAGGGAGCCTGATGCGGGGCTCGATCTCAGAACCCCGGGATCATGACCTGAGCTGAAGGCAGCTGCTTAACTGACTGAGCCACTCAGGCGCCCCTAAATAAAATCTTAAAAAAAAAAAAAAACAACGCATTTATAGCACTGTACTTAAAACATCCACATGTAGGTGGACCCATGCAGTTCCAGTCCATGTTCCAGAGTTAACTGTACACTGATCCTCTGAATTTTATTTTCTTTCCTGTTTTTTAGCTCTTTATCTTTTAACATTTGGGGAGATTGTCCTAACGTTTAAAATACTTTCCTCAGTTTTTCTCCTAAATTATTCTTTTTTTGTTGTTACTTCCTTAGTTTCCAAGAGCTTTTTTTGTTTTCTCAGTGTTTCCTTTTTGTAAAAAAAAAACAAAAAACACTGTCATTATCTCATGTTTCCTGGATGTATGGACTCTTATCTCTCTGAATTATTAGTGATAGTTTTGTTTTCGTTTCTGTTTTTTTGGCTGCAAGATCTCTCTTTCCTCCAAACTGCTTTTGTTTCTTTGTGATTGGTCTGTTTCTTCTTTGCTGTTAGAGGCTTTGCTAAGCTGTCCTGTAATCTTTGGCTGTCTGATCATGTTGGGAGTGAGACACTAAAAGGCTTATTGGAATTGCAGAATATATGCATGCAGGAGACAGTCCTGTGGATTGTAGGATGATTAGCAGCATCCTTGGCCTGGGCTCATGTCAGCCCTCCAGTCAAGACAGTCAAAAATGTTTCCAGACACTGCCACATGTTCCCTGGGAGCAAAGTCATCCCAACCGAGAACAACTAGGACTGTGTGAGTGGTTCCCTTTCACTGGGGAACTCCCACTGTCATTATTTCTAGTTTTCTCTTTCCTTTTGGACAGGTCAGACTCCTCAGAAAAGGGTCTTCCCATTCCTTGCTTGAAGGGCAAAGGTCTGACTGCCTGGGATCTGTGCTGTTAAACTATTTCTGTGGTAGTTACCACAAAAAAAGTGTTGCAGCGGGAGGAGATGGATAAGCGTGTCAGCACATCACTGTCATACCTTTAAGCTGTCTCGAGAGGCTAGAGATAGAGGGGCCAGAAGGGAAACCAGCCTTGGGGGCTGGTAGCACTCATAGCACTGGGGGATTCTCCCACACCATCCTCTTCCTACCTAAGTTAATTCCATCTTAGAGATTCCATAATTAGTAATTGTCGAGGGCCATTGTTAGAAGCAAGTTCACCTTCTATATAATAGGCTTTCTTAAGACTGTGCAGTTCATCCAGTAGAGACCTAGTCCCAAGATACAGGGTAAGCAGTTTTGGGTTCTTTACTAGATTATGTGAGAGTTCCCACACAGTTGAAAATTCCTGCAATTAGCATTTAGCTTTCATATTTTCACTTAATCCTCCCCTTTTCGGTGCAATATCCCCATCCTCACATTCCTTCCAGTCCAGGTCTCTATAGAAAAAAAGTCCAGTAATCTGGGCATGTTGGGGAAGGGATCAGGGAATTTCAGAGTAAATTATTTGGTTCTCAGCTCTCCCAGCCATTGGCTATAATTCAGCTTTTTGAGGTTTGTTGAATCGTTTACATTAGTCCTCTTTGCCTTCTAGCTTCCAAAATTTTGTCACTATTGTCTGCTTTCCTGTCCTCCCTGTCCTTGTTATTTTCTTTTCAAAAAGATTTTTCACTGGGGTTTCGGGAGGAAACCAAATTTGATACATGTCTTGCATCCACCATCTTAAAATGGAACACCATACTTTTATTTATTTTCATAGGCTTAGATCATGAATCTCTTCCTGGCCCACTTTATGAGCTGAACACTCTCAGTTTTCTTTAGCTTAATGCCTTCCATAGCAGATTTTGTAATGTCCTGGCTCATTTGAGTGGCTATACTTTGCCATTATGTATTTGGGAAAGCTGATTACACCTGGAACGTAAGTATCTTAGATGAGGTCATTTATCATTTAATACAAATGAAGCACTAAACTGACCATTATATTTTTGGTTATTAATATTGCCTGCATTCATCTAGAAAAAGTGATGCTATTATTAGTCATGATTCCTATTGTTTTGGGGTGGTTTTTATTGAAAAGATCTAATATTCCTTGAATTCCTGTGGACCTCTTGTTACAGACTGTCAAGGCTGAGCTTTAAAATTGAGAAGAATCTGTTTTATTCCTTCCAAGAACAATTCTTGGGAGATGACTAAGGGTCAGCATGGCATATTAATAACGTTAATCTAAAACAAAGCTAATGATTTTCATCCTTTATCCAATGTCCTAGTTAGTGTCCTTAAGTTAATAATGTCAGCTTCCTGAAAGGACACTAGATTCTTTATGTTTTCCATTTATCAGATGCAATTTAATTTGATTTTAGCAAGTGCTATTTGAATTTCCATTGCACAGGGGTACTAAATGCTATATGATAATACAGTTAATATTAAATCTGTTGTATTTGGGCACTTCACGGATGATCTAGGTATATAAGTATGGTATGATGATGATCTAGATATATAAATAGGATGTTACAGGGATGCCTGGCTGGCTCAGTCAATAGAGCATGTGACTCTTGGTCTTGGGGCCATGAGTCCAAGCCCCACATTGGGCATAGAGCTTACTTACAAAAAATAGGATATTACACTATAGACGGTGTGTTGATTTTCTATGAGTCTTTAACACATTACCATCTATATAGTAGCTTAAACAGCTCAAATGTATTATCTCATAGTTCTGTAGGTCAGAGGTCTGCCACAGCTCTCCCTGGCTAAAATCAAGGTGTTCTCGGGCTGTATTCCTTTCTGTGTAGGCTCTAGAGAAGAATAAGTTTCCTGCTCAGGTGAGTTGTTGATAGAACTTAGTCCCTTCTTGCTAGTTGTAAACAGGGCTCTTCCCAATTTCTAGAGGCCACCACATTCCTTGGTTTGTAGCCCCCTTCCTCCATCTTTACAGCCTGCATCAGTGGATTGAGTCTTGAGTTTCTCCAACCCTTCTGCTCATCTCTCTCTGACCACAGCTGGGAAAGGTTCTCCAAATTTAAGGAGGCATATGATTAGATTGTACATTCCCTGATAATCCAGGATAATCTCCCCATCTCAAGGTCAGTGGCCTTAGTCACGTCTACGAAGTCTATTTTGCCATTTAAGGCTCGGGGACAAGGGTGTGGACATCTGTTGGTGACCATAATCCTGCCTGCCATTAATGTAGTTCTGTGACTAAAAAATGAATTTAGAATTGGCAGCTTGAAAACACAAGTAAAAATGTTCCCTTAAAGTAAATAAGTGTTCCATCATTTACTTAAATCTGTTAAAGGAGGGTAGCAGAAACCAACCACCTTTTGACAGTATTCCTTCTCCTCCCCAAATTTCGTTATTTTATTTTTGCTGCAATCTTTTTTTTTTTTTTTAAGATTTTTTTTTTTTTTTTTGGGAGGGGGAGGGAAGGGGGGGGGGGGGCAGAGGGAGAAGCAGACTCCCGCTGAGCAGGGAGCCCGAAGTGGGGCTCAATCCCAGGACCCCAAAGGCAGACGCTTAGCAACAGCCACCCAGGCGCCCCACTGCAATCTTTATTTAATCTTTGGTTAAGATTCTTCATGGGGTCCCTGGGTGGCTCAGTTGGTTAAGCGTCTGCCTTCGGCTCAGGTCATGATCCGAGGGGTGATGGGATTGAGCCTCACTTCGGGCTCCCTGCTCAGTGGGGAGTCTGCTTCTCCCTCTGCCTCTGTCTGCCGCTCCCCCTGCTTGTGTTCGCTCTCTGTCTCTCTTTGTCTCTCAAATAACTAAAATCTTTAAGTAAAAAAGTATTCAGAATAACGCGGGCAATCCTTGTATCCTTTCGTAAATACTGACTGCATCTACCCCCAAAGTGATAGCCATTGCAAGGGGACAGATAAAAATGGTGGGGACATTTTCTTTTTTCTGTATTCTTAGAAACTGTCATTTAAAGGGAAGTCAGATTAACATGGAGATAACTGAATAGTTTTAGGAGGCAAATGCCGCCTTTCTTTGCTTTTACCCAAAAACCTCAGCGTGTGATCCTAAGACAGACTGGCAATATTGTCTACTGTCTTTTATCATGCTCCAAAAAGCAGTTGATTATCTTGGAAGGGCTTCAAAAGCAATTAAGAAAGTCCCTTATGTCAAGTTACATTTCAGACAGGACAAATTAGATGTATGGGGAAATGTCCTGATAAAAGTACTTGAGAAATAATGAATCTGTGTACAATTTGTAATTGCTCCTGCAAAAAATTTACAACATAAAAGAGGCTGTTAACCTGAGACTGAAACTCAGAGATGTATTTTTTTTTTCATTACAAATGCAAATGCCTTATGAAATTGAGCCCAGAGCATTTTAAAATGTCCAAAATGTAATTCAAAACATTGTTTATTACATCTCTGTCTGGGCTCTTCACTGCATCACAAGTTGCTTTGTAAATGCTGATTTTTAAGCAGCAGGTCTGCAATGAAAAAATGGCCAGTTCAACTTCCTCATGTGGCACAGGTGCCAGAATAAAGGGTCAGGATAGCACCGATGCCACAAAAGGGGGGTGATGGACGGTGATTGAAAAGACATTTAGTTACGTGTCTGCGAGATTGTTGCAGTTGGTTTCTACTTTATGCATTAAAGATGGACAGGTGATCTTCAATCTGCATAACCCTATCCCTTTGACTAAGGACCAGCTCCATGGATAACCATTAATGAGTTAGTAGGGTCAGGGGTTGGTGGGTTGGGTGCTGGAGGCTAGGGATACTCAGTGAGAAATAGGTATCATCTAGATAGAGTACTTTTATCACAATGCTGAGAAATTCAAACTCAATTTCCTTCCTTATGAACTGTTATTCCCCTCGGAGTAAAATGATTTCAACTCTTCCAAACTACTTGGATTTTATCCTCAATTTCCTAACTTTTGAAGTATGAGTGTGCCCGTTGCTAATTTTTCCCCAGTGATAAACATTAGCAAGTGGGAAGTTATTCTAGGGTTATTATACAATATTTATAGCCCACTTTTTATTTGTGAAGTGTTTGAAGTCTCTTAAATATGAACTGTTTCCAAATAACCTTGGGCTCATTTTTCATCTTGATCCAAATCCCATGGAAGCAAACCAATCATGAAGCTCTCTAAAAAGTCATTGGGAGCCCCAGGCTCAGAACCCAGCTGTGGAGCACGAACTATTAGGTTCTGTGCTGCTGGAAGCTTTGAGTAACTGAGCCACAGGGACTGATGCTCATTTAGGAATCAAAGTTTGTGCTTTGTTTCTGGAAGCCTTTGCCTGAGCTGAGGAAGGTGGACTAAATCCCTCATAGGAGTCCAGATTGTATAGACTACTTTTTACACAATTGCCTTTGAGATTGTTCAACAAAGTGATGTCTCTTCTGTTTAAAGAACAGAGAATAGGAACAACAAACAATGAGAAACAAACTTCAGGGTATTCCAATCTGCAGGATGACTCTGATTTCTAAGTTTGTCTTCATTAATGTTCTATTCCACTTTTATCGGTTCATGTTTTCTCCTGGTGAGCTTTTCCCCACTCCCATCCATCCTCAGATACCATCACAGGTACATACCTCATGATTTCTTACTTTAATCTGCCTTCTCCTGATTTACAACTTGATCACATTAATTTCCATCTCCCATCAAAGTATGTTTGTCCTGATTCTCTCTAGAGTCAGCATTTGACATGATAACAGTAATCATGCTCGCCGAGTACATTTCTAAGTACAAATCCATTTATGCTCAAAATAACCCTCTGGAGTATTGACTTCTTGCGCTCATTTTCTCCATGGAGGAATGGGAGACACAATGAGGCAAAGCATGTTGTTTAGGCCTTAGAGCTGGAAGTTGGTAGAGTCAGGGTTCATGCCCAGCTGATCTGGCCCCAGAGCCCATACTGTTCACCTCTGCTTTTCATTGGCTCTTATAGCGGGGAGAATATCAGCTTTAGGTAAGTTAGACCTGGGCTTAAAGGCAGATCTTGATCTCTGTACTGGCTGTTTTGCCTTGGGAAAACGAAGTAACTTCTCTGGGCTTTAGTTTCCTGAGCAGTAAGTATCTATTTGTGTGCAACACCCAGACCGCCCTCATAAGCTTGCATGGCCAATAGAAGGTGGCTGTATTGTATTCAAGTACTTCCTCAAATAAGCCCTCACATTGTTTTCTTTATGAGTTTGGACAAATCTCTCTCTCTGCACCCCTTTCTTTACTTGGCTCTACCATATGTAAATCTGATCATGTTAATCCACAGCCATTTAGTGAGTCCTGTGCATATGGGAGTATCAAGAGGAATGGTGCATAATTCTTGTCCTAAAGGATCTTGAAATCTAATAAGAGCTAAGAATTAAACATGAATAGATGCTATACAAGCAGATTAATGTTTTTGGAACAACAGTTATTAGTAAACTACCAATTATCTAGGTATCCTTCTGGAGCTAGCCCATGCATTGATTAAGCATATATTTATATACATACTTCTTTTTAAAAAATGTAGTTGAAAGCATGCTGTAATCCTCAGGTTCCTGGCTGTTTTTTCACTGGACAATATATTTTGTAGGTCATTTCATAGCTACACCTATATACACACACACAAACACACACACATATGCTTCATTATTATTATTTTTTTTAAAGATTTTTATTTATTTGAGAGAGAGAGAGAATGAGAGAGAGAGCACATGAGAGGGGGGAGGGTCAGAGGGAGAAGCAGACTCCCTGCCGAGCAGGGAGCCTGATGCGGGACTCGATCCAGGGACTCCAGGATCATGACCTGAGCCGAAGGCAGTTGCTTAACCAACTGAGCCACCCAGGTGCCCTGCTTCATTATTTTTGATAGCTTCATAGTATCCCATTACATGGAAACCAGTTCTTTCCTTTTATTATTGCCTTATTGTTTTTAACTCCAAACATATACATCAAACTTGCCCACTCACCTGAGTCTTGGATTTAAATGAATTTTAATTGATTGCAAAAAGTCTGTTCTTTTTTTAATTCAGTTAGTCAACATATAATACATATAATTCATCATTAGTTTTTGATGTAGTGTTCAAAAAAAGTCTGCTCTTAAGGGAGAAAAATTTAGATACTGAAATTTTGAACTTCATTAAAACATTTATATCTTTATTTTGAAGGTGATGACATTTATTTGGATTTATATTCTGGCTTATTTGCTTACGAAAAACAGCCTCATAAATCATAGTCATATCAACATACCAGACGAATGTTAAGAAAATGTTAAAGGGGTTCTGTGTATGGAGAAATTGTTGGAGTAATTTTTAATAAAGGAGCACCCTCATGTATCATGGCCACCAGTAACAGTAGATGTAATTCCTACCCCATTGCTCTCCCCATATTTGAAAGTGGGGCTTTGGCTTCCTCAATCACTGTAGGTTTATAATTTTATTTTATTGTGGTAAGAACACTTAGCATGAGATCTACCTTCTTGATAAAGTTTTAAGTGTACAATACATTATTGTTAATGTTGCACAAGGGTTGTACAGCAGATCTCTAGAATGTACTGATTTTGCGTAATTGAGACCTTATGCCTATTGATTAGCAATTCCCCATCCCCGCTGCACCCTTTCATTTCCAGTCCCTGGCACCTACCACTTTATTCTGCTTCTAGGAGTTTGACTATTTTAAATACCTCATACAAGTGGAATCATACAGTATTTGTCCTGTGACTGGCTTATTTTATTTAGCATAATGTCTTCAAGGTTCATCTGTTTCATATTGCAGGATTTCCTTCCTATTTATTTATTTTTTATTTTTGTTTTTATTTATTTATTTTTTTTAAAGGAGATAGGCTGCTGAAGGGCTGAAAAGAGAAAGGAGAGGAGGGAGGGAGGGAAGGATCCCTCCAAAGGGCAAAAAGGGATAGCCTTCACCTTTTTGGGCAAGACAGGTCTGGCGGGTTCCCCCAGGGGCTTCAGGTCCTTACTGAGGAGGAACCTTGGCTGGAGGTCGTCAGTTCCCCAAGGAGTCCTAGAGTCAGTCTACTGAGGGGAAGTCCCGAGAAATTCCCAGAGAATCCGGGGAGAGCCCCGGGCTGGCAAAGGCTCCTAGTGTGGGGTCCACCAAATTGGGGTGGGGGAGCCCACAAAGACTCCCGTATGGGCCACCAAGTGGGGTGTCTCTCCTGATCAGATGGGGGGCCACCAAATATGGGGTGATCCTTTGGTTAGAAGCTGGCAGTGTGGGCAGTGAAAGAATTCACCCAAGGCAGAACAAAAGAAATAGAAGCTTATTGAATACGAAGGGAGGAAGCCGCCAGCAGGACAGCAGAGCCTGTTTGCCCCTTCTTTTTTTTTTTTAGATTTTATTTATTTATTTGACAGAGACACAGCGAGAGAGGGAACACAAGCAGGGGGAGTGGGGGAGGGAGAAGCAGGCCTCCCACCAAGCAGGGAGCCCGATGCAGGGCTCGATCCCAGGACCCTGGGATCATGACCTGAGCCGAAGGCAGACGCTTAACGACTGAGCCACCCAGGCGCCCCTGCCCCTTCTTTTTTAAAGCTAAATACTATTCCATGGCATGTATATACCACATCTTCTTTATTTATCCATTGACAGAAGCTTAGGATATTTCCATATCTTGCCTATTGTGAATAATGCTTCATTGAGTATGGGAGTGCAGATTAACGCTTCATTGAGTATGGGAGTGCAGATAATCTCTTCCAGATCCTCATTTCATTCTTATGGATAAATCCATTAATTTTTTGAGGAATCTCCATACTGTTTTGCATAGTGACTACACCATTTTACATTCCAACAACAATGTTCTAATTTCTCCACATCCTTGCCAACACTGATATTTGTTAGTCTGATGGTCACCCTAACAGGTGGGAGGTGATCTCATTATGGTTTTGATTTGCATTTCTCTGATTATTAGTGACATCGAGCATCTTTTCATATACCTGTTGGCTATTTCTTTGGAGAAATGACTATATAAGTCTTTGGCCTATTTTTAAGTTGAGTTTTAGGTTTTTTTGCTGTTGAGTTGTATGAGCTCCTTATATATTTTGGAAGCAAAATTCTTATCTGGCATATGGTTTACAAATATTTTCTCCCATTCTACAGTTTGCCTTTTCACTTTCTTGTTTCTTTTTCCTCACTCTAGTTTTTGCTGTTGTTATTTTTTGTTTGCTTGTTTGTTTTAGGGCAACATAAAAGGAGATATAACATGCTCAGCAAATTTTAGCTGGTAATTTTCACATTTTTATTCAATAAAAGCTGATGTTTATAATGATGTTTTAGAAATTCCAAGATGCCGGTATTATTGTTGAAGAAAGATAAAATTCATGCTAGTTTTTTTCATATATATATATTCTATATATTTCATTTATTTTTACTTATATTTTATTCTAAATTTTTCTTGTGCTCTTAACTGTGTGCTCAGTGCTTTACATGCATTATGTCATTGAATCCTAACATCACGTGAGGTATGTATTATTCCATCTTACAGATGAGAAAAGCTCAGGGAGACTGCGTAACTCACCCAAGATCATACAGCAGGTGGCAGAGTTGGAACTGAGGTCTACTTGTATCCAAAGGCCTCGTAATTCTGTTCTGCCACACTACCTCTACATCTTTGAAAACTGTGGATCTGAATGTCATATACATAAATGCAATCGTATGTATATGTGCACACCTACCCACAATGTTAACTAGAATAGTACTCAGCCATTCCGGGTAGCTCTTTGTTGTAGATAGATAGATAGAGGGTTTAGACCCCCACAGTGTAACATTATACTCCTTTTTTCACTTTGAAAATCTTTGGCCAGCACTGCCAACAGGTAACCAATTTGATTTATATGAATTTTATCTCATCTCAGATTTGCCTGTTTGGGGATGGAAGTGACGAAATGAGGCAGAAGAGTGAGTTGATGGAAAAGGCATTGTATAATATTCACTACGTGCTTTCTGTACCAAGCAAAGAGCTTTGTAGTTGTGGTGTGTAGTGGAAGCCCATCTGTACCATATCAGAGTCCACTTTACTTGGGGAAAACCCACTGCATGCGGTTCTCATGAGACTAGACTCCTTCCTCCTCCCTGCCTGGCAAGGAATGGTCATTTGATCAGTACGTAGGCAGAGAACTCCATTTCCTTGGCCAAAGGGATTGGATCAGAAATGGGCATATGACCCAGTTTGTGTTATTTTAACCTCTTCGTGAGATTTTTGCTGTGACTATCAAGAGTCTTCTTTTTTTACCTAGGAAAAATAGTTGTGAGGGTAAAGATTAGTGGCTATCTGAGCCACCATGTGTAGGCTACACCGTAGTCTAGGAATGAACTTGAGAAAAGCAGAGCCAAAAGTCTGAGAGAAATATTGGAATTCCTGATGACATCAGTTGAACCCTTTGATTCAGCTGTGCTCGAAGCCAGCTTCATTGCCTTGAACTTTCCAATGACATTAGCCTCCTTGGAGCAATGGCATATTCAGGGCTGGAATTGTGAGGTGTGCATAGGTCCCAGAAAGTAAGGAAGTGATCAAAAATAACGGGGCATGTCAGAAGGACACAGGAACCAATGTGAAGACTCTCCTAAGAGCCACATCTGGGACAATTTTAGCATAATAATAATAACAATATTTGATATGTAATAAGTATGTGAGTCCATACCGAATAAACAAATAAATCAGGGAAATGGGACAGCTTTTCCTTAACAGTAGAATTCTAGTTGATAAGTGTAAGATGCATGGTGGAAACAGAAGCTTACCATTTGCCAAACACCACAGTAATAATTGTTGCAGGCAATAATCATTGGTGGATGCTAAAATGAGTGAATGAAAGTATGATGAGAAAAGCCTATTTGCACCATCCCAAGATATCACCTTACAAAATACTTGTTTACAAAGGAGAAACTAGTAACTGCAGTGGAGAAACCTTGTAGATACTACCTTGACCAAGTAATCAAAGTTAATATCACAGCAATGAGACATTGACATGTGGCTTCTGATATTATGCCCTAAGAAGGACACAATGTCACTTCTGTGGTATTCTTATCAAAAATGCATAACCTGAATCTAAATCATGAGAAAATCTGAGACAAACTCAAGTTGAGGGACTTATTTTATTTTATTTATTTAAAGATTTTATTTATTCATTTGATAGAGACACAGCGAGAGAGGGAACACAAGCAGGGGGAGTGGGAGAAGGAGAAGCAGGCTCCCTGCCAAGCAGGGAGCCCGATGTGGGGCTCAATCCCAGGACCCTGGGATCATGACCTGAGCCGAAGGCAGAAACTTAACGACTGAGCTACTCAGGTGCCCCGAGGGACTTGTTTTAAATAACTGGCTAGTATTCTTCAAACTTGTCAAAGTCAAGAAGGGTAAAGAAGACTGAGGAACTTTCCCAGATTGGTAGAGACCAAGGAGATATGAAGCCTCAAAGCAACATGGGATCCTGGACCAGAAAAAGACAATTGTCAAAATTTGATTCAGGTTTGTAGATTAAGGTATTTTTATCAATATTAATTTTCTGGTTTTAGTGGTTTATGGCAGGGGCGCCTGGGTGGCTCAGTTTGTTAAGTGTCTGCCTTCAACTCAGGTCATGATCTCCAGGTCCTGGGATCGAGTCCTGCATCGGGCTCCCTGCTCAGCGGGGAGTCTGCTTCTCCCTCTCCCTCTAACCCCCCCAACCCTGCTCATGCATGCTCTCTCTCTCTTAAATAAATAAATAAAATCCTAAAAAAAAAAGAGTTTATGGTAGTTAATTTGTTTATATTTTGGGGAAGCTGGGTGAAGGGTATTCGGAAATTGAGTAGTGTTTTTGTAATTCTTTTGGAAATCTAAAATTATTCTAAATAAAATTATTTCCCCTCTTGTTGTCATTTTAAGTTATTTTATGTTAGGTTTCTCTCCTCTGAAACCAAAAATGCCGTAATTTAATAAAGTATACTTATTTTGTTGAATTTTCACAACAGCCCCATAAAGCTTTAGGTAGTTTAAATAATTTTCACATAGTAAATGACAGAGCCAGGATTTGAATCTACATTTGCTTGACTTCAAAATTTTATGCATATTATAAAAATAAGCAACTGGATAAGCAGTCCAGCTTATGTTAAAATTTACTGTATTTTCAAAAACTCTACCTTGTTCCAGAGAAGACTTGAAGCAGAATACTTGAGATTTGAGTACAGGTTAGGAGAAATATTGGCAAAATATTAGAAAATATTTTAGTGTTTGTGTTTTATAAGCATACAGTAAAACTCTAATTATGTGGTACAGGAAGGCATACCAATTAGCCTCAGTATGGACTTCCTCTGAAAATAATTAACATTTGACAGACAGTATGATCTAATGAACCAGATGACTGAGGCATTTTTCCAATGGGATACATACCTGGTTTAAGCCTTTGATGAACTGTTGTTTTAGATGGGAGTAGTTTAAATTTAAGAAAAAGCAAACAGTAGGGCATGTTAAAGTATCTATTAACTAAACACCCTGAAAGGGTATAAAATGCCTCCAGCTGCCAAAAAACAATTAGGCTGCAAATATGCCTTTGGTTACCTAACTACACATTCCCTAAACATTTAATTCTAATTAATTTTCTTCATTACACAACAATGCCTCTCCTAATTACACTAGAGAAATTCTATAAACCTACTAGCTATGCGAAGTCTTTATTGCACAAATTATTCTGGTAGGCCCCTATTAGAAGCAAATCCTCACTCTTTAATTTATACATACCTCATCTCAGCGGACATGGGCTACTTAGTAAACCCTTGACAGCCCAGCAAACTAATCCTGATGTGACCATTTTCCAAATTACGAATTTTGGCATGATGGAATACCAAGGCTGAATAATTTAAAACATACCAAGGTAAAGGAAAGAAATGTACAAACACAAGGACCGTGTAGCATCCGAATTCATACACATGTTGCCAAAGTTTGTGATCCCTGGATCAGCAAGAGAGGCTGACTCTGAGGAGAAAAAAAATGCCTTTGCTTTCAGTGTACTCGTAAGTACAAAGGGTAGGCAGTGGCGGTCCTCAGGCACCAGAAACAATACAGCGAGTACAGTCAGTATAAAGAACTAAATGGGTCATTGGATCATAGACTTTTAAGGGTAGGAAAAGACCCCGAACCCCTCACCTCATAAACGAGGACATCAAGGTCCATTAAAGTGACTTGGGCTGGTGCCACTCTCCAAGGTCCTGGCAGAGCTGGCTACACAACACAGTGTCACCCTAGAGAGGGTTAGTACACTTGATTGGAGCCTATTAGCTGTTTGAAAGTTGGGGCAAAGCAGAGTTTGATTCCTACACAGCTATTTTTGGCTTCCTTTCCCAGCCACATAAAAACTGGTGAACTTAATTATCAAGGCTTTGGAGGATGACATGTAAGCCAATCAGTACACATGCATCTTCAGTATTCAAAACTCAAAGCCAATGGATGGTGATTTAGCAGCTCCGCTTTCTATGCCTGGAGTGTGGTGATTAATCGACCATCTCAGCCCAGGCCTAGGGACATGCTTCTGACTTTTTTTTTGGTACATACGAATTTTCTCTCATGACATTAGATGAAAAGTTACCTAGAGTTTTGCTAGCATCAACATCACTTGGGAGATTATTAGTTCCCAAACCTATAGGAACAGAATTTGCATTTTAATAAGATCCCCAGATAATTCATGTGCTCACTGAAGTTTGAACAGCACGGGTCTAGAGCAGTAATCCTCAAATGTTAGCATGCCTCCACTCATCCGGAGGGTACCCCACCCCCAGAATTTCTGAAGCCTAGAATTGGCATCTCTAACAAGGTTATCAGGAGACTTCTGAGACAAAAGCTTGGATTCTGGCATAGACTCTCTGCTTTGCCAGATCTTTGGGGGTTTTGGAGATTCAGTTGCTGGAGTTTTTGGTAACCAAGGGCTCTTTATTGTTCACGAAGTGTGGATTTGTGCAGTCCTTTTGGTGACTGGAAATTCTACACATTTGAAGATATCAGTAAGTCAGTGGCTTCAGAGGTAGGTTGTTAATGCAGATTGCTGATCCCCACCGCCAACCCCTCCCCCACCCCCCCAAATTAGTGGGTCCTGGATGAGATCCAGAAATATGCATTTTTAATAAACAACCACCTGATTCTGAGACAGGTGGTCAAACAACATACTCCGAGAAACACTGATTTAAATGCTGAACATCTTAGGGAAAAAGCAGGATTTGTGCCCTCACAGCAGCAGGATTTCAACATTCTCCCAGTGCAGGCAGCAAGTACTTCTCATAATTTAGAAATTGAAGCAGTTCCAGGAAGTCAGTCCACTGAGCCTTTCCCTCATGGAAGCCCCAGTAGAACTTGCTCACTCCTCCTTCCTTAATTATGTCTGGCCAGAAGTGAGCACTCCAGCCGCTGTGTTCTTTAATCTACTTATCCATCTTATAACTGCAATTAATCAGGTGCAGCCATCCATCTGGTTAATATGAGGACAAGCTGTTAATTTGTGAATGAAGATAAAGGTCTAAAGACAACAAACAAACTAACAAGGAGCTCTAGAAGGTAACATTTACCCCAATCCCTGCAAAGCAGGGTGAAGGAACAGAGGAATTCACTTGTTACAATAAAATAAGGAAACGCTTTTTGGTGGAGGGAAGTGAATATAGAATTTAGGCACCTCTGGGTATCCATGTGGCTTGTCCCCAGGTCATCTCTGAACTTAGAATCTTTAGCTGTAATATAGGAAAATAATAGGACTTAATCTTCATCTCAGGGAAGTGAGGAGACTCCACTGAGATCAAGAGAGACAAAACACTTTGTAAAATGCAGCAGAAATATTTTTGGTCGTTTCTGTGTATTTCTTTTACTTGTTTCATAGATATACAGGGGGATCTCTTTTCATGCGCATCTGACACTTTCTGAGTTTTCTAGCAAGGAGATTGCACACGTTGATCACATGGTAGCTTTGCTATTTTATAGTCCTCAAGTTTTTTTTGTTTGTTTGTTTAGTTTTTTGGTTTCTAAAATCCACAGAACAGATTCCCTAATCCTTTCCAACGCCAGTCTTAAACTTAAATGTACATTTCAGTATGTTATGGACTGAAGGTGTCCTCTTCAAATCCACTTGTTGAAACCTTAACACCCCGTGTGATGGAATTGGAGGTGGGCCTTTGAGAGGTAATTAGATTAAGATTATATTTTGAGGGTGGGACCCTGGTAATGGGAATAGTGCCTTTATAAGAAGAGGAAGAGAGAGAGAGCACCTAGGAAAGGCCATGTGAGCACACAGCAAGGAGACACATTTCTTCAAACCTGGAAGAGTGTCCTCACCAAGAACTGAATCTGCCAGCACCTTGATATTGGACATCACAGCCTCCAGAACTGTGAGAAATAAATATTTGTTGTTTAAGCACCCCCCCATTCCCTTCAGTTTATGGTATTTTGTTATAGCAGCCTGAGCTGACTCAGATGGGGCTCCCTGCCACTGGGCCCAATTCAGTAGGTTTGGGAGGAGCCTGGGAATTTGCATTTTGGGGGGGATTTTTTTTTTTTTAAGATTTTATTTATTTATTTGAGATAGAGTGAGATAGGGCACAAGCAGGAGAGGGAGAAGCAGGCTCCCCACTGAGCAGGGAGCCCAATGTGGGGGCTCAATCCCAGGACCCTGAGATCATGACCTGAGCCGAAGGCAGACGCTTAATGACTGAGCCACCCAGGCACCCCAAGAGAATTTGCATTTTTTACAAGATCACTTTCCTTTTTAATTCTGCGGGGTTATGGACTGCATTTTAAGCACCACTGCATTAAAACAAAATTTCCTCTGATTACAACATGTAAGCTTTCTTTACTTTTATTTTTTTTTATTTATTTTTATTTTTATTTTTTTTTAAAGATTTTATTTATTTATTTGAGAGAGAGAGAGAATGAGAGACAGAGAGCATGAGAGGGAGGAGGGTCAGAGGGAGAAGCAGACTCCCTGCCAAGCAGGGAGCCCGATGCGGGACTCGATCCCAGGACTCCAGGATCATGACCTGAGCCGAAGACAGTCGCTTAACCAACTGAGCCACCCAGGCGCCCCAAGCTTTCTTTACTTTTAAAAAGTTTATGTTCTCTACCTCATATTCCTACTCCTGGTCTCCAATTTAAAAGGAAGCATACTCCAGATTTAGAACTAAATGAGGTATAGAGAAAATATACACCTAATGACCTTGCATGCACTTTTGTCAACACTGCACTAAGCACAATTTCTTCTTTTCCATGTCATTAAGAAATATTTTGAAAACCTTTCAACTAGGAGTTTACAATCAAGTTGGGAAGACCAAATATACCCTGCAAAACACTTTGCGAATAATTACTGAGCAAAATAAACTATAAATGCAGAACAACATTGCCTAAAGTCCCCAGGTGAGAGCACTGTCACATTCCTAAAAGGAGAAATTGAGATCTAAATCCCAAGTGCTCAGAAAATCTACTCTATCACTTCAACTTGTTTACAGCTAGCTAGAGGCAAACCTCTAGACTACAGTTCAATCACAGATGGCGTAAAACTTTGAAGTGCTTCCAGTGGCCTAACGGTCTGCCCCATGTCATTAGATAAAATCTGAGAGCAGTCTCTCTGAGTGTGATCTATGGGCCACCTGCAGCAGGATTGCCTTAGAAATCTATTCAATGTACTCATTAAAAATGACCTCCCCCAAAAAACCTTGAAAGCCAGGTTGTGGAAACTTGTCATTTACCTAGCTCCCCAGATAACTCTTATGTTTAGTTTGAGAGGACATCCTCCAGGAACTTCTCCCCGACCCCACCCAGTGCATCTGACTTCTGGGATTACCACTTTGTTCTTGAGACATTGCTACTCGGCAGGCATTGTTAAACCTGCAGCTGTCAGGAGATGTTGAGTTTTCAGTTTCAGTCTGGGTAGATTCAGATAGGACAGGAGCCTTCCCTTTGCACTCGCAAGCACAGAGATCTGTGATGGAAAAATGGGGAGGTGAAACTCTGTGCTGTGAATTGTGTAAGACTGTTGAATCACAGACCTGTACCTCTGAAAAAAATAATACATTATATGTTAAAAAAAAAAGATAGTAGGAAGGGAGAAATGAAGGGGGAGAAAATCAGTGGGGGAGACGAACCATGAGAGACTATGGACTGTGAGAAACAAACTGAGGGTTCTAGAGGGGAGGAGGGTGGAAGGATGGGTTAGCCTGATGATGGGTATTAAAGAGGGCACGTATTGCATGGAGCACTGGGTGTTATACGCACACAATGAATCATGGAACACTACATCTAAAACTAATGATGTATGGTGATTAACATAACATAATAATAATAATAATAATAAAAGGAAATCCAAAGAAAGAAAAAAGGATCAGGGTCTGAGGATAGTTTCAAGAGCCCTGTCGCTGTTGGGCGGGTCCCAGGGAGTTTGACTGATTAGGTTGAGACTGTAGTGTGAACCCTGAAGGGTGGTGTGTGTTTGTTGTGAGCAAGTGCCTGATTTCAGCTTTGATTGCCCAGGCATCCATTTCAAAGTGGCGTCCACTTCAAAAATGACTATTTCTCATAAACACACGCCAGCTACATGATTCAATAAAAATCCAGGCCACCTCCCCGCACCGATGCTCCTTGGTTTTAGAGATCTTGGTTGATTTTGGTGACTGACCATTTGGGCCACTTGTCTTTTCCCTTCCCTGCACTTTAAATTCCCCCTGTTATGTTTTAAATTCTCCAATAAAGAGAGAGCCCTTGAAACCCTAGGCCCCCACCTTCAACCCCGATAAAAACAGAATGTTTGGCACTCTCCTGTGCTCACTCTCCCTCCCTCTCCGACTTCTACTCCTCCCTGAGACCTCGCTGTGTGGCCCCAGGCGTGCTGTGTAATTTCTAGGTCTTGTAAATAATAAACCTTTATTTTTTCCAAAGTTTTCGGGTGGTTGTTGCTGAAGGGCGTCTTGCTATCATAATAAGAACCACAAGGGTCAGTCCAGTGGTAACATTGGTTTGGAAAGGAGTCTGTGGGAAGCTCACTGGAGTCCAGGTGAGTGCCCCCAGGCATTTCTAGCATTACTATCGATAAGCTGAGACCGGCACAAAACAGAGGTAGACTTATTTTTGTTTGTTTTCTTAAAAAGTCCTATTTCTAAAAAGAAAATTTCTTTCATTTACCCATGCTGTATCCAAAGGGTAGATGACAGGAATATGAGGGCAGTAAATTTAGTCCTGTGATCTATTTATGAGCTTCAGGCTGAGGCAAAGTCTTTCTTCTTGAAAGCCACTGAGCAATTTTTCTTTCTTTCTTTTTTTTTTTTTTTTGAGCAGTTTCTAATTATGAATGAATACATATCCATTGTGGACACCTGTAAAAGCAGCAATAAATGCAAAGAAATCTAATCCTACCAAAATAATCTAATGATTGCTGAGTGTATAGTGGTGTGGGAATTCAGATTATTAATAAATGGAGCCACGCTATGCATTTGCTACATGCTATCTTCCCCTAATATAAATACTGCCACTGTTTTTCTCCTTTAAAATATATTCTGTGCTCTGATTTTTAAAATGGCTACATAGTTCCCCATTGTATTGATATTATGGTTTATATACATAGTCATTGATTATGGAATGCACTGTCCTTTGATAGTTCCCAACAAGATCTCCCTGTTTTATACCAGATGGCTTCTCCAGCTCTTGCCTAATGATCAAGGGGTAATGTTCTGATTATAGTAGTTGTTCCATTTTTCTCCCTTTAGATCACTTACGTTCTCATTTCATCTTTCGGGGCTTTCTGAAAGCAACTACAGCAGTCTCAACCCCTTGTATTTCATTCATTCATTTATTTATTCATCAAATATTGAGGAAATGGAGGTGACAGATACAAACCCTGCCTTTCATGGCTTTGATTCTGGTTTGAGCTCCAGAGCAATATACTAGTAAAAAAAAATATAATGCCAAGTAGTGAGAAGAATCACTTAAGTAGGTCTAGATTTATCGCTCTTAATTGGAAGGACATCTGTTACACTACAAACATTACTGTCAGCAAATCAGCGTCAAGGGGAGGAGATCAAGGACCCCCTCTCCTCCAATATATGAGCACTTCTTGCTCTGTCACTGATTGTCTTCCTGGTTCCCCATTTTATGTACCATATAAAGGCATGATCCGATTATTAGCTCAATGGATGACAATTTTTTAAATTAGATGCCGAACACCAGGCCTCCTTTCTGAAGTAGATCATTTTATTTATAATGGTCTTGCCTTCGGCTTGCTGCTTACTGTTTTTGTGGTTTTTCTTTTGTTGTTGCTTCTTTCTTTCTTTCTTTTTTTCTATCAATGAAGGATTTAGACTGGATGGACAGTGTTGGGAGTCTTGTTTCTCTTTTAAAGTTGAACAGAATGCTATTTATTGCGTATTTCTGGGGTCAAGCAAACCAATAAAGGAGGCCAACAAAAGCATGTCCTTCAGAAGTCACCAGCTCACTGAACGTGTACTGTGGTAAAAGCTGGACTTTTGTATCTTAAGAAAAAGGGATGGATCCCAATACTATCTGACTTCTCTGTCAGACCGCAGATGAAGAGAAACCAGTCCAAAAAGTTATGTTTCCTCACTGAACTTTCAGATGTCTGCTCATAGATGAGCTTCTAATTAACCAAAATCTGGCTCCCATGAGGTCACTAAAAATCTGACACTTTTTCAGAAGGAAATTTTAGAGTAACCCCCTGATCATTTTAGAGAGCATTGAAGCATAAAAGCATTTTGCTTTCCAATGGAAGTTCTTTTCTGTTCGTGTCAAAGATAAAATCTCCATGATCCCTTCTTGTTTCTAAGCATCACGGCTAAACAACTTAAAGAAATTTCCCATCCTTTTTCTCTAATTTGAACCTAAGCAGGCTTGAAGGGAGCAATAATGATATCTAGGATGGCTTCGTGTAGACCTCGATGGTTTTTGTGTATTTTCATTATGCATTTATTTGGTAATCAGAGGAAGTTATTTTGCTTCTTATATATCCAATTCCTCAAACAGAGTAAAGTCAGAATAAAGTGAACCATCAAGTGTTATAAAAGATTCACATTAGAGGAAAATATCCTTTTAGCTTTATTTTTATGGGAAGGGAATTAAGAAGTGCATGCTCAACATTTGTTAAGTCTGACTATTGTAGAATCTATTTCCTTACTACGTAATGGTGAAATTTTTGTGGGTTAAAAAGAAAGGATGATACGTTAGTTGGCTTGGGCTGCCATAATAAGGTATCACAGCCTGGGGTGGCTTAAACAACAGACATTCATTTTCTCACAGTTCTGGAGGCTGGAAGTCCCGGATCTCAAGGTGCTGTCACTATGGGTTTCCGTTAAGAGCTTCCTCCAAGCTGGCAGAGGGCACCTTCTCGCAGAGTGCCTACAAGGCCTTTTCTCTGCGCATGCTCGGAGAGAGTGCTCTGGTTTCTTTTCCTCTTTCGATAAGGACCCGTCCAACTGGATTAGGACCCCACCCTTGTGACCTTATTAACTTTAATTATCTTGAAGGCCCTATCTTCAAAAATAGTCACATTACGGGTTAGGGTTTCACCATGAGTTTTTTTTTTTTTTTTTTTTTTTAAAGATTTTATTTATTTATTCATGAGAGGGAGAGAGAGAGAGAGAGAGAGAAGCAGGCTCCCAAGGAGCAGGGAGCCTGATGCGGGGCTCGATCCCAGGACCCTGGGATCATGACCTGAGCCGAAGGCAGATGCTTAACCATCTGAGCCACCCAGGCGCCCCTCACCATGAGTTTTGAGGGACACAATTCAGTCCGTAACAGATGGAATAATTCTGAGGGACTTTTGTGTGGGATCTTTCTGAAAGAGTTCTTCGCAAGTGTGAAAACCTTTGTAACCTCTATCACTGAAGTAGGTAGAGAGGGGAGTGATAATTTGAAATGGGACTTTTTAGTGCTGACAGAGCCTCAGACCTGAGCATGTTGACCCAGAACCCAGGGTTCCCCTTCAGGAGCTTGTTAAAACTTTTCAATCTACCTATGTGAGGGTTTCCAGATTCAAGCCTAGAGAATTTCTACAGGGTGGTGTGATACTTTGGTCTACCAAAAGCTTTCTCAGCTTTCTTTCTTAAATAAGAAACATGTTTGTTTGTTTGTTTATTTATAGGAAGAATCACTTATTTTTTTAAAGATTTTATTTATATATTTATTTGAGTGATGGGGAGAGAGAGAGAGCAAGAGGAGGGACAGAGGGAGAGGGAGAGAGAGAATTTCAAGCCGACTCTGTGCGGGGCTCCATCCCAGGACCCTGAGTTCATGACCTGAGCTGAAATCAAGAGTCAGACACTCAACCAACTGGGAAACCCAGGTACCCCAAGAAATATGTTTATTAATAACCAAGTCACCTTTTCCTTTACCTTTAGTGTCAGTCCGCAGCCAAGCTAAACACATGTTTCTGAACTGGATTTAATGCATATCTTAATGACCACTTTTGTCAAGGATTTATGCAGTCTTCCTTGTGCTCTTTGAGAAACTTCAAGTTCATGTAATTTTTTAACCTGCCTCATTCTACTTTATATATGTCAAACCTCTCAGTCTTCAAAAGGGAACAATTGCGCTCTCTTTGGACATAAATGCTCTTGCTGCTGGTGAAATCAGGTCTGTTTGTTCAATTATAGGACTTTCTCTGGATGCCTACAATGGAACATTATGTCTGGTCAGTTAGTGGTCCTTTAACCTTCAGGTAAAAACAGCATGGCCTGGAGAAGAAAATTTATTTTTTCTCCTGATTAAAAAAAAAAGATTATGGATGATCATTATAGAAAACAGGAAGGAGAAGGAAGAGAAGAAGAAGAAGAAGAGGAAGTGCAAACCCCACATACAAGAAAGCAAGCTCATCATTTTACCACGAAGAAATAGTCATTGTTAACTTTTTGGCTTATTTTCACCTGGTCCTTATTTTAATAGTATTGACAGAGTATTTGTCATGTGTTAAATACTTTGCATTCATTGAAAGATAGATCTTGTTATCTTAAACTCATAGAAACTACTATGATGCATACAGATAATGTATTTAGGGTACTCCACATCTACACCCACCCCCATAGATGGATTCCTCTGTGTGGGTTTCTCTGTACCTTATTTTACTCAATATTGCTATTATAGACATTTAATCATGAAAATAAATAATCTTTAAAAATATCTATTTAATACCTCTATTTCAGGCTGCAGATGTAACACGATGTATTTAATCACTTCCCCACTTTTGAGGTTGTTGCTCGCCTTTTTATGCTGTTGCTTTCAGCATACTTGTTCTGCCAAATCAGAACCAAAATGTCTATATTCTGAAACTTGATTTTACAGTAGGTATCAGGGTCTTTTTTTTTTTTTTTTTAAACTATCTGGAAATTCTCTCTTATACCTGGTTATAGACAAAAAGATGTTGAAATATGAGCATTTCCAGAGAGGGGGAGGGGCATCAAAATCACTTTAAAGATTGGCAAGCAGGATCTGAAGTCCTCTTAGACCACAGTTCCTTCTATCACTTGACTCCTTCCATCAATTCCATACACATCTGTTTGGGGCGCAGACAGCCCCTCCTGGCGGAGGGCTCACATGGCCTTTTCTCTGTGCATGCGCAGAGGGAGCGCTATGGTTTCATGGCGTGGGTAACTTTATTTTGATAAAATTATAAGCTTCTGAAACACTTGTAAGAATAATAATACAAAGAGCTTCCCTTTTAAAAAGACTATTTTTAAAGAGCAGTTTTAGGTTCACAGCAAAATTGAGGGGAAGGTACAGAGGTTGCTCATACACTCCCTGCTGCACACACTCAGAGCTTCCCCCATTGTTAACATCCCCCACCTCTTCATCCCTCCCTCTCTCTGACCCTGGCAACCGCTGATCTTTTTACTGTCTCCATGGATTTTGCCTTTTGCAGAATTTCATATAGTTGGAATCATGCAAGTCTGATTATTTTTAAGAAGAAGGCACGAAAAGCTGCTGTAAGAGTGAGGGTTGTCAACTGTGAGCTTTGCTGTAAGGGGACTTCACTGGCTATTTCATTAGGATAACCCAATATCAGTATTGTTAGGTATTTCCTCTTTGGCTGGTCAGATTTCCTGCAGAATCTTTTGTTATATCATGCCCAGACGGTACTAATTTGGGTGTCAACATTCTGGGCTCAAGTCGGGGAGGAAGGCTGGGGTCTCAGGTTCTGGGATGTAAACTTTCTCTTAATCCTCCCGTTTTTGGTAGATGCTCCCTGCCTTGGCCTCCATAATATCCTCACTGGCCTTCTGTGCAGAGAAGGGGAGGAAATCTGTGCTTTTAACTGCTCATGAAACAGATGACACCAATTTTCAGGTTTTTAGTCCCATCCTTACTCCACAGTTCCAGAAGTCTCTAATGTGACAAACCGCTGGGCCTTTTGGGTTCTGACATCGAATGAGTTGCTTCTTGGGTCACCCTCCTGACAGATTAGGTTTCTGCTTCCCAGGTCTGCTAGCTAAATCAATGACCACTTAGTCTGTTTTCCAAATCTCCAAATTTTATTTTCATTTTCTCTTCTATTCTTTGTCCTTATGAGTTTATGCCTTTTTCTTTTAAAATCCCTTTAGTATTGGGCGCCTGGGTGGCTCAGTTGGTTAAGCGACTGCCTTCGGCTCAGGTCATGATCCTGGAGTCCTGGGATCGAGTCCCACGTCGGGCTCCCTGCTCACCAGGGAGTCTGCTTCTCTCTCTGACCCTCCCCCCTCTCATGCTCTCTATCTCATTCTCTCTCTCTCAAATAAATAAATAAAATCTAAAAAAAAATCCCTTTAGTATTGATATAGCAAGGTTTTGGGAGGCAGAGGATATAATGTGTGTATTCTATTTCCTGAATTTTACTGAAAATTTCCTAACACTTTTTTATATAATAAAACACTTTTTTTGTGTTATGGGGTTTTTTTCTTTATTTTATTTATTTATTTTTTAAGATTTTATTTATTTATTTGAGAAAGAGGATGAGAGGAGAGAGAGAGCACATGAGAGGGGGGAGGGTCAGAGGGAGAAGCAGACTCCCTGCTGAGCAGGGAGCCCGATGCGGGACTCGATCCAGGGACTCCAGGATCATGACCTGAGCCGAAGGCAGTCGCTCAACCAACTGAGCTACCCAGGCGCCCTGGGTTTTTTTCCTTTAAAGATTTTATTTATTTATTTGCCAGAGCGAGAGGGAGAGAGAGTGAGCACATGAGCAGGGGGGAGGGGCAGAGAGGGAGAAGCAGACTCCCCACTGAGCAGGGAGCCTGATGCGGGATTCGATCCCAGGACCTGGAGATCATGACCTGAACAGAAGGCAGACGCTTAACTGCCTGAGCCACCCAGGTGCCCTTTTTTGTGTTATGGTTTTATTCCTATGTAGGTGAAGCATACTATTGATTATGAAGCCCTCGTAGTTTGTCCTACTGCACCATTCTTACAATTACAAGTGCTAGAGGGAGACAGAACTCTGTTCAAACAATGGCTCTGCCAGCTACTAGCTTTGTGACCCTGGGAAAGTCGCTTCATTTTGCCAAAGCCTCAATTTCCTCGCTTGTAAAATGAAGATGAAAATGACACTTGCCTCCTATGAGTGTTTTAAGGATTAACCAAGACAGTAGATTTAATGTGTCATCATGGTGCCTGACTCATAGTAGGTGCTCAGGAAATGGCTGCCCTTGGCCTGGTGCTCATCCTTAAATTAGTGTAGTGGAAGTGGCAGAAAACGGTCGAAAGAGCGAAGATATTTCCAGGGATTGAGCCTGTTTCTGAAATACCGGTTTCTGTAAAAGTTAATCTTTAGATCTCACCTGGATGGGCAACTCTTGACATTTGAAGCAGGGAGACCTAATCCACAGGTGAAGGCCATAGCAACCCTCATTCATGCATTCATTCATTCATTCATTCATTCATCAAGGAGTGCTCACTGTGTGGAGCATTTTAAGGTACATATTATTTAGCCTATGAGTTAAGCACTAAATACTTCAGAATGCCTCTCATAAAGCAACATTGTTTCATATTAAGATTTAATAGAATTAACAAAATATCCTTAATAGTATCTAATATTCAGTACCTATTAAAACTGCTTTGATTATCATAATTTCCGTTTTCTAAACATTTGCTCTGTTTATTGATTTGGTTTCCAAATGTGGTCTTTTTATTGTTTTTTCATTCTTAAATCTCAGTTTTCTTTTAGCTCTCTCTCTCCTGCCCCCAAGCACTTCCCTTTTCTTCCCCCCCCCCCGTCTTTGCTTGTTGAAGAAAGAAGGTAATGGTTCCATCGAAAGCCCCATATTCTGGATCTGGCCAATGCATCCTCATGGTACAGGTTAACTTGTTTCTCTATCTCCAGTACTCTGTGTTGGGGGAGGTGGAACTAAAGGCAGATTAATTTCCACATCAATTTATTTTTTATTTCTTTTGGAAGAATATGTTATAGTGGTCCCATGTAATTTATATCTTATCATGTCACATGATACATAATCTTTGGTTGTTTAGTGTTTAGTGATACTAATAAATCAGTGGTTTCAGGTGATGATATTCTCACTCAGGGTAAAGTTTCCCATCAACATTTTATTTAATTGTTTTATCATGTATTATTAACTATTATACATTGAATTGTGTCCTCACAAAAGATATGTTGAAATGCTAACCTCTGGTACCTATGAATGTAATCTCATTTGTGAATAGGATTTTTGCAGATATAATCAAGTTAAGATGAAGTCATTAGGGTGGGCTTAAATCCAGTATGACTGGTGTCCTCCTAAGAAGAGGAAAATGTCATGTAAAGTCAGAGACTTTAACCCCTCAAACAGTGGGGCACCTCTTTCCAGTTGCCCTCACTCAGAGGAAACAAGGATTGATCTGGCCCCCAGTGATGTAGGTGGTGGGTGAGGACGCCCCCGCCTGGATTCTGGGCTGCACACATGAGGAGCCAGCAAGGATGCTTTCTCCCACCATGCTCTCCCCAACATCCTAGGCACATCTTTTTATAATCCGGTTTCTTAGGTATAAGGAGTTGTATTTTTATTTCATTTTCTAAGTCCTAGAACTTAACAGAAAAGCCTTTTTTTTTTTTAAAGATTTTATTTATTTATTTGACAGAGAGGGACACAGCGAGAGAGGGAACACAAGCAGGGGGAGTAGAAGAGGGAGAAGCAGGCTTCCTGTAGAGCAGGGAGCCCGATGCAGGGCTCGATCCCAGGACCCTGGGATCACGACCTGAGCTGAAGGCAGACGCTTAACAACTGAGCCACCCAGGCGCCCCAACAGAAAAGCCTTTTAAATATTCTTTTAGGGGTGCCTGGATGGCTCTGGTGGTCTCTGTCAAATAAATAAATAAAATCTCTAAAAATTTTATTTATTTATTGAGAGAGAGAGAGAGAGAGCACAACCAGGGGAGCAGCAGAAGGAGAGGGAGAAGCAGGCTCCCCACTGAGCAGGGAGCCCTATGCGGGGCTCGATCCCAGGACCCTGGGCTTACGACTTGAGCTGAAGGCAGATGCTTAACTGGCTGAACCACCCAGGCACCCCTAAAAAAAAAATTCTTTTATTTTATTTTTGGTTAATAGTTTTGTACTTCGTATTTTTAACCAGTCTTTTTCCTAGCTGATCTTCTCCAAAGCATTGCTCTTTCTTACTGACAATAAAAATGGGTTCATGGCTCCAGTTAAAAACAACAACAACAAAAACAAGACAAAGCCTGGAATAATACAGGTGCAAGCCAAGGAATGCACAAGGATTGATGGGGTCGCCACCAGAAATGAGGAAGAGGCCAAGTAGGATTCTATCCAGAGTTGCAAAGGGAGCACGGCCTTGCTGACACCTTCATTTCAGACCACCAGCCTTCAGAACTGTGAGGGAACACATTTCTGTTGTTTTAAGCCACCCAGTCTGTGGACTTCCTTACAGCAGCCCTAGGAAAGTAGCACAAGGGCCATTTCCTGGATTTGGTGGTTTCATTGAAAGTTGTGAAATGGTAATATTTGAATTCTGTCACTTCTTCTGTATCTATTAGCTGGAATTATTTCAGTAGAAAAACTTTCTTTCTTTCCCCAAGTCTATTTCATTGCCTTGGAATATATTTACTCTAGAAAGGTATAGTATATGTTGATGTTTTTTCCCATTCATTCATTCATTCATTCATTCAAGTAAGCTTTATGCCCAGGGTAGGGCTTGAACGCATGACCCTGAGACCAAGAGTTGCATGCTGTAGGGGTGCCTTGGGTGGCTCAGTTGGTTAAGAGTCTGACTCTTGATTTCTGCTCAGGTCATGATCTCAGGGTTGTGCGATTGAGCCCCAGGTCAGGCTCTGCACTCAGCATGGAGTCTGCTTGAGATTCTCTCTCTCTCTCTCTCTCTCTGCTCTGGCCCCCCCACCCCTCTTTCTAAAATAAATAAATAAATCTTTAAAAAAAAAAAAAAGAGTTGCATGCTCTAGTGATTGAGCCAACCAGGCACCCTTGTTCTTTCTGTTTTGATTGTCAAATTTCAAAGTAATGAGTTGGCAACACTTAGTGATGTCCAATGAGCTTATTTTTTTCCCATTTTTTCTTTTGAGTATATTATGGACTTATGAACTTATTTAAAAGAGAATGTCATTAATAAATTATTCTGGGCCTCTGGGCTTCTCCCAGTTGTAAATGAAATGTAGGATTGATATCTTGCCCGTGGGTAAAATGTATACTAAGAAAAACGACCTTGTTAGGATGTCTAAGAAAATGCCTTTTGGTGACCCAGTGGGAGTCTATTTAAGTTCCAGTAGGGTCAAAGTTGAGTTTGGCTCAGATAATTCTCTGAAAACCAGTATAATATTAAATGTAATTATATTACTATTTGTTTTCCAGCTTGATAATCTATCTCCTTAGAACTGCCACCATTTTGCTTGGAGAAGAATTAAGTTTAGATACACTCTCAGAATTTCTTCCTATCTCAAAACCATTACAAGCTATGAACAGACTCCCTCTTTTTATGGGGCAGATGAACATGAGGATAAAGAGTAGCAAATGAATGGAGATTTGTGTTTATTCATTTATTTATTTATTTTAAAGATTTTATCCATTTGTTTGACAGAGAGAGACACAGTGAGAGAGGGAACACAAGCAGGGGGCGTGGGAGAGGGAGAAGCAGGCTTCCCGTGGAGCCAGGAGCCCGATGTGGGGCTCGATCCCTGGATCATTACCTGAGTCAAAGGCAGACGCTTAACGACTGAGCCACCCAGGTGCCCCTTGTGTTTTTGAAAATAAAAATCTGGGTTTGAGAATTAGTGTATTTGAGGGAAATACAGATTAATTAAAATTAGAAATGTCCTAAAAAATTCAATTTTATAGTGCTAGCTGTAGTTCACATCTCCCCACAAAATTCAAGCTCCCTCAGTGCAGGACCATGTCTATCGTATCAGTCTATCCTCACTCAGTACGAAGTTTTCACAGAGTAGGTGCTTCACAAATAAATGAATATAATTAGAATTCAGTGCAATTAAAGTTCTTTAAAAGATCAATATACGTTAGACAAATTCAGAGCAATGAACATCATGTGAGAAGATGGATTGGATCCAGTTACCATAAAAATGATACACTAACTGTATACAAAGTGATGCGGAAGTGCACTGATAAAGATGCCCACAATATAAAACAGGTAGGGTATCGCATACTATCCCATTATATAAAGAAAAATGGTAGGTAATATTTCAGTATGAATTGGAAGGAACTGAGAGGAATCTATATGTCTCTAATGGGCTTAGTCCCTCAGGATGCAGTTAAGCAAAAAGAAACCACACAAAATATTTCAACGTAAGAGATTTCACATAGAGACATACTTACAAGGTATCTAGGAGTGAGAAACAAAGGGTGAGGTTGTGTGTTATTGGAATCTCAGAGGGGGGCTCTGGCTTCTGGGAAAGGAGCACCGCTTGCCTTCCACTTGTGCCTTTCAAAAGGGTATTGTCGCTAAGGTGCTAGGAGGGCTGGCGGAAGCTGGAGACGGGGCTAGAAGGAACTGCACCCCAGGGCTCCCGAGGCTGCTGGAGTGACACTGACAGGGCCTGTAAGCCAACAGGAAGTGGGACTTTCCTCTCTCATCCTGCTTCCTAATGCCCCTCTTGTGAGAAATTCAAGGTACAGCGTCCCAAGCAAAGCATCATCACAAAGCAGATTATGGGAAAGTAGATGTGGAGCCCGGAGACAAGAACTTAGTAAGTCCTGTGGGGGAGAGAGAATGCAGACGCTTACTCTCACATTTACGTACTTCTGCATTGTCTGAATTGGGTTACAGTGATCAAGCCTTATTATTATTATTTTTTTAAGTTTGTTTGTTTATTTTAAGTAACCTGTACACCCAACATGGGGCTCAAACTCAGGACCCTGAGATCAAGAGTCACATGCTCTTCCGGCTGAGCCTTCCAGGCGTCCCCAAGCCTTATTTTTTATTGAGATATATTTCACATACCCTTTTTAGTATGCAATTAAAGTATACAATTCCGTGTTTTTTAGTATATTTACAGAGTCGTGCAGTTATGACCACTAATTCTGCAACCGTTTCTTCAGCTCGGAAAGAAACCTTGTGCCCTTTGGCTATCACCTCCTATCCCACTACATCCCCCACCCTCCCCTCAACCCTAAGGCAACCATAACCCTGCTTTTCATCACTATGGACTTGCCTATTCTGGACATTTCATATAAATGGAATCGTACAGTATGTGGCCTTTTTTTTGTTGTTTGGCTTCTTAGCAAGATGTTTCCAAGATTCATCATGTTATCGCATGTGTCAGCACTGCCTTATTTCTTATAGCTGAATAATATTCCATTACATGGGCATACAACATTTTGCTTCTCCATCCCTCAGTTGATGGATATTTGGGTTTGCTACTTTTTGGCTACTATGAATATTGCTGTTGTGAACGTTTGTGTACAAGTTTTGTGTGGCTATATGTTTTTAATTCTATTGGGTATAGTGTAAATGCTGCGTCCTATGGAAACTCTATGTTTAACACTTTGAGGAACAATCTATTTTCCATAGCATCTGCACCATTTTATATTCCTACCAGCAATGTATGGAGGTTCCAAGTCTGTACATCCTCACGAAGACTTGTTATTGCGTGTCTTTTTGATCATAGCCATCTTAATGCACATGAAGTGATATCTCATAGTGATTTTTTTCTATAAAGTGAAATTGTACTTATTGACCATTTGTATATATTCTTTGGAGAAATGTCTATTCAAGTCCCTTACCCATTTTTAATTGGATTGTTTGTTTTTTGTTGTTGAGTCATAAGAGTTCTATATATATTCTGGACATTAGACTCTTATCAGACATATGATTTGCAAATATTTTCTCCCTTCTGTAGGTTGCCTTTCTACTTTCTTGAAAATGTGCTTTGATGCAGAAAAGTTTGCAATTCTGATGAAGTCTAATTTATTTCTTTTTACTCATATTTTTGGTGTCATATATCAGAATCCATTGCCTAATCCAAGGTCACAAAGATTTACGTATATTTTCCTCTAAGAATTTTATGCTTTTAATTCTTATATTTAGGTTTTTGATCTATTTTGAGTAATTTTTACATGTGGATATCCAGTTGTTCCAACATCATTTATTAAAAAGACTATTATTTTCCCCAAATGCATTATCTAACACCCATGTTGAAAACCAGTTGACCATACATATATGTGCTTTTTCTCCTGGACTCTCAATTATTATTATTATTTTTAAAGATTTTATTTATTTTATTTTATTTTTTAAAGATTTTATTTATTTGACAGAGAGAGACACAGCGAGAGAGGGAATACAAGCAGGGGGAGTGGGAGGGGAAGTAGCAGGCTTCCCACTGAGCAGGGAGCCCAATGTGGGGCTCGATCCCAGGACCCTGGGACCATGACCTGAGCCAAAGGCAGACGCTTAACGACTAAGCCACCCAGGCACCCCAGATTTTATTTATTTATTTTAGAGAGAGAGTGCACAGGGGCGAGTTGTGGGGAGGAGCCGAGAGGGAGGGAAGGGTCGTCTGAAGCAGACTCTGCCTTGAACCCTATTTGGGGTTCAGCTGGGGCTCTGGGGGCTCAAGCTCACCACCATGAGATCACGATCTGAGCCTAAACTTAACTGAGCCACCCAGGTGCCCCTCTGGACTCTCAATTCTAGTCTGATGTTGTATATGCCTATTCTTATGTTAGTACCACACAGTCTTAATTACTGTAGGTTTATAGTAAGTTTTGAAATTGAGACCAACAATGGTGGGTTTTTTTTTTTTTCCCCCAAGATTGTTGGCTATTTGAGGTACTTGCATCTCCATATGGATTCTGGGATCAGCTTGTCACTTCATGCAAAAAAAGCAGCTGGGATTTTGATAAGGATTGCGTTGAATACCATGCTTACTTTTAGCAAAAACATTTCCACTTTGACCAGAAAGTCTGTTTTTCAAGAGGCTAACTCTCTTGGTAATAGGCAGTTAGTGTAAACTGCATTAAGTTAGCTCAGATTAAAATCAAGATTTTTGTCCCTCTTTTGTAGAACAAATCACATTAATAACTTTAAATTTATTTGGGTGAAATAAATATTTGTGTGGTTCGGTGAGGATGAGGACTATATCTAGTTTTGCTGACCACTGTATCCCCAGACTAAGCCCAGAGCCTTGTATTTGGAAGGTGCTCAGAGTTTTTTAAAAATGGAAGCAACTTCTCTAATAGGCGAGGGAACAAAAGCAAAAGGGTATATGGACTTAGGCTGTCCAAGGTGATGCCCAAGGCACTAGGATATGTAAAAAGAACCCATCCTAACCAGACACAAAAGTGCACACTTTGTATTTTTTATATGAAATGTTCAAAAGTCTGGGGGTGGGAATATGGACTGACTGTAAAACAGGCATGAGGTTTCTTTTTAGGTAACGGGAATATTCTAAAATTAGATTAGGGTGATGATTGTCCAACTCTGTAATTTTACTATAATTAATTCCCTCGTACACTTAAAGGTGGTAAATTTTATGGTATGTAAATATCACAATACAACTGAAAAAAAAAAAAAGAAAGAAAGAAAGGATAAAGAAAACCCTAACTAACTCCAGCTTGAGACTGGGGCTTCAGTCAATTTCAATTTTTATTGGGGAAAGTGATAACAGACGAAGTAGGTCAAACGGTGCTCTATTTCACTGGCAGAGGGAAAAAAAAAGAAAAAGGAAAGAAAAAGTGGAGGTGGCGTGATTGAAAGGAAGAGTGGGTCTGCACAGAGCAGTTGGGACTGCCATTCACAGAAAAGGTAATGAGGGATCAAGGGCCAAGGCTCCTGTCGGGAATTGGTCTATGAAAGGGCCTGGAATACAAAGTAGAGAATGGACACTAGTTTGAAGCGAGACAAGGGACTGGAAGCCTAACCCATCTGCCCAGTTTCTGACAGTGAAGAAACAAAGAAGGTCATGGACTTGCCTTTCTGTGGCACTTGGGGGAACCACACTTGAAACACTGCGGGGCAGGGCTGGTCCCCCTGGTGTGAAAAGACTGTAGCATCAGCCAGAGAAATGTGGCGGTGGGAAAACCTTCTAGTTAGGAGCCATCACTTCGCCGTTCACCCTTGTCAGCCCAGCTGCCGGGATGGCTCAGCAGGGAAGCGAAACGATCGATCGCGGCCCCTGACAGGTTACAAGGGAAGAAGTAAATGTTCGACAAATAGCTGCGGGTCATGTTGGCCAGGCCGTCTGACTCCCAATCCTGCCCTTGATCTTGATGCCGGAGTGCCTGCATCCCTCACAGTCACTAAGTCTAAATCGCATCTGGAGGCTTCCTGGCTTCGATACTTCTGCTCACCCCAAGCTAAAATTCACCTGGCCTTCAAAGCCTGCCTCATTTATTTACGGTGCCAGCTTGCTTATCATTCTTTAGTATGTGTGATGTGCTAAGGACTAGGCTAAGATCTTTCCAGGCATTCACACGTTCTCACACAAACCCAAGAATTAGAAACCCTGATCCTGGGCGCCTGGGTGGCTCAGTCGCTAAGCATCTGCCTTCGGCTCAGGTTATGATCCCAGGGTCCTGGGATCGAGTCCCGCATCGGGCTCCCTGCTCAGCGGGAAGCCTGCTTCTCGCTCTCCCACTCCCCCTGCTTGTGTTCCTGCTCTCGCTCTCTCTTGGTCAAATAAGTAAATAAAATCTTAAAAAAAAAAAAAAAAAAAGAAACCGTGATCCTCAGTTTTTTAGATTCGGATATAAACTCAAAGACATGGATTAATTTGCTGAGATCACACAGCTAGTAAGTAGCAGAGGTGGGCCTTGAACTGGGGTGTGTCCGATGCCAAAGCCCATTTTCTCAGACTTGCCTTTTCAAAGTGAATCTTCAATGGGTCATTCTACTTGCAGGTCTGACTAAAGATTAATTTCTTACTTCTGAAGGTGGAATAAATAAAACAGCTAATTCTTCCCCTTTAATTGACTTGGGTCCTCACACAGATCAGCAGACCTGCCTGATATAAATAAAACAAACACCAGCTGTATTGCCCCTGGTCACTAGTTGGGGAGTGAGGGTCCCACTCAGTCTTGCTGCACAGTCTGGGGCAGGGGTGGGAGTTGGGATGGGGCCTTTGTCCCCGCAGCCTGCAGCCCTCAGAAGTGCTCTCGTTTCAGTTAGTTAGGACCCGGCATGGCCAGCCGCTCTCGGACAGCAACTCCAACCCTGCCTCCAGGGACAGGGGCCTGGCAGCCATGCTGGGCTCCCCTGGGGAGGGCCTGGAGGGCTCTTTCTTTTTGCAGCCAGTTGGCCTGATTTCAACCCTTACTGGGAACGACCGGCAGGCATGATTGTGCTGGGTCACACAGCTCAAGTAACCTACTCAGCTTTCAGATTATTACGTCAACAATCGCATTCATGAGATTCAAATCTAACACTTGCACCCAAATTCAAACTAGAATATTATGCTGAAAGCCTGCAGCCTTTGACCAGCCTTGAGGAAGAAAGTCTTTTGCATCTTACCCCTCCATGGAGGGATGATAAGGATTAGATAGAAAGCATTATCCCCATTTTGCAGGTAAGAAAGCTGCCTCAGAGGAGTTTCTATCCTGAGTGTGCCTGACACCTTGTTTTATGTCTGTAGATACTCCATTTTAAATATTTGTTCATTGACTGACCAGTCTCCTTGTGGTCAGTGGAGGATAGAGGAAAATACAGGTGGGGTGCCTGGGTGGCTCAATCGTTAAGCGTCTGCCTTCGGCTCAGGTCATGATCCCGGGGTCCTGGGGTTGAGCCTCACAACGGGCTCCCTGCTCGGCAGAAGGCCTGGTTCTCCCTCTCCCACTCCCCCTGCTTGTGTTCCCTCTCTCGCTGTCTCTCTCTCTGTCAAACAATTAAAAAAAAAAAAATACAGGTATTATTTACTTAGTTGCAGGTATAATGTTGTTTCTGTTCTGTCTGGTTTGCATACTGGAGAGTTTTCCTTTCTCTTTGTCTGGGCACTGAATTCCTGCCATCCTGTCCTTACCTGGGAACAGCCTCTGGGATTCCCTTGCCACCGTGGATTTGAAGGGTGTAGCCAGAGCGTGGAGGTACAAACTGATGGTGTGGAGCCAATAAGTGAGTGGGAAGTAAAAGGTCTTTTTCCCTCTTTTGTAGGAACCATGCAGGAAGGCAGTGAGGCAGGAAGCCAGGTATGGACACGGCAGCAGGGGAATGACCAATGTCATCATTAGGTCTGAGAGTTGTGCGTCCTTGGCTATCCAGCTGCTTCCTAATGACATTTTCTCCCCCTCTTGATTTCTTCTCCCTTTCGTAAGAAAGTTCAGTGCAGAATGAAACAGGGTCTGATTTGAATGGAGGTTTTAATATAAGTGATATTTGTGTTCTTTAAAATGAAGGGCTTTTTTTCGTATATTGTCCCATATTATAAATGATTTACATTTATGAGAAAGACAATTTTTAGTCCTAACCTTTCAGACCTCCTTGGCGATCAGCTGCATTATGTTTTTAGACCACACGAAGGCAGTGTTGTCACATGTAAAAGATGCCTGCCTTCTGTTTTCTGAACAGATGGGCACATTTGTTAGACTTCATTGGATGTGTTTTTCCTTTACTGAAGCACAGGGGAATTTCAAATTTGCAGGTAGAATGGGGGAAGATAGTTAAGATTTTATACCGTATTTTTATCTCTCTGTTTATACTGATAAATATAGCAAAGGCAGTTGATTTATCCTCCTTTTTGCTGTTTTGAGAGATTGTTGCGCTAACAAGCTGGGGTGGGTGTTCATTACCACCGTGACCCTGGCAGAAGATGTTCTGTTGATTTTGCATTTAATCGGAAATGTCACAAAGATAGTACGGAAGCCCATCCTTCTTCCAAACCCTCGATACCCTCAGATATGACTTAAATCCTACTGTTACTTTCAGGCAATTTTTGCGTTTAGTCTTTCTCCTCAACTATTAAGCAGGCAGAATCTAGCCAGCTTTCTCCGAAGAGGGAACCATGTGACCTTCCTTAACCCCATGATCATGGGAACTCTGAAGTGTCTCTTTCACAGATGAGTCTAGTCCTGCGGGGTTCCGAATGTCCCCTGGCCCCTACGGATGCAGGAGGTCTTAAGTCAGAGCTAATCCGTTGTCTCTTCCTACGGTGGCATAATGCAGAGGTTGCTGCAGAACTTTGGACAGTTCTAGCATTTGTCCTATGAGCACATCTGGTTTGTCAGCCTGTATTGGCTCAGTGTTGAATTTTTAAAAACTGCTAACACTTAAATGCAAAGAGTTCTCTTAAAGATCCAGGTTTCTTGCTTTTCTTGAAACGTTGGACAATTGGTATGACTAGCCTGCCCAGTCTCTGGGTGACAATTGGCCACAGCCACCTTCTTTGTGGCTATATGTAGTCATTACATACCCAGGTCTCCCCTTTTGTTTCCCTGACACTAGGGGAGGTGCTGATTATAACCACGTTTGCACTATTTTTGTTACAACAAAAAAGGAAAATGAGAATTTAATACCCATGTCAGTCTCAGAATAGCGAAATGAAATCTATAATGAAGGAGCCACATGTGTCAAGGAAAATGAGCCTGAATGTAGCCTTCTCAGCTGCAGCATTGCTAGCTCGCTAGCACCTTGCATTTTGCACCTGGGATGGCTGCATCTTGGAAGGGGGGCAGTCCTGGGGCTGACCTGGGATAAAGTACCAGCACTCTGGTGATCTTTTTATCCCTGTGGTTAAATGGGGATAATCTCACTGAACTCTCACAGCAGCCCTGGAAGGTAATCACTACCTTCTCTGGGCACACTGCTTAACACGGTGTGGTTGGCCACCTCCTCACTTTGTCTTACCTTCCTCTTGGGGGCAATGGATTTTCAGGCTGGCACTCCACGGAGCGTCCTAACCCTCATTCTTTGGTAAGTTGCAACTACCACCCAAGTTCACTACCCAGGCCGGCTGGGGGGAAGAAAGGGTTAAGGGAGAAGGGGAGGGGGAGAGGAAAGCCCTTTGGAGGGGGGCTCAGACCTGGATATGGCTAGATGCCCATTCTGGAGCCTCGAGGTGGCAGCTGAGCTCCGTAGGGCTCCAGGAGGATTGGAGGAACAGACACGAAATCCATTCTTGCTCAGCAGACACATTGGCAAAACGCCCAAAGCAAACAGCAGAGGAAGTTTGCTTTAGTGGAGACAAACTCACAACTTTGCTCTTTCAAAGCCTCTGTTTACAAGTCAAAGCCGAGGCTCAGGTGGGCTTTCTATGCACACTCACCTGCGAGGTGCTGCCTGCAGGCTTATAGCTAACAGGAGCCAGGCTGCTGTGGGCTCTGGATGGATAACCAGGTGGGGCAGCTCGGGATGGAAATCTGCTCTCTACCCCTTGGGGAACCAGGACTGCTCACCCCAGGCCTCCCAGGGTCAAATTTGGGAAAGGAGGAGATGAAAAACAAAAACCACAAAACCCCCCTTAGCCCTGGTGAGTTTTCAAATGGAGCATCACCTGTAGGTTGTGGAGTGAGGTGAGCAGCAAGAAATTGACAGACGCTGGCCTTAGGTAATCGCAGCCCGAACAGAGGTGGGAAATAAATCACGTTGCTGGAAGAATAGAAGCCACAGAAGGTATCTCTAAGGGGTAGTGTTGGTTCCTTTACCTGAATGGTGTCTAATGTTGTAACTGGATTGGGTGTAACTGTTACCTTGAAATAAAACCAACTGTACTAGTGTCTGGAATAAAAATACGTTGGCCAAAGGTGGAGTTTAGTGAATATATAAAAACAATATCACAGATCTTACATAACTTACATTCCAATGAAAAATTTCCCATGGGAAGGGAGGCAAAGGTGATGCTCTCTGCTGACTAATAGGAAAATGGAGACCCTGAGGAACCATGGGAACTGTGGAGATTGGGTGAGCGACTGAATTTCTTGCCCTTGAGGGGTTGCTGATGAAGATATCTTGGAGATGGTCTGATCCCATGGTCAAGCCCAAAGGTTCTGGAGGCAGCTACCTCTGGTTCTGAATCCTGGCTGTGATGCTTTTTAGCTGTTGGGCAAGTCACATTCTTTCTTTAAGCCTTGAGTTCCCACGACTGGAGAGGGGTGGAGAGAGATGGAGCGCCGAACGCAGGGTGACGCAGGGCTGAAGGACAGTGCAGATACTCACACGGAAGTGTCTGTTTTCAAAGCCCTGGCTTTCCAGCTCTCCACCGGATACACTGCCATCACGTTAGAAAGACATCCCTCCTCCCCACCCCCCACTCTGTCCTCCCCAACATTTCCTCCCAATGTAGATTTTGAGCTCTTAGATCCAGTGCATTCGGTCTTCGTCTTCGGTCTTTCCTACTTACGTTAGGATTCCTCAATGCAGGAACCTCTCACGTTCTGCTAGTTCCTTTGTAATCTAATCCTAATTTTTTCAAAGTGATTCTTTGACTCTTCCTGGCCATAATTTCTTGTTGATCTTTGCTCCTCTGCATGCCTTTTTTTCTCAGACCATCCCCTCTTTGGGTAATACTCTTCCTTCCCCTGAGAAGCCTATATGGGTGTGGTTCTGTGTCCCTTCATTTCTCTCAACTATTCTTTCCCAGAATGTGCCCTCGAGGGTCAGTGGCCAAATAAATTAGGAAAATGGTTGCTTGTTTCAATGGAGCTTTGTGTTAATGTGCATTATAAATCCCTCAAAAGATGCTATTGCATGTAGGGTTTCTCATACTGTTTAGATCAAGAATTTAAAACTCTCCCTCCTTCTCTCCTTCCTTTCTTTTCTTCTCTGTTCTTTTACTATTTCATGGAGCCAGAATGTCATGGTACATATTTTGGCAGCTACAGCGCTGACTGTTATAGTTGAGGTTATTGAATTCCTAAGTAGGGGGAGCCTAAGGCCAGACTCTGGGACCAATTGTATTCCTAGGTGGGGAATACCAAAGGCATCAATCAATCCCCGCTACTGTTCTGCTGGGAATTCATATTTTGCATCTAGGACTGTGCTCTTACCATCTTACCTTGTAACCAAGTCCCTGTCTTATAAGGCATTCTAGTAAGTGGTCTCCTGTCTGCTATCCCAGTTCCTGTGGCTTTATTTATTTATTTTTGAGAGAGGGAGAGAGAGCTCATGCATACAAGGTAGAGGGTGGGGTGGGGTGGGCGACAGAGGGAGAGGGAGAGAGAGAATCTTAAGCAGGCTCCATGCCTAGCACGGAACCCTGAAGAGGGTCTCGATCTCATGACCCTGAGATCATGACCTGAGCTGAAATCAAGAGTTAGAGTCTTGACTAACCAAATGAGCCACATAGGCACACCTCTTATTTTGATTCCAAAGTCTGGCATCCTACTCTGTCCCCAAACTTGATTCTATATTGCTTGCTCCCCCCCCCACACACACAACGCCCACTCATATCTATACCTGTTTTCTTTCCATTTGTCTTTCCCTCAGGAACTGTTAGGATACCTTGGTCTTCCTTCTTGGTCCTGTGCCCCTCTAATCTCCCTTGCTCTTTGCCAAGTTTGATAAGATTTAGGTGTTGAAGAGTTCAGGCTCTAGGGTCTGATAAACTGACTTCTGATAATTGTGAACTCTTGGGGGAGTTATTTAACCTTGGGCCTCAGCAAAGCCAGTGTAATTCCCTTATACAGTCCTGTTGTTGAGGATTAAATGAGATAGTCCATGTGAAGTGCTTCTCATACCACCTGGTGTATAGTAAGAGATCAGTAATTATCAGCTATTATATTGTCCAAGTCCCAAGGGCTTCTTTGATCAATTTAGCCCATACTGAGCTCTCTCATCTCCAAATACTTTATAATTAGTGTCACCGACCTAGCACTTGATTTTGTTTGTGACTTAGTGATAGCTACCCACACTAGATTTGGACTTAATTTTTTTTTTTTAAATGGCTAATTTCAAACATGCTGTAAGTAGAATAATAGCATCTTTTTGTAGGATCCTTTTGTACTTGTCACTGAATTGGGTCTTTCGTGATAGTTCTTTCTCCTTCTGTTCTGACATTAAATCTCACATGGCTCCATACACAAGAGATGTTGACATCGGCTGTGACTGAGAACAAGTCACCCCTTGTGCACAAGGAGGGCTGCATAAGGATGTCTCTGCTCAGTCTCTCTTGGAGGACGGGACCCCCAGAAAGTCTCTCTTTTCCCTCTTTTTTATTAAGGGGTGGGGAGATGGAAAAATAGCAACCGACTTCCTAGAGACTATACCTCATTTTCCAGAGGGAAACTATCCTACCTCTCCTCATCAGTTCTTCAACTGAGCCTGGTGCAAAATAACTTTTGAATTGGTGACTTCCCATTTTTTCCTAAAGTTTTATCAGAACAACTGCTTTCTTGTATCAGGTTTGAATCCTAGTTCTCGACCTTTGTGGCTTACAGCAGACTTGAGAAGAACAGATCTCAGAGCTAAATCTCCACAGCAGCCCCCTACCCCCCGCTTTTTTTTTTTGCACTGGGTGATTGACATCCGGGGATACAGCATATTGACTTCTCTCAAGAGAGAAGATGTTGAACAAAATAAAAACGATGTGCAGGAGGAAACAGGATCCTACATTTATTTTATTTTATATTTTTAAAGATTTTTTATTTATTTACAGAGAGAGACACAGCGAGAGAGGGAACACAAGCAGGGGGAGTGGGAGAGGGAGAAGCAGGCTTCCCGCGGAGCAGGGAGCCCGATGCGGGGCTCAATCCCAGGACCCCGGGATCATGACCTGAACCGAAGGCAGACGCTTAACGACTGAGCCACCCAGGCGCCCCAAGATCCTACCTTTATTAATGTGGCATCAGACAATGTCCCTGGAAACATGTTTTATGCCACAATTCCTCTTGATGGCACTGGAACCTTAAATATCAGAACAAGTCTGGTCTTTCTCATTCTAAATCCTATTATCTAGGTTAGCTCATCTGTATTCAAAAGATCAATGTTGCATTATTACAAAGATCCTTTCAAGTGTAAAAAGGATGGCACTTCATTACAGAAAGTAAAAGAAACTAATCAAACTTTCTTGGTGAAATCATTGACTTTTTTAAGTAAAGGGCAAATTTAAGAATTTGAAAGTCCGAGATGCGGGAGAACTCTGGTTTGGGCTCACTCCGGCAGGCATGCATCTGGTTGTAGTGTGTGGGTCTTGGATAACCTCCAAAAGAAAGAGGCTTTCTTGAAAGAGTCTCAGTGCTTGCAGCCATGCTCATTTCTTCGGTCACGGTGTGGTTGTGTGTCTTGGAAAAAATGAGCCTCTGGTGGGAAGACTCAAAGTCACTGTCCCTGGTGTGCCGTATACAGGCAACACTTATATTGACCTGGTTAATAGAAATTATTAGGAAAACACTGGTAAATATTCTTTATTCATTGTCTTAACTCTTAACAGACAGCTCTTGTTTCTTATTATCGCCAGTTGGGTGCTGTGGGTTGTGTATTAGCAGGTAGGGTGTTTATTAGGCAGTGCTCTTGGGGTCAACACCTGTGGAAGGGAGGGGAGGGGAAGTAGGAGGGGAGAGGGGGTGGGAGGATCCACACCCGATGCCCAAGACACATACGTTAAGGAGGAGGGGCTCTGGAGCATGAGTTGCCTTTAGGTGCTGTCTTTCCTGAGGAGGAGGGAGCCTGCCCTGTGATATAAACAAACAACCTTGGAAAGGTGCTTGATTTTAGCAAGCCTTCTGTCTTTAGTTGGGGCAATCCCCAAAGGGAGATGATAGTTGAGGGCTGTTTGCTGGCAGCACTCCCAGCAGCCCGGGTAAAATTCCTTTTATTTCTGAAAGTTGGATCTGGGCCGCACATCACAGTGTCCACCACTCCTAATGTCTTAAAGGAAAATATTTATTGAGCACCTTCCGTGTACCAGAGCTGTGCTAGGTCTTGGGACTTACAGTGATGAATGAGGAACAGTCCTTGCCTTAAGGTATTTCTGATCAGCCTCCTCTGATTTGTTGATCAGTCTGACATGGCAGATGTAATTCCAAGTACTCTGCTTGTATTCACTAATTTCACCTGCTAAACCATATGAGCTAGGTAGATTTTACAGATGGGGAAACTGAGGCATGTGGTGGTGCAAGCTTAGGCAGGCTTTCCCCAGAGTCCTGATAGCCTACTACAATACTACTTCCCACATGTTGCCATTTCTGTGAGATCAAAGCCAGTCTTCATCTTTCTGAGCTTGTGTCAGGACTAGCTATAATATTTGCTTACTGAAAGACCCTTAGTGTGGCTGTTACCTTCCAGCAGCACTGCCCATTATCGGGAGCCCCTAGTCACATAAGCCGATTGAGCACTTGGAATGTGGAAAGTCCAAAGTGAGATGCTGTTATATGTAAAATACACACCGGAATTCAGACTTAGGTGGAAAAAGAACGTAAAAAAAAAAAATCTCATCCGTCCTTTTATACTGACTGCTTGTTGAAATGGTAATATTTTTGATAGGTTGTGTTAAATAATCTAAAAATTAATTTTGTTTGTTCTTATGTTTTTATTTTATTTTATTTTTTTAAGATTTTATTTATTTATTTGAGAGAGAGAGAATGAGAGACAGAGAGCATGAGAAGGAGGAAGGTCAGAGGGAGAAGCAGACTCCCTGCTGAGCAGGGAGCCCGATGCGGGACTCGATCCCGGGACTCCAGGATCATGACCTGAGCCGAAGGCAGTTGCTTAACCAACTGAGCCACCCAGGCCCCCTGTTCTTATGTTTTAATGTAGCTACTACAAATTTTAAAAATTACTGAGTGGCTTGAATTTATGGCTTGCATTTTGTTTTTATTGGACAGAGTTCACTTAGAGTATCTGAGAGTCTTCCTATGGGGATGTATTTTGTGCTTAAATTCAGAGAAAATCCTACTTGGACTGGTATTGGGATCAGGTTCTTTTGATATGCTTCATTTAATTTGTATTTATTAATAGGGATTCTAGCCACCAAACAGCCACTACTTGCTGGTTGTTCATGATTGTTGAAAACTAGTTAGAGGCAGCCTGAGTGAGATGAATTAAAGTTCTATTGTTGTGGGGGAACAAGGTCATCAACTTGAAATTAATCAACGGATTTCAAATCACCAGGAAGGGATATTTTACCCTCAGCTTTACAGTTTCAGCATGTAAATTGCTGTTTAGAGGAGAGTCTGTAAAATCAATCCAGCCTTTCTCCCTTCAGAAATTAAAAGCAATTTATTTTTATTTTTGGCAAATCCTGGGAAACACTTGTACGTCCAACTCCTTCACCCTGACACCACCTGTATTGCATGTTGTTTTGGAATTTTGAGTAGGGAGGTGGGAAATTTGGTTGTCTTGGTGTCCCACAGGATTTGGAGGAGACCCTTCTGATCCCTACTGGGGAGCCCATCTGTCTCCACCTGATACATTTTATTTCAAATGAGTCAGGAACCCCAAAGCTGAACTTGGCCAAAGTAGCACATATCATGTGGACTCCAACCAAAGCCATATAAATCATCCCCAGATCATACCAAACTTGGCCCCCAAACCGGGCACAGATTTTCCAATCTGGTCCTGGAGTTTGCCAGAAGGCAGGAGGACCACAGGGATTGTGGGTTGCAACTGGCTTTTGTCCCAAACTTCTGTGGTTAGTGAAGCTTGTCTGATCTGGGATTGGATATAAACACAGCCCATGGACTCAAAAGACACCAGACCACCCTGAAGGGTCATTTGGTCCAAGCCCCTCCAGAAGACACCCCCACAAATAGCTGTGTATCCAACCACCAACCTTCCCCCTACCGCCCCTCCCCGTGGCCCCAGAAATCAAGAAAGATCCAGAGACGGTTTGTAAATAAATACATTAAGCATTTCAATTTATTGCTCTCTCAGTATTTTTAATATCAGTATGCTGATGATAAGCCTAAATTGGGACCCCAAGTGAATGAACTTTTATATCTTTCTGAATAGATTTGCAGAGGCTGCCTTATTTGGTAGACCAACTCTTGAAAATAGCAACAGTGTATTTTGTTTATCCGATTTCTAGGGAAGGTTCTTTTTAAAGTTTTTACTGTTGTTATTATTATTTTTTTAATGGAGAGGAACAATAATTATTAACTCTAATTATTCTTTGTTCTCCTTGGGTCAACACAATTTATTTTCCAGTTTTCACCGAGGTGGCACTGTGCTATATAGTATTTGTCTGATTTGTGAAGTAACCTATATTTTGGGGAAGAAGATCTAGGAAGGTGGTGAGCATTTTGGTCTTCAACTCTACCCAGGAGCTGCCAAATAACTGCATCTCTGCCTAAAGAGAGCTACCTATCCTCAATCTGTTTTCTTTCCTGGTTTCTCTAACACAACGAATTGACATCCCATTTGATAATCAGGTAAGGGCATTCCTGGAAACAAAGGAACAGGTGTGGCTGGAGCTTCCAAGGAACTTTGCAGTGAAAACAAAGTCACTCCTTTCTGTATGAAGGATTCTTCAATCTACCTGGGCACCTGGCCAGCTGGGTAAGAGTTTAGGATTTATTGGCCGTGTGTTTGGGCAATTTACTCAACTTCTCTGTGCCTCACTTTCTTCATTTGTGAAACAATGATAAGACTTTAACTTACAGAGTGGCATAAAAAATACTGTAAAATGACAGGCGCGGTTTCCGGATTATCAAATGTAGGGAAGAAGTTATCAAACGTAGGAGGCAGCAGTGGTGGTGGAGGATCATCTCTTCTAGTCTCAAAGCCTTTCCACAAAGTTGTTTTTTCAAGTGCTGGAAGAGGTTTCTAGTAGCATTTGGTGCAATGAACATCTTACAAATGCAATACATGTATAATTCCTAAGAAATTTGTTTTGTTGAAGCGTAGTGTAAATTGGAGTCAAGGGCATGAATTTGACTGCCTCCCGAGTCAGTATTTTCAGAGGAGAAATTGAGCACGTGTAGGCTACTTTTAGTTTAGACCCAAACCTGCAAGGTCTGTTGTTAGCTTTCTGAAACACACAGTAGGATCACAGCAACCTGGCCATACTTCTAGTCTTTTATCTTATTTTAGGCTCCTTTTTAACACCCAGCCTGACCAGACATCCCATGTGCCCATTTGAACATGTCCAGAGAAATTGTTTCTGATATCACAATAATTCTGTTTTTATTTTTTATTTTTAAAGATTTTATTTATTTGACAGAGAGAGACACAGCGAGAGAGGGAACACAAGCAGGGGGAGTGGGAGAGGGAGAAGCAGGCTTCCCGCCGAGCAGGGAGCCCGATGCGGGGCTCGATCCCAGGACCCTGGGATCATGACCTGAGCCGAAGGCAGATGCTTAACGACTGAGCCACCCAGGTGCCCCGATTCTGTTTTTATTCTTGTACCACACTGATTATTGGGACATTCTTCTTTCTAGGAACCTTGATGTTTGCCACTTCCCTGTGACATCTGGTCTTGGTCTTAGATCTGTGCTTTGGAGAACGAAGCCGTTCTCTAGCCTCACATGCCAGAGTTTCAAGTCTTTGTGGGTGGTTATTATACTTTTCTGAAGTATTTCCTTCTCCAGGCTAAATATATGTTGTTCCTTTAGTCATTCCTCCTGTGGCAGGGAATGGCTGGTGAGAGAAGAGCCTCACGTTTCAGTTCTTTACTGTGTAACAAACTTAATGAGGAAACCCAGTTTTTATTATATTAATATATATGATATAATAATATATAAAATGATGATTATATTATTGTTACATCTCAGTCAGTTGGTTCTTGCTTAAATCTCTCAAGTGGTTGCAATCAAATTGTGAGTGGGGTTGGCTAGGCTTGGGCTGACTGTCCAAAATGGATTCATCACTCAACATTTGGCTCTGGTCTGGGATGATTTGAATGGCCAGGGCCTGGAAGAGCTTGAGATTGGCTGGCTTCTTTCTCTCCACAAGGCCATTCCCTTAGGCTAGCTTGGGCTTCCTAACTGTGGTAGCCACAGGGCAGGATGGACATTTTACATGGCAGCTCAGTGCACCAAGATGGAAGAAGTAGAGGCTGCTTGGTGACTTAGTCTGGGTCTAAAAACTGTTGAGAGTCAGCTATGTCCTGTTGATCAAAGAAGTCTCAGAGCCTGCTCAGATGAAAGGAGAGGGACATAGATTTTGCCTCTCAATGGGAGGAGAATCAAAACATTTATGGCCATCTGCCCCTCCACTCAGCTGTCCTGGTGCTGTCACATGTCACCTCTTAAAACAGCTACAGTGTTCAAAACAGGACAAAACAATCTGGCGTGCAATCAGGCCACAGGAATTTCTTATTGAGTTGTCTGCCCTCTAGTTCAATGTTGGATAGAACAGTGGTTGGATGGCCTTGGTTAGTTTCTGACTTGAAATGTTTCTGGCTTTTCATCATTAAGTATTCTCTTTGCCATAGGTTTTTGTTTGAAGATACTATTTATCAGTTTAATGTGGTATCTTTTTCTTTCCTTGTTTACTTTAGTTTTAATGCCCGAATGTATCTTGAACTTTAGGAGGGCATTTTTCTGCATTAACTGATGATCATAATCCTCTTCTTTAATTATTACTATGATGAATGATAGGTTTCTATAGTTAAAACCACCTTTCACTCTTTTTTATGGCTGAGTAGTATTCTCTTTATAGATATAATACAGTTTGTTTATCCACTTACTTGTTGATAGACATTTGGGTTGTTGCAGTTGGCTACTAAAAAAAACCCTTATGAATATCCATGTATAAATCTTTGTATGGACATATATTTTTATTTTTCTTGAGTGAATAACTAGGAATGGAACGGCTGGATCATAAGGGATCTGTTTGCCTTTCTCCCTTCTCCTATCCATGGCTGGATAGGTGAATGTTTAATTACAAAAAAAAAAAAAAACCAAACTACCAAGCTGTTTTCTAAAGTGGATGTACTATTTTCTATTCCTATCAGCAATCTAAGAGAGTTCCAGTTACTTCACATCCTTGCCTCTAATTGGTATGATTATTTTTGAAATTTTAACCATTCTCATCTATGTATAGTGATAGCTCATTATGGTTTTAATTAGCATTTTCCTGATGAGTAATGATGTTTTCTATCTTTCTTGTGCTTCTCAGCTATTTGTACCTCTTCTTTATAAAGTGTATGTTTAAAGTTTTGGCCTATTTTAAAAATTGGGTTCTTTTCTTATAATTGAGTTGTGGTGTTTCTTATGTATATTCTGGCTACCAAGTCTTTTATCTGATATATGTTTTTGGAATATTCTCTCCTAATATGTGACTTACCTTTTAACTTTTAAAAATGTCTTTGAAAAGCAAAGTTGTCTAATTCTGAAGGCTAATTTATCATTTTTTTTTGTCCTTTTATGACTGGTGTCTTATATGTTCTATCTAAACACTTCTGTCCACCTTATGGTTGTAGAGATTTTCTCTTATTTTCTCCTAGAAGCTTTGTAATTTTAAGTTTTATATATAGGTCTATGATCTGTTTTGAATTACTATTTTTGTATTGTGTGAAGTAGGGAGTTGATGTTACTGGATTTAGTTTGCGAACTCTTTTTTAAAAGTTATTTTTACAACTAAGCTCAGGTGAGTTAGCAGTATTTTTTTTTCTTCACACACATTCTTTGTTTGTCTTTGAGGTATGGTTGTTCTAGGCTCATAAAATGAATTAGGGAGTTTGCTGCCTTTCTCAATTCTCTGCAATAGTTTGTATGAGATTAGGGTTATTTATTCCTTAAAATTTGGGAGAATCTACCTTTTAAACAGTTTTGGCTTGCTGTTTGTGTGTGTGTGTATAGTGATTTAATTTTTTTTTAAAGATTTTATTTATTTATTTATTCATGAGAGACAGAGAGTGAGAGAGAGAGAGAGAGAGAGAGAGAAAGAGAGGCAGAGAGAGGGGGAGAAGCAGGCTCTCCACGGAGCAGGAAGCCCAAGACGTGGGGCTTGATCCCAGGACCCTGAGATCATGACCTGAGCCGAAGGCAATTGCTTAACTGACTGAGCTGCCCAGGCACCCCTTAATGATTTAATTTTTAAATTGCTATTATTCTATTTATATTTTCTATGGGGTTTTTTTTAGTCATATTTAAGATATATTTTCATAGGGGCTTTTTAAAAATGGTCTGTCTTATTGCTATCAGTTGAGAGCTGATTGAGAGCTATGATCAGATGACCTAATTCTTCTTCCCCTCTATGACGTGTATTGAGTGATACAGTAACATCCTAAAGCAAATGAATAGCATTCTCTTCTGGTGGCATTCCTGATGACAGCAACTCAAATAATTTCATATGTAATCCAGGCAAATGCTGCTTTCTGATGGTCCAGCTTAACTTCAAGATATAATTCAGAACATGTAGCCTAAATATTGGTTCTCAGAATTACTAGGTTCTTTGCAACAAAGTGTGAATTCCTAAACTCTGTCACACATCTACTACCTCTGAATCTCTAAAGATGGGACCCAGGAGCTGAGTTTAAAATCTTTTTTTCACTTTTAACCTATTCATTAAAGTATAATTTACATACCATTCAGTTAATTCCGTGAAAGTGTACATTTCAATGATTTTTTTTAGTCACTTATGCAGTTGCCTTATTATCACCACAATCCAAAGGAAACTGCATTTTTAACAAGGGATTTCCTATGAAATAGTTTGGGCTCTCAAGTTGAGAAACCCTGTTTGACAGGATCAAATGGATTACATGAACTTCACCCAATTTGCTTTGAGCTTTATTGTTGTCACATAGGTCTTTGGGCAGGAGGGAGTTCACCATTGTTCCATAGAACCTTTGCAATGATAGATTTAACAGTTTTGCTTTCAGTATCCTCAGTTGATGATATGAGCCCATAATGCACTACAATTTGGCCGACTTACAGATTTGAATTCTGCTCACTGGATCATTGGCTATAAGACTGAGTCCCTCAGCTAATGTGTGATTCTAGTCAACTCTCTAGCATCCATATCTTAAAACAGCTTTTATGTATTTTTACTTGTAAGCATAATGGCTAGTTGTCTTGGAACTGGTAAATTATGCTCCAAACAAAGCTCTGAGTGTCAATAGTGGAAAGGGAAGGCCTTAGATGTCTTTCATTCCCAGGCATAAAATAAAGATTGTGGATGCATTTAAAATGTGTGTAGGGGCGCCTGGGTGGCTCAGTTGGTTAAGCGTCTGCCTTTGGCTCAGGTCATGATTCCAGGGTCCTGGAATGGAGCCCCACATCAGTCTCCGTGCTCAGTGGGGAGTCTGCTTCTCCCTCTCCCTCTGCACCTCTTCCCTGCCCCTGCTCATGCTCTCTCTCTCTTGCTCACTCTCTCGATCTCTCTCTCTCTCAAATAAATAAAATCTTAAAAGAAAAGTGTGCATGTTGGGCAGGGATGGGATGGGTAATGAAATGTTAAAGCATCTGAATTAGCAATATAGAGATTCAGGAAGTTTGAGGCATTAGAAATGACAAGGTACTTTACAGGGGGTCTTCTCCAGCATTTTTCAAAATACGTAAATCAGCATGTTCCTTGATAGAACAAAAAGAATGGGATTGATGGTTTAAATAACTCACAAACCCCTGAAAGGTTAATCCAACTTATTTCTACAAGATGTTTCAGGCCCATTGTATATTGTGACTCTCTACTAGGGTCATGTGTTTTTTTGTTTTTTGTTTTTTTAAAGATTTTATTTATTTATTTGACAGAGAGAGACACAATGAGAGAGGGAACACAAGCAGGGGGAGTGGGAGAGGGAGAAGCAGGCTTCCTGCGGAGCAGGGAGCCCAATGTGGGGCTTGATCCCAGGACCCTGAGATCATGACCTGAGCTAAAGGCGGATGCTTAATGACTGAGACACCCAGGTGCCCTTGGGGTATGTGTTTTATAGTGGAATTTAAATTTTTCCAAAGAGCATCTCTGCAGGAGTGTTGGCTAGTATTTTTCCAGTCTCAGTATCTAATTTATCTTATTTTAATTGCACAATATTGAGAAAATTATAATTCACAAAGATAAGTAGTTGCGAAGGGTGGCAGTTTTTGGAAACAGATTGCTTTGCTGTGTCAAGATACTTGTCAATTAAACTGAGCAAAAAGTGTAAAAGAGGAACAATAGGACATTTTTGCTTCAATTGTCTGTTTTATTTCTGTGCTTAATTGTTTATGTCTTTTGTTTAAATATGTCTCTTTTTTGATCAGTGCCTGATTTGAAGGTATTTTGTACTATGGATTGAGATAGGATCTATATGTTTTTTATCAGTGCTGCTTAAATTGTGTGTAGATGAGCACTGTTTGTTACTGGTCTCAGTCAAGAAAAGAAGAGAAATTGGGAATTAGTATTTAGAAATTTTTACAGCCATTTGTCACTGCTATGGCATCCAATCAAATGATCAGTGGATTCTTTTTGTTAATCAGGGTCTCGTCCAGTTGGGTGATGTCACACACATGTGATGAATCACATATAGTTCAAGCTACTTATTGTCATCAACCTCCAATGAAATGGACATTAATAAACAAAGAAACAAAACCAAACTTGTCCTTTACCATAGATAGGTTGAGAAGTACTGCAGTAGAGGATAATTAAGCTGTTGGTCGTGTGTAATTAGATATGATATATACATATGTATATGTATATACTTTTAAAAGGAAGCAATCAGGTTGTTACTATATCCAAAGTCATTGAAACTCTTATACCACTGAAAATGCTTCTGTATAAAATTTTTTTTTTAAAGATTTTATTTATTTGACAGAGAGACACAGTGAGAGAGGGAACACAAGCAGGGGGAGAGGGAGAAGCAGGCTTCCCTGCTGAGCAGGGAGCCCAATGCAGGGCTTGATCCCAGGACCCTGGGATCATGACCCAAGCCAAAGGCAGACGCTTAATGACTGAGCCACCCAGGCATCCCCCATATAAATTTTTGAAACCTTGTTCGGTTTCTAGAATTTTCCATCAGACAAAATCCAATTTTCTCTCTCAGAGCTAGAGCCGGAGGTAGTTTCTTTTCCATTGGGGATTTTCTTATCACAGGACATCAGAAATATCAAGGGGGTTGGTTTATCTCAATTCAATTAGTCTTTCACCCTTTCACCAATTTAAAAATATGGTCCACTGGTATTTTCTTGGTTTATAAATTCTATGCAAATAGAGCTCAAGCCCAGTGCTCTTTTGGATTGCTTGCTGCCTCTAGTCCCTGTCTGTATAGAAATTCTGGGATAGTTAGGACCTATAGATTTTGGATTTTAGTGCTCTTCTTTTTCTTTCTCTTTTTGGCTAACGCTTTTACAGCTAGCACTGTGATTGGGTCCTTGTAAGATCTCAATACATTTTAACAGTTACTAAAATTATTCTTTGATTACTTATGTGGAGAAAAACAACTCAAGCATTTTTACAAGAATTGTGGAATTGTCTCCTTATCTGGTAATTTTATTTATTTATTTATTTAATTTTTTAAAAAAAGATTTTATTTATTTATTCATGAGAGACAGAGAGAGTGAGATAGAGGCAGAGGGAGAAGCAGGCTTCCAAGGAGCAGGGAACCCGATGCAGGACTTGATCCCAGGACCCTGGGATCATAACCTAAGCCAAAGGCAGACGCTTAACCATCTGAGCCACCCAGGTGCCCTCCTTACCTGGTAATTTTAGAGGGCAATCAATCACAATGATAATCACTTAGGGAGTATTTGGTGGCTTAGATACAAAATATGCCTGAGTTGTGAAATTGAGCCCCACGGCAGGCTCTGTGCTCAGTGGGGAGTCTGCTTGAGCTTCTCTCCCTCTCCCTCTGTCCTCCCTCCCCCCGTAGGCATACACTATCGCATTCTCTCTCTTTCTTGAATAAATTAATAAAAATATTATGCCTGAATGCTTTATTTTCCTTTTCCTTTCTCAAAATTAACCTCTTTCTAAGCATTTATATGAATGGGATCAGAACTTATGGCTTGTTCTCTAATTTAACTTTTTTCATTTAATGATACAACTTGAGCTTTCCACTTGGTATAGTCAACGTAAGTTCACCTCAATTTTTGGATGGTAGTTGAGCTTTCTGTTTAGAATAGATGTACAGTTGTGGGTTCTCCTACTCTCTCACTGATGGATACTTAAGCTTCCTGGCCAACCTGATTGTCTTCCTGACTATACAGACTAGTCATGTTCTAGAATATTAATGCAGATAAAATGTTTTCACATGCATGCAAATTACCATGTGCTGAAAGGACTAAAGAAAATCAGCTTGGCTCTAAAGGGAAAAAGGCAGCAATTTCAAAGACATTTGAACAACAACTCTAAAATAAAATTAATTAACTTCCCTTTAAACAAGTTCTTTTAAGTTTTCATGGCAATTTGTGCTTGTGAAAAAAATTCTTGGCATGTCTTCTATAAGGAAGACACTTATTCTCTGAAAACCCCGAAGATAGGAGGAAAAGGGGTAACTCCAAGTAGAAATAGAAGACTCTGTTAACACTGGACTGAGCCAAAAAATATTTAAGTTGTATGATTGTTAAAAGGCCCTTTGAAGCAACCTGGAATTGCAGCGTTAATTCCATAGTAAAATTTCCCCACAGAGTATTACAAAATAGGCTGGTATGAGACAGTCTCTAGTTTGTTTTCAGGCACATTGTAGGTGCTTAAATGTTTGTGGAATGAATGTGGTTGTGAGAGGAATGACCAAATGCAGACCCAGAAGCACTGATGTGACTGAGGTCTCATGGTGGGCCCACCATTGCATGGACCATGAGCCCCCCACTGACTCTCTGAAGGCCAGAAAATTAATGCTAAAATTCAACTAATGCCCATGATCTGGAGAGTGGGGAATAGGAAAAGTATTTCAACCAGGCTCTTCAACCCCTCAGGAGCTGGCAGAAGTTGGGAGAGGTTCCCACTGCCGAAGAGACCTCCTAGGAACCATGCATTGACACAGCAATATAATTCATATAAAGTTGAAGGATGATTATTAAAAATGATGATGCTCTTATAAATAATGTTAATCTATTACAGAGATCATTTAAAAAGTAATTGCCATATATTTTGTTTTTAATTTATTTTTAAAATTTATTATTGGAGTAAAATTGACATACAATGTTACATTAGTTTCAGGTGCCATGTTTTTAATTGGAGAAATTACTCTTAAAGAAGTCTGTTGCCACGGATTAGAGCTTCAATGTTTGACAAACACAGAGAAGGAAAACATAGACCCAAAGACTCCAAAGAATATTTGATCCTACTTCCTTCATACAGATGTGGGAAGATGTGGTTTGTGTCATGTGATAGATAATGATCTCTTTAAATTATCACCTTGGGAACAATGTAATATGATATAATAGATTGACTAGAATATCTGGGGTCTAGTCCTCATTTTTGCTCTTTAACTTTTATGTCTTTTCATGAGAAACTTAGCCTGATTAAGCTTTATCATCAGGAAGTTGGGAATAAAAATACCAGTCCTGCTTATTTTGCAAGGCTGTTGCAAGGATGAAATGAAATAAATGAATGTGAACACATTTTATAAACCACTGTTATACAACTATAAAGTCTCATTACTTGCCGAGATTACAATATCCTCAAATTTTAGTGTGTAGATAAGAGTCATGTGCGGTGCTTGCTAAGAATGCAGTTTCGAGAATGTCACTTCTATTTCCAGCAATACATAAGGCAACAGAGCCCGGAAAACCCTCCCACTACACAACTCCTAGAAATGTTGGATAAAGTATATCCAACATCATTATAAATGCATAACTGAGCATGTGATCAAGAAAGGAAAATTTCTAGGGCCAAAAACTGGAAGGGAAAGAAGTGACTCAGAGGTAATTGGGTGCTAAAGGCACAGTTGTCTTGAGGGACAATAATCTATAGTAGTATATTTTAGTCTAAAGGAGGACAGAAGACAAGATCTGAGGCTCGCCCAAGTGTGGAGTGAGAATTGAGACCTCCTGTATATCCATCTCTCCTAAAGAGTGTTTTTCCTCATTAAAAAGGCAGACCAAAAGACCAGTCTACCATTGACAAAGGGAAGGGACAAGGAGTCTAACCCTCCTAGCAGTTTACAAAGACCCCAGTCCTGACACTGACTCTAAGTTCCTGGGTTGGTGGAACCAACGCACAAAGGGCAAAAGCCAAAGTATTTTTCCTTGCAGGTATGTCCCCTCTGCCCAAGGGTCTATGGATTCTATAAATAAAGCCCAGGCTAACATTAACTGCAGTTCCCAAATCCTTTTGTAATAAGATCTCGCAGAAATATAGACTCCCAAGGACTTCAGACATTGGATATAAGGTACAGAATGTAGGGGGCGCCTGGGTGGCTCAGATGGTTGGGCGTCTGCCTTCGGCTCGGGTCATGATCTCAGGGTCCTGGGATCGAGTCCCGCATCAGGCTCCCTGCTCCTTGGGAGCCTGCTTCTCCCTCTGCCTTTTTCTCTCTCTCTGTCTCTCATGAATTAAAAAAAAAAATCTTAAAAAAAAAATTAAAAAAAAAAGATACAGAATGTATGTATGTCTATAATGTTTGAAAAATGCAGATTCCTGGGTCCCAATGAATTGATAGCTGGGGTGGGCCTAAGGACCTGCACTTGAAGAAGGCATCCTTAAAGTGTAAGATGCCGATATCTTTCAGAAGATAGCCTCTGGGAAATGTAGCTCTGCCAGTTTCCCAAAATGTATTCCACTGACCACCTCAAATACTAGAAGTATTCACACTTGGCTCCACTTCCATGTTAGTGGGTTAAAAGGAATAAGATTTTTTAAAAAGACTTCATTTATTTGGCAGACAGAGAGAGAGAGAGCACAAGCAGGGGGAGTGGCAGGCAGTGGAACAGGGAGAAGCGGAAGCCAGATGTGGGTCCTGGGGTCATGACCTGAGTCGAAGGCAGATGTTTAACCGACTAAGCCACACAGGTGCCTCAAAAGGAATACCTTTTAATGACAAATTTCCTTTTCTCCTCTGTGGCTAATTAGGCTTTATCAGTTTTCTGATTAAATGGATAATTAGGTAGTCAGAATTTTTCTCCTCTGGCCTGAAAAACAAGCAAACAACAAATAATGATACCAAACTAACATGGAGAGTGAATGGAAGTGACATTCTCTCTCCCTCTTTTGCCGCCTGCTTCCCTAGTGGCCTCCCTGGTGCATTGCTGCTGAGCCCGCCCAGGCTGGAAATGCCCCTCATCTTGTTATAACTTAGGGAGGTTAAAATGGTGCATAGTGGACCACTGAGGCATATGGTGACTTTCTTTACTGTTTGTGTTCCTCCCATATTGAAAAGTTGTAGCTGCTCCAGATGCATTTTGCCCTTCAGTGGAGGGTTGGGGAAGAGATTGAGGAAGGTTAGGGGAAGGTCTCAAGAGAACAGCCACCAGAAAAATTTTAGTCCTGGCTTTCCATCCTCTTATTCTCCGTCACCTTTTTATCTATTGAACTCAACATGAGAGGGGTTTGCTTTTGAAAGCCCTATGCAGGGACAAGTTGTTTTTCCTATCTTTGAGCTGTTCAGCCATCTGTCCCAATTTCTTCCTGGTTTCCTGTTATTTTCATTCTGCCTTTATAAAGATTAACATGCGGTGCAACCACATATTCTATTAAGCTTGTCTCCTCACTACTTTATCTCATTAACTGCTTGATCACTATGAATAAAAATAATCTGCCATTAAGTCACAACTTCAAACGTCTCTGAGACTTTAGATCAAGCAAACCTTCAACAGCTTAAAAAAAATCTCTTTAAATCCAAGAGGTTCACTTCAAAGGAAAACCTATGGGTGTTCTCAACCCAACTGACAGGTAAATAGTCATTTGTAACTAAAGATATGCAAGTGAGAAAACACGGCTTATGCTGGAGTTTATAGCTTCTCGTAACTTTTTCTCCGGTTAAAAGGACAACTTAAAAAAAAAAAAAAAGGACAACTTAGAGCTGCCTGCGAGATGGGTTTGGCTTGGATATATAACACTGTACACATGGAGATGGGGTAGTATCAGTAAGCAACCGTACAGCTTTCTGTCCTATTTCATACTTCGTATTTCTTTTTTTTTTTAAGGTTTTATTTATTTATTTGAGATAGAACAAGAGAGAGAGAGCGGGAGTGCATCATTGCGGAGCGGGGAGTGGGGTGGTGAGGGACAGAGGGGGAGGGAGAAGCAGGCTCCCCGCTGAGCAGGGAGCCCCATACGGGGCTCGATCCCAGGACCCTGGGATCGTGACCTGAGCCGAAGGCAGACGCTTAACTGACTGAGCCACCCAGGCACCCCTCATACTTTATATTTCTATTTACAAAATTAATACAAAAAGAAATAAAAGAGAAAACAGGGAAACAAGGAGTCAGGGTTGGTACGGACAAATATCACACAACCAGAGGTAACCACTATTAATAATTTGATAGTCCTTGTAGTTCATGTGTATGCATGTGTGTGTACAGAAAAGTAGGAAGTGCATATGCTTTTATAGACATTCTTTCTTCCACATCCATATACTTTCTTTGTGAAGGATAACTTTGTGTGTGCTCTTTCCTTTGCCTGGCCTGTCCTTCTTTGACCCAAAGAACCCCTCCTCTCCCTTCAGAGCTCCACTCTGTATTATCTTACCCTTGGGAGCCATTTTTGAACTCCCTGACCTATCTATTCCCCCCGGATGCCTTCTTTGCTTAGTGGTCTTCTTGTGGGTGCTGATTACAGTTGTAATTTTTTATTCCTGTGTGATTTTTTTATTGTTTTTTCTCTTCCGCTTGGCTTTAAGCCTCTCACTTGAATGTCTTTAGTTACAAGTGACTAAATTTACCTGTCAGGTGGGTTGAGAACACCCATAGGTTTTCCTTTGAAGTGAACCTCTTGGATTTAAAGAGATTTTTCTTAAGCTGTTGAAGGTTTGCTTGATCTGAAGCCTCATAAGGGTAGGGGTAGTGTATCCTCAAGGCCCAGCACAGTGCTGGACACACAGTGGGTTTCAAGAACTTTGGTTTGGATGGATGAATGAATGAATGAATGAATGATAAGTTTTCAGATACTCCATACTTCTCCAGCTGTCATTTAACTCTGAGGTTGCTTATTGGCCATTATAAATGGGAAAATAGGCATCATTGTATGAAACAGCCTTGCCCATGCCCTTAGTTATTTCTTTTTTTTAAAAAAGATTTTATTTATTTATTTGAGAGAAAGAGAGAGTGTATGCAAGTAGGGGGAGGGGAAGAGGGGGAGGGAGAGAGAATTTCAAGCAGACTCCATGCTGAGCACAGAGCCCAATGCAGGACTTGATCCTACCACGCTGAGATTAAGACCCTGAGATACAACCTGAGCCGAAACCAAGAGTCGGATGCTTAACCAACTGAGCTACCCAGGTGCCACTATCCTTAGTTATTTCTTTAAGAAAGATTCCTAGGAGTAGAATTAAAAGACTACAGAGTATGGGACACTTTAGTGCCTTAGATACCTCCAGAAACATGTCAATTACTACACAGTCTCTACTAGGAGAAAAGAATACCTATTTCCCCATATTGTCATACTTTAATTTTTCTTTTTTCTTTTTTTAAAATTATATTTATTTATTTGAGATAGAGAATGTGTGCGAGATAGAGCACAAGCAGGGGGCTGGGCAGAGGAACAGGGAGAAGCAGACTCCCCACTGAGCAGGGAGCCTGATGTGGGCCTGGATCCCAGGACTCTGGGATCATGACCTGAGCTGAAGGCAGACACTTAACCGACTGAGCCACCCAGGCAGCCCTTTAATTTTTTTTTCTAATTTGTAATTTTTTTTCCTGCAAATTGACTATTCCTAATCTGTCTGTTTTTCTACTTGGATATCTATCTTTCTGTATTTATAACAATCCTGTGAATTAAGATTCTTGGTCATGTATCACATAGTCTGTCTGTTGACTTAAATCTTTTTTTATCTATCAGTTGATGTGTGTGTGTTTATTTGTACAGATGCAAAACTTTCCATCTTTTTCCTTTGTTGCTTTTGTTTTTTTTATCCTTATAAAGCTTTTCCCACGCTAAGATTATAAAATAATAGCTGTGAAAAAAACAAGCTAAGGGTTATATATGAGTATACAGAGGGAGAGGACTGGATTAATCTATAAATGAAGCTGGTGAATTAATGAATTATATGGAAGGGAAAAAGTTAGTCTCATCTAACATCTTACATGAAAGTATTCTCCAGATGGATTCAAATCAAATTTTTATTTTTATTTTTTATTTTTTTAAATATTTATTTATTTATTTGTCAGAGAGAGAGAGAGAGAGTACAAGCAGGGGGAGTGGTGGCAGAGGGAGAAGCAGGCTCCCTGCTGAGCAAGGAGCCTGATATGGGACTCAATCCCAGGACCCCGGGATCATGACCTGAGCCGAAGGCAGATGCTCAACCGACTGAGCCACCCAGGCGTCCCCAGATCAAATTTTTAAAAGTATAAAAGAATTGGAAGAAAATATTGGTGAGTACCACTTACCTGTGTTATTTGAGTACTCAAATTTGTCAGAGTGTAAGAATTACTTTGGATGAAAAATAATTTCCCATTGTTAAAAGTTTTGGTTAGAAATTTTGATCAGAGATCTCCCAAGTAGTTCCGTGTTGAGAGGGAGATTCTAACCTTGGTCTCTAAATACCAAGTACCTTTTTTTGAGCTCCACAACAATATTTCTGTTAAATTAAGCCAGGGTAAGTAAATAGTGTGGCGGAGAAAGGCTCTGCCCTCACTTGCAGTTAGAAGGCAGAGTCCTGGCTGTATCTCATTACTCATCACATAGTTAGGTCATCTCGGGAGAAGTTTTTCTTAGGCATTCTCTTTATCTGTAAAATGAATAACAAAAATCTCTGTTCTGTCCACTTCACAGAGTTGTTGGGGAGTTCAAATCAGGTACTATAAATGGGCACTATTATTACTGAAGAGTGCTGTATGTAATAATAGCACAGTGTGTTTTATATTGCTGCTCTTTATGTTCCTATCTATCTCTCCTGCAAAACTATTTCTTTAAGAGCAAGTTTGTTCCTTCCTGCACTCTGAAAATGCTTGGCATGATGACTTTTCTTAAAGATCATACTCTGTAATGATGAAGAGCTCGGACTGGGGTCCTACTGAGCTTGGTTTGAATCCAGGTCCTGTTGTTTGTACTGGTGTGACCTTGAGCAAGTTGTGTAATCTCTCTCTGTTTCGGTTTTCCCATCTTTGAAAAGAGGATAAAAATAGTGCCTTCTTGATAAGTCGGCTCCGGTTATGTCCCTAATCCAAACTATGGTTGTTGAAGCAATAAAGGGAATTAGGTAGCTAATCTATATGTGTATGTGCATGTGTATGTGTAGGTCTCTCTGTCTCTGTATCTATCTAGCTATACTCTCCAGGAGTGGTTAGTTAAGGTATGATCTTGTCACCCTCTTTTGATTTGCTTTTTCTTTTAGCCTCAACTTTTTTTTTTTTTTTTTTTTTGCAAATAGTATTTGTCCACACAGCAGAGAAGGTGTCATAGCCCCTCATTAACACAAATAAATGTATCAAGTTCTCCAATTTGAAATTTAACAAGTCACAGATTTTTAAAAATCATAATTAAATAGTCTTTTTTTTTTTAGAGAGCGTTCACACATGCAAGCCATGGAGAGGGGGGAGAGGCAGAGAGAGAATCTTAAGCAGGCTCCATGTCCAGCACAGAGCCCAACACAGGGCCAACATGGGGCTTGATCTCACAACCATGACCTGAGCTGAAATCAAGAATCGAACGTTTAACCAACTGAGCCACCCAGGCCATAAAATAGTCTTAATTGGTTCTACTTTGGTCATATTCTCACTCTGAACTCACCATGTGGTCTGGTGAACAGGTTGCTTTGATTGTTTAGACCTGGTGTCCTTGCCCTATTATGGCTGTGGTCATGTAGGGTTCTAGGACTGTCAGCCCCACTGCCATTATATGATTGGAGAATGGAAGAAGCAGTTCCCCAGAGGAGAGGGGTTGTGTGGGGTGTGTTAAAACACAAAAATAACCCATGTCTACTGGTTTCCTCATAGGACTGTTGTAAGAATTCACTGATAGAAATTTTTTTTACCATTGGTATATAGCAAGTGCTCACATAAAGAAAAAAAAAAGGAAAAATTTAGTTTTTACTAGTATTATTCACTGGAAGGATACTTGTTTCTAGGCATCTTGCAGGTATCAGTCACCTGAACTGTTGTAGTTAAACTGCCTCTGACTAGGTTTAATGCAAACATCTAGGAAAAAGTTGTAGGAGGTCATGTGGTAAGAGGGCAACCGAAAGGCAGCCATCATGACTCTTCACAGAAATGAGCCCAGGGAAGGGCACTGGGGCTTAGAGCAGGGGGAAGAAGCCTGTCTTTTTGATGGGCAGTTCCTCATAATAAATGCTCATTTTCAGTGGTACCTGTAGGAATATACTAACCTTGAGTCTCTACTGCCATTCCCAACCTCTCTTCAGAGTCAAATAATCAGGCTTAAGCACGATTAAAGTGCCATAAGATTATGGCTCCTCTGTTTTTTTTCCTTTTTATTCCCTTCCTCCTGGTTAGTCTGTTACCACTACATTTTTGCCCTTTTGTCTCCCCAGACTTGGGTTTATCTTAGTTTTGACTTTTTCCTTTAGTCTGACTCTGGTCAGATATAGATAGAGCCCAATATTAATATGTAATGAGAAAAATGGAATTTAATTTAGCTTTCTTGTATGTATTGCATTGTTGAGACTAAAAAAAAAAAAAGAAAAGGTTGAACCTTTTGACTTAGAGCCATGGAAACACTCTTCTTATTTAAGCACCATCAACTTAAAGTTGAGGTTTCCAACTGGCATAGATCATCACAGCAAGCAGGCAAATCTTTTGAAATAAACCCAATTTTTTTCTTAAAGACAGACATCAGGAGCACATAAAAAATCATGTGCACCACAATGTATTTCAGGGGTAATTTCCCTTGATTATAAACAACATTTTGATGTACTTGTCTCTATAACATCAATGAGAAAGAGTCCAAGTGAATAAATAGTTCCTGCATTTCATGATGTGATTTTAATTCCTCCACCTTGGCTGCTTAGGGATAACAGCTTAATCTGATATCACTGAAAATAAGAAATATCTATATTTCCATGATCACTGAAAGTTCAAATTGGATTGTAAACTCAGATAGAACTGACCTGAGGCTTATCAGAGCTGAAACAATGGAACTGCGTGAGAACAGAGCAGATTTAATCAGAAGGAAATTCTGCTTCAGAAACAGTCTTTGCCCCACCAAAAGACACGAGTTTAGGAGGAAGGAGGACAGGAGATGAGAAACAGAAAAAAGGAAGCTTTCAAACATTTTTTTAAAAAAATAGCACTTTCCCCACCCCCTGGTAACTTCTCCACTCAGTTAGGTTTAATATGAAGTAATCCTGCATGTTCCTTAGGAAATCTGGTTATGTTCTCGAAGCTGGTGAATAATGGAGATATCTGCCACACTGGAAAATAGTGCCGATCAATAATATTGTATGTTTTTGTTTGCCACGCCTTTTTGCAGCTGACTCGCTTTCCCTTCTCTCTGGAGCTTGGCTGCTTTATTTATAGACGTGATTTTTATCTTCTCTTTTCCTAATGGTGATGTTTGGCGGACCAAGGGAGCAGTTATGGAAGCAACTCTGTAGGGCAAATAACCAAGCCAGTGATACTGTAGTCATTTCCTGAACTCACAACCCATTGGGGGCTCACTGCCTTCCTGAGGCTGAAATGCATGCACTTCACCCCATTCTGATACTATTCAGGGCAGACAGATGTGGGCATCAAAGCTGTTGTTACTGGAAGATTTTTCTGCTCCTGCAGAATGATATACTGTAACTAAAACTTGAATTTTAGCAAGTAGGATAATTGTTACTTCTCTAATGCCTCTGATTAAGGTCAGCAGCAGACATTAGTTAGGAACTAAGATTGCTTTTGTGGGCAAATGACGCAGGGGAAGAAATTAAAAAAAAAAAGGTTTCTGTCTTGAAAATGGAGGATACCAGAGGGAACTATATGTTATGCACAGATTGTATCAGCTATCTAATACTATGTGACATAATGGCTTCCACAACACCCATTTATTTACTCTTACTTTTGCCATTTGGGTAGGGCTCAGCTGGGCTGGCTCATCTCTGCTTCATGCAGTGTTTGTGGTCAACTGGATGGTTTCCACAACCTCTTTGACATGCCCAGCAGTTGGCTGGGGGGCTTGGTTCTCCTTTGCATGGCTCCTTAGCAAGATATACTGGGCTTCTTCATTGCACTAATAGCTTCCCAACTACATAGCATCAAACTCAACCCCCTTATGAAACATTTCACCTCTTTCTCTGTACCATTTCCTGTGTTTCCTGGGGATGTGTCACAAATGTTCTCAGAAAAGACCCTTCCACTGGAACTATCCTGCTCAGCCAGCTGCTTCAGTTTTTGCTTGTCCCTCCATGTGTGCATTCCAGCATGGCCCAGTCGCCATTACATCTTTCTCTTACTGCATACCTTCATCTACGCATCGGACCCTCATGGCCCCAGTGGCTCTCTGGGGCAATGTGGGAACACTGCTCCTTTCCCCTCTGGGCTACTATTTTAGAGGGGTCCCAAGCAGGACTCTTTGTCCACCTTTCTCCATCTTCTGTTGTTCTTCCTCTGTTTAAGACATGAATCCAGCATGGGCTTGGCTGGGAATGAGTGGATTGGACCACAGCACAATATGGAATTAATCTAATGGCATTTTACTTGATTAAACCTATTGTGCCCGGTTCTATCTATTTTTAGGGTAAATTCTCCCAAGACCCTGACTCTCTAGATAGCCATCTTCCTGTCCAGCTAGGACCACCCCCCACCCCATTTCACCCATCATCCCTCTCTTGAACTAGCACCATTGTCAAATGAGGTTTGTCCCATTTTAGAGGTGAAGAAACTAAGTAAAGGAAATGGGAAATTCAACTCCCTTGACTTAGGCAGCCACTGTAGGCTAGGGGGAAAAAAAGCAAGATTCCAGGGCTCTATTTAGTCCATCCCTCAGTTGGCAAATCCTCCTTATCCTGAGAAATCAAAGATATCCTGTGGGGGTAGCAACGAGATACTCCATATGGTGTTCTGCTCTTTCTCACCCTTTTAATTTGGCTCATTGTTCAATCTTAATTTGCAATTGTCACAGCTGCGATTGCATTCCCAATGTTCCACCAACTCCAAAAACCCTTGAATCTGAACCCTCGGTGGTTTTAATTTTATTTTTGTTGAGAAAGGTTATGTTGTCACAATGGGTAAAGCTAGCTCTTCAGTGAGGGAAAACATTTTTTCTGGGAAAAAGATACTTCTAATTTTGTATTAAGCCTCAGAATGGGCTGCAACTGTGGAACCTCAAGTGCAGGGGAGTTGACAACTCAGCCATAATCAAGCTAACTGAATTGGACAGAGCAATGTGAGACATAATTAGCAATTCCGTTCAGCGAGCTGTCTCCTGAAAAACTTAAAATACCTTCCTGCCTCATGCATATTCAGTGCCTCATTTGCTATTGTTTTTATCCAACAGGTTGAAATTCAAAAGGAAAAAATTCTGAGTTGTCTGCCTCATTTTCATCCCCCGCATTCTCCTCTCTTCTCAGCAGCTCCCCTCACCCCCCTATCCAGTCCCATTTCAATATAGCAGGTCACCCCGGTGCCAACTGCACACTGACAAATACAAAGTACTCTGAGCACACTTTTTTCTCTTGCTAGTAGTACCTTTGTCAACCTTTCCTCTCAATTAGATAAACTGAGCAGGTACGTTTGCCCTGGGGAATTATGACCATTTGGTTGTTATGGTCAGGCTTCTGGTGGGAATTCTGTCTGTCACATGGTTACTGGGTCATGATAGGTTTGCGCTGAATTGGAGATTGACTGATGATCCCATGCTTTTCCTCCTGATCTCTATCCACCTTGATGGATTAGGCTTTCACTTTCCTTGACATTCCAGGTAGATAGGCTTTTGCCTGTGGATGTGCAGGGAGACCACAGAAGCAAATACATTTCCCTCTGTTCATTGCATCCCTGGTTAGCTGAGCCTACAAGTTCTCCATTAGAAGATTGTCTACAAAATATGTTGGGTGTGACTATTCTGGAAAGACCCCCGGAAGAATGGTTGTCTGCAGAGGCAGGGCCGTGTAGAGCAAACAAGAGTCTGTGTTAGATCTAGGGTCAAAGCCTAGCTCTGTGCTTTTAGCTGTGTGGTCTTGACCAGTTACTTAACCTCCCTTCTCCCCAAGTGCTTCATCTGTACAACAAAGATCATAGCAACCCTGTGTGTGAGTATTATTATGAGGATTACATAAGATAAGGTATAGGGAAGACCTAGACAAGTGTCTGGCACATTGTTGGTGTTCAGCAATTGTGTCCTTCCTTTCCTTTGTAAATTCCTCCCCTTCCTCATCTTAGTCTTCCTTTTCCTTTTCTTTCTGTTTTATTGTATTTTGCAATCGGATATCAGAAAATGTAAAATAGGGTGCCTGAGTGGCTCAGTTAGTTAAGTGACTGCCTTAGGCTCAGGTCATGATCCTGGGGTCCCAGGTTGGAGTCCCCACATTGGGCTCCTTGCTCAGCAGGGAGTCTGCTTCTCCCTCTGACCCTCCCCCCTCTCATGTTCTCTCTTTCAAATAAATAAATAAAATCTTAAAAAAAAGAAAGCAAATGTGAAATATTTTAAAATTTCAGGCAAATTACTCAGTACTTTCAATTTCTTTCCCTACAAAGTTTCTTTTTTTTTTTTTTTTTTAAGATTTTTTATTTATTTGACAGAGAGAGACACAGCGAGAGAGGGAACACAAGCAGGGGGAGTGGGAGAGGGAGAAGCAGGCTCCCCACAGAGCAGGGAGCCCAACGTGGGGCTCGATCCCAGGACCCTGGGATCATGACCCGAGCCGAAGGCAGACGGTTAATGACTGAGACACCCAGGCGCCCCCAAAGTTTTTTTTTAAAAGACACATTCTAGCAATTAGCAAATGCTGATTTAAGTTTCATCTTCTTTCCCCTCCCCTATCAATACCTAGTAAAGGTGACTGGCCAAAGGCATAAATTGAGTTAAATGAGAAATTAAGTATTTTTCTAACCCTAAATCCCTGGAAGCATCACTGTATTTTATCACTTCAAAAATAGTCTCTTTCAATGGATAAAGAAGATGTGGTATATATATATAATGGAATACTATGCAGCCATCGAAAATGAAATCTTGCCATTTTCAATGACATGGATGGAACTAGAGTGTATTATGCTAAGCGAAATAAGTCATTCAGAGAAAGACAAGTATCATATGATCTCACTGATATGAGAAATTTAAGAAAAAAGACAGAAGATCATAGGGGAAGGGAGAGAAAAATGAAACAAGACAAAACCAGAGAGAGAGACAAACCATAATAGACTCTTAATCTCAGGAAACAAACTGAGGGTTGCTGGAGTGGAGGGGGGTGGGAGGGATGGGGTGACTGGGTGATGGACATTGGGGAGGGTAAGTACTATGGTGAGCACTGTGAATTGTGTAAGATTGATGAATCGCAAACCTGTACCCCTGAAACAAATAATACACTATATGTTAATAAAAAAAATTAAAAAAAATAACCTCTCTCAGATTTTAGCTTTTCCATTTGGGGAGCATTAAAATAAGAAAAATATATGAATAAAATGTCATGTTTAAAATTTTTAATTTGCTGACTTAACTTGGAAGGTTTAATTTTCACATCTTTTTTTTAAGTGAAAAGTAGGAAGTTAAGGTGTACTTGGGTTTGTAAATATTTTAGGGGAAGCTGAGATATGCTTTAAATGGATTCTATATGAAATACAACAGTAGTGCCCAAAAGAGAGTTTTAAGGGGGAAATAAAAGGAGAAAGGTCACCAGTGTTGTAAATCAGAGGAGGAGAGTTGAGAAGTTATTCCTTTTCAAAGTTAAATTTGTCATAGCAGGTTGACATCTGAATAAGTTCATAGGATGAGAAATGAATGCAAGGACTAGATCGAGTAGAGGCACCCCTTTCCCTCCCCTCCTTCCGGAAAGTCTATAGATCTTAATACACGTATCATACTATTTGGCAGGTGATTTAGTCTTCATTGATTACCATCACACACTGTCCTCTAAGTGTTTTCCAAAATATTGCAGAATACTTGAGGGGGTGGATCACCTCACATACTTGATGTGGCTTCCCACAGCTTCTAGCCCCATCCTATATATGTGTTAAGCAAGAAAGGAATCCTTGCAAACTGGAGACAGAATGAGAGAAAATGAAACCATGAACCAATCTTCCATCTGCAGTACCCCTCACTTTATGAAGGTGTGAAGGCCAAGGATATGAGCCACCATGCTCATCAACAGAAATGGTTGTACAGGAGGGAGGAATAGATGAAGTCCAGAACAGAAGACTTTGAAATGAGTATGTTGAACTCCAACAATGGAAAGAGATGAAGAATGAACTGCAGATGAAGGGAATGTGAGAGATGGAAGAAAACTGGTGATTGCTCAGCTTCTGTGGAATGAGAGTGTGGAGTGTGAACAAGTTCCAATGCGGCTTCCATGTCATAAAGGTGGAGAACAGGGTAGAGGATATATTAGAAATCATGACCCCCCCTTTGACTGAATAACTTTAGTTAGGTGTTCAATATAACCTCTTGTGTCTCTCAGGCAGGAACTTGATAAGCAATACTTAATGGAGAATTGAGGGAGCCAATACCCTGAAGAATAGGGACAAAATAGGAGTGGACATTTGAAGCTTAGGGAGAGATTTGCACCCTGTTAGCAGTGGAAAATGCCATCCTTTGCCTCCTTGAGCAAAAGTTCCCTGAGTTTTGAAAGCAATTAATCTGATGTTTCTACTTTGACCCAAATAGAAGCCTAAATCCTGAAAAGTCTGTGCAATAAGTATATTTTGTTGACAGGTTATTGAATAGGGTATAACCTCCCACAAAAATCTTGTCTAAATCCACCAAAATGGTGAAAATGAATGATACTGCATCAAAGTCATGGCTGTAGTTGTTACATAGGCTTCAATTTTTTGCTTCTTTCTCCCTTATACTTTTTTTTTAAAAGCAGGGAGTCTATTGAGAAATCTTATTAAAAATCACAAACTGAACAGCAGACCTCCCTTTTTTTGAGAACCAGAAACAGGTTTTAAATGACAAAAAAAACCCCTCCTTTAATCTTTTTGTAACATCTTGACAGTTGTGCCAGAAGATGTCTGCTTCTGCCTTCAAAATATAATTGCTTTTGGTCTGAAATAATTCATTTCCCACTCCTTTTCCTCTACTAGAAATCTTTGCCCTTTAAGCTGGATATTTTCCCTTAATTTTGTGGCTACTTTTTTGGAAGGTAATGGGAAGGGGTAGGGAGCCAGGAGGCAAAGGAGACCAGAGTGAATGTCATAAACACAATGCTTTGCGGAGGTATAATGTGGGATAAAAAGAGCCTCTGTGAACCAAGGGAAAAAAACTAACCTCATAAAAATGAGGTTAACTGTCACACTGTTGAATATCTGGTGTCATCGAAGGTATTTGACCTTTTTAAATCCATCAGAGCACATTTCTATTTGTTTTGTTTTCAAAAACTCAAGTCAAGTCATATCATAGTTGAACACCTTTTGAGCAGTTTAGTGTCTTAAAGATCCCAGATCTTGTTTTATCCAAAGAATCCCCTATAAACATTGGAGTAAGAATGTCTTCAGATTTCTGTAAAATCTGCATCTTTGGACTCTTTAGCAGGAAACATTTCTGAGTTATGAAATAAACCTAATGGGGAGTAGAACTAGGTGATCTCAGCAAAGGAGGATCTTCAATGGTGGGATGTGGAGTGTAGACATCAGTGAGAATCTGTAACTGCAAAGTGGCATGGTATGCCCTTCTAACATCTAAATTTAAGTCTTGAATCATAAACTACAGAAAAAGAAATATAATAAGGGAAAAAGAGGACATGAAAGAGAATCAGAGGTGTTGACCATCACAGTAAACCTAATAGTTTTGGGCTCCTTACATTACAGTGTATGCATTTTCCCATATATACTTGTCATTTTTTCCCCAAACTAGTTCTGTGAAAGTAATTGTAGTCTATCAGCTCTTTCATGACTCAGTTGCATGGATGTTTTTGGCTCCTTTGCATCTACTTTTCTCTGTATTCACTAAAGCCCAGAAGAGGACTCTGCCGTGCACTTTGCAGAGTTTATGGGATTTGACCTGTTGGATGAATGAAGATTTGTCTAATAGAACATCTTCTCTGCTTTTCTAGTTGCTTGAGAAAATAAGAAATACATGAATAAAGAGAAGCAGGGGAAGGGAACACCAAGCCTCTGTTGCAGTACTAGGTACTCCTGGGAAACTATCAGGTGAGCTGTTCCTTCTACCTGCCTTGAGGCTTCTTTGCTCTTGAAGGACAGGGTGGAAGTGGTACATTTCTTTTTTTTTTTATATATGTATTTTTTTATTATGTTATGTTAATCACCATACATTACATCATTAGGTTTTGATGTAGTGTTCCATGATTCATTGTTTGCGTATAACACCCAGCGCTCCATGCAGTATGTGCCCTCTTTAATATCCATCACTAGGCTAACCCATCCCCCCACCACCCTGCCCTCTAGAACACTCAGTTTGTTTCTCAGAGTCCATAGTCTCTCATGGTTCGTCTCCCCCTCTGACTTCTCCCCCTTCATTTTCCCCTTCCTGCTATCTTCTTCTTTTTTTTTTTTTTTAAACATATATTATGTGTTTCAGAGGTACAGGTCTGTGATTCAACAGTCTTACACAATTCACAGCACTCACCATAGCACATACCCTCCCCACTGTCTATCATCCAGCCTACCATCCCTCCCACCCCCCACCACTCCAGCAACCCTCAGTTTGTTTCCTGAGATTAAGAATTCCTCATATCAGTGAGGTCATATGATACATGTCTTTCTCTGATTGACTTATTTCACTCAGCATAATACCCTCCAGTTCCATCCATGTCATTGCAAATGGCAAGATTTCATTCCTTTTGATGGCTGCATAATATTCCGTTGTATATATATACACCACATCTTCTTTATCCATTCATCTGTTGATGGACATCTTGGCTCTTTCCACAGTTTGGCTATTGTGGACATTGCTGCTATAAATATCAGAGTGCACGTACCCCTTCAGAACCCTACATTTGTATTTTTGGGGTAAATACCCAGTAGTGCAATTGCTGGATTGTAGGGTAGCTCTATTTTCAACTTTTTGAGGAACCTCCATACTGTTTTCCAGAGTGGCTGCACCAGCTTGCATTCCCACCAACAGTGGAGGAGGGTTCCCCTTTCTCCACATCCTCACCAACATCTGTCGTTTCCTGACTTGTTAATTTTAGCCATTCTGACTGGTGTGAGGTGGTATCTCATTGAGGTTTTGATTTGGATTTCCCTGATGCTGAGCAGTGTTGAGCACTTTTTCATGTGTCTGTTGGCCATTTGGATGTCTTCTTTGGAAAAATGTCTGTTCGTGTCTTCTGCCCATTTCTTGATTAGATCATTTGTTCTCTGGGTGTTGAGTTTGATAAGTTCTTTTTAGATTTTGGATACTAGCCCTTTGTCTGGTATGTCATTTGCAAATATCTTCTCCCATTCTGTCGGTTGTCCTTTGGTTTTGTTGACTGTTTCTTTTGCTGTGCAAAAGCTTTTTATCTTGATGAAGTCCCAATAGTTCATTTTTGCCCTTGCTTCCCCTGCCTTTGGCGATGTTTCTAGGAAGAAGTTGCTGCGGCTGAGATCGAAGAGGTTGCTGCCTGTGTTCTCCTTTAGGATTTTGATGGACCCCTGTCTCACATTTAGGTCTTTCAACCATTTGGAGTCTATTTTTGTGTGTGGTGTAAGGAGATGGTCCAGTTTCATTCTTCTGCATGTGGCTGTCCAATTTTCCCACACCATTTGTTGAAGAGACTGTCTTTTTTCCATTGGACATTCTTTCCTGCTTTGTCGGAGATTAGTTGACTATAGATTGAGGTCCATTTCTGGGCTCTCTATTCTGTTCTTTTGATCTATGTGTCTGTTTTTGTGCCAGTACCATACTGTCTTGATGATGACAGCTTTGTAATAGAGCTTGAAGTCTGGAATTGTGATGCCACAAGATTTGCTTTTCTTTTTCAACATTCCTCTGGCTATGCGGGGTCTTTTCTGGTTCCATACAAATTTTAGGATTATTTGTTCCATTTCTTTGAAAAAAGTGGATGGTATTTTGATAGGGATTGCACTGAATGTGTAGATTGCTCTAGGTAGCATTGGTGTCTTCACAATATTTATTCTTCCAATCCATGAGCATGGAACGTTTTTCCATTTCTTTGTGTCTTCCTCAATTTCTTTCATGAGTATTTTATAGTTTTCTGAGTACAGATTCTTTGCCTCTTTGGTTACATTTATTCCTAGGTATCTTATGGTTTTGGGTGCAATTGTAAATGGGATCGACTCCTTGATTTCTCTTTCTTCTGTCTTGTTGTTGGCATATAGGAATGCCACTGATTTCTGTGCATTGATTTTATATCCTGCCACTTTACTGAATTCCTGTATGACTTCTAGCAGTTTTGGGGTGGAGTCTTTTGGGTTTTCCACATAAAGTATCATATCATCTGCAAAGAGTGAGAGTTTGACTTCTTCTTTGCCAATTTGGATGCCTTTTATTTCTTTTTGTTGTCTCATTGCTGTGTCTAGGACTTCTAATACTATGTTGAATAGCAGTGGTGATAGTGGACATCCCTGCCGTTTTCCTGACCCTAGGGGGAAGCTCTCAGTTTTTCCCCATTGAGAATGATATTCGCTGTGGGTTTTACATAGATGGCTTTTATGATATTGAGGTATGTACCCTCTATCCCTATACTCTGAAGAGTTTTTTTTTTTAAGATTTTTTTTTTTTTAATTTATTTGAGACCGAGAGAATGAGAGAGACAGAGAGCACATGAGAGGGGGGAGGGTCAGAGGGAGAAGCAGGCTCCCTGCCGAGCAGGGAGCCCGATGCGGGACTCGATCCCGGGACTCCAGGATCATGACCTGAGCCGAAGGCAGTCGCTTAACCAACTGAGCCACCCAGGCGCCCCTACTCTGAAGAGTTTTGATCAAGAAAGGATGCTGTACTTTGTCAAATGCTTTTTCTGCACCTATTGAGAGGATCATATGGTTTTTGTTCTTTTTTTAATTAATATATATGCAGGGAATGATCCCAATCTTTTGGTACGTCTTGGGACCTGATTTGTGACCTAGGATGTGATCTATTCTGGAGAATGTTCCATGGGCACTAGAGAAGAATGTGTATTCTGTTGCTTTGGGATGGAATGTTCTGAATATATCTGTGAAGTCCATTTGGTACAGTGTGTCATTTAAAGTTTTTATTTCCTTGTTGATCTTTTGCTTAGATGATTTGTCCATTTCATTGAGGGGGGTGTTAAAGTCCCCCACTATTATTGTATTGTTGTTGATGTGTTTCTTTGCTTTTGTTATTAATTGGCTTATATAATTGGCTGCTCCCATGTTAGGGGCATAGATATTTACAATTGTTAGATCTTCTTGTTGGATAGACCCTTTAAGTAGGATATAGTGTCCTTCCTCATCTCTTATTATCTTTGGTTTAAAATCTAATTTGTCTGATATAAGGATTGCCACCCCAGCTTTCTTTTGGTGTCCATTACCACGGTAAATGGTTTTCCACCCCCTCACTTTCAATCTGGAGGTGTCTTTGGGTCTAAAATGAGTCTCTTGCAGACAGCATATCGATGGGTCTTGTTTTTTTATCCAATCTGATACTTTGTGTCTTTTGACTGGGGCATTTAGCCCATTTACATTCAGGATAACTATTGAAAGATATGAATTTAGTGACATTGTATTGCCTGTAAGGTGACTGTTACTGTATATTGTCTGTGTTCCTTGCTGGTCTATGTTGCTTTTAGGGTCTCTCTTTGCTTAGAGGACCCCTTTCAAGATTTCTTGTAGGGCTGGTTTCATGTTTGCAAATTCCTTTAGTTTTTGTTTGTCCTGGAAGCTTTTTATCTCTCCTTCTATTTTCAATGACAGCCTAGCTGGATAGAGTATTCTTGGCTGCATATTTTTCTCATTTAGTGCCCTGAATATATCCTGCCAGTCCTTTCTGGCCTGCCAGGTCTCTGTGTAGACGTCTGTTGCCAATCTATTGTTTCTACTATTGTAGGTAACAGATCTCTTATCCTGAGCTGCTTTCAGGATTTTCTCTTTGTCTCTGAGACTCATAAGTTTTACTATTAGATGTCGGGGTGTTGACCTATTTTTATTGATTTTGAGGGGGGTTCTCTGTGCCTGCTGGATTTTGATGCGTGTTTCCTTCCCCAAATTAGGGAAATTCTCTGCTATAATTTGCTCCAATATACCTTCTACCCCTTTCTCTCTTTCTTCTTCTGGGAATCCAATTATTCTAATATTGTTTCATCTTATGGTATCACTTATCTCTCAAATTCTGCCCTCATGATCCAATAGTTGTTTATCTCTCTTTTTCTCAGCTTCTTTATTTTCCATCATTTGGTCTTTTATATCACTAACTCTATCTTCTGCCTCATTTTATCCTAGCAGTTAGAGCCTCCATTTTTTTTTAAGATTTTATTTATTTATTTGAGAGAGAGAATGAGAGAGAGAGAGAGAGAGAGAGCACATGAGAGGGGGGAGGGTCAGAGGGAGAAGCACACTCCCTGCTGAGCAGGGAGCCTGATGTGGGACTCGATCCCGGGACTCCAGGATCATGACCTGAGCTGAAGGCAGTCGTTCAACCAACTGAGCCACCCAGGCGCCCTAGAGCCTCCATTTTTGATTGCACCTCATTAATAGCCTTTTTGATTTCGACTTGGTTAGATTTTAGTTCTTTTATTTCCCCAGAAAGGGTTTCTCTAATATCTTCCATGCTTTTTCAAGCCCAGCTAGTATCTTTAAAATTGTCAATTTGAACTCTAGTTCTGACATCTTACCAATGTCCGTATTGATTAGGTCCCTGGCAGTCAGTACTGCCTCTGGTTCTTTTTTCTGAGGTGATTTTTTCCATCTTGTCATTTTGTCCAGAGGAGAATAGATGAATGAGAGAACAAAATGCTACGAGGGTAGCAATGACCCCAGAAAAATATATACTAAACAAATCAGAAAAGACCTGAAACCAGGGGAAAAGAAAGGGAAAATAAAGAAAAAAGAAAAAAAATGAAAAAGAAAAAGATAAAAAAAAAAACCAGAATATGATCCAATATGATCAGGCTGGTGCATAGATCAGTGCCACACACTAGATTTTGGGCCTATTTTGGTCTGTTAGAAAAATGTGCCTCCTAAAATTTTAAAGAAAGAAAAACTTATATATGTACAAAAATAAGAGTAAATATAATGAAGGGATGGAATATGACTGTAAAGATGAAAATTATAAAAGATTTTATAAAAGGAATTGATAAGAAGTTGGTTGAAAAAAGAAAGAAGAGGATTTAAAAAAAAAGGGGAGAGAATGTGATCAGGCAGGAGACTAGAGAGATTTAGGGTATATTTTGGTCTGTTAGAAGAAACTGTATCCCCAAATTTTAAAGAGAGAACAACTTATATATGTATATATATATATATATATGTACCAAAAACAAGGTTAACTGCTATGAAGGGATAGAATATGAGTCTAAAAATGAAAAATAAAAAAGATTTTTTTAAAAAAGGGATTGATAAGATGTTGGTTGAAAAAGGGAAAAAGAGAAATTAAAAAAAAAAAAAAAAGAAAAAAGAAAATTAAAACAATTAACTTTGAAAGACTGAAGAATCATGGGAAAAAAGCCATGAATTCTATGTGCAGCATACCCCTAGTGCTGGAGTTCTGCCATTCTCATTGATTGGTAAACTTAGTCTTGGCTGGCTGTTTTGCTGATCTTCTGGGGGAGGGGCCTGTTGCTGTGGTTCTCAAATGTCTTTGCCAGAGGCGGAATTGCCCCGCCCTTGCTGGGCCAGGCTAAGTAATCTGTTCAGGTTTGCTCTCGGGAGCTTTTGTTCCCTGCAAGCTTTCGTAGAGCTTTGGAGGATGAGAGTGAAAATGGTGACCTCCCAATCTCCGCCCCGGAGGAGCCGAGAACTCGGGGCCCCGCTTCTTAGTGAGCCCCCAGAGAAAAGCAGTCAATCACTCCCATCTCCCCAGTCTCTGGCCGCACTCTGTGCGCACCTGGCCTGTGACCGATCATTTCTATTTATGGCACCCGACCCAGTGTGGAGACTCCAAGCCCAGCAGATCCCTGTGGTGCGCTCCCATGCTGCTCCTCCTGGGGAAGGAGGGGGAGTCTCTCCTGATCTGCTGCTTGTTGGGTCCCTGCTGGAAGAGCAGTGGCCCGACTGTGCTGTGGGTCATGGTTTATGGCAACCCCGAGCTGAGAGCCCACTCCTCAGCTCCATCTCTGCAGCTGGCTTCCCTGCTCAGATACCTGGGAGCTCTGCCACACTCAGGTATCCCCAGTCTTTCTGTGACCCCAAGGGTCCTGAGACCACACTGTCCCAGCGAGGGTTCCACACCCTGCTTAGCCACTGGAGCGATGTCTCTCATCAGAGCAGACTTCTAAAAGTTCTGATTTTGTGTTCCACGGCTCTATCACTTGCCAGTAGCAGCTGACAGAGGCTCCCTCCCCTGCCATCTATCTTCCCATATATATCACCTCGGATTCACTTCTCCGCACATCCTACCTTCTAGAAAGTGGTTGCTTTTCTGTTCAGAGAGTTGCTGCTATTCTTTTCTTTGATCTGTTGAGTTCGTAGGTGTTCAGAATGGTTTGATCCCTATCTAGCTGAATTCCTGGGACCAGACAAAATTTAGGTCTCCTACTCCTCCGCCATCTTGCTCCTCCCCTGGAAGTGGTACATTTCTATATAGGCAGGAACCTAAGGTACATTTGGGGAAGTAAATCTAAGCCCAAGTTTTCTTCTTTCTTAGGGAAAACAAGGATGAGAATTACCTTGCATTGAACACTTACTATGAGTCAAGCATTTGACTTACATGAGTCAAGCTCCTTATAGTGTGTGGTTGGGCCTATATCCCATTTCCCAGTAAGACACAGTCACCAGTATTCTGGAGAGGATCAATTAATGCCACTGTGTATGCGCTATGTTTATTTATTATTATTTATGCTATATATTATTATGGTTCCTTAGGAATTTCCCAATGGACAAGGACAAAGATTCAGTTTTACTAGCTGGGTCCAAGACACAGAAACAAGAGACTGATTATTTTCTTTGGGTTTTCTTCCTCTTGGTCACTTGCCCTGTTAAAATATAGGTATCCCAACCCATCACCCATTCCTGAGGGGTGGTCTTTTTTGCTTCCCTATATCAATTCAGGACCTCATATGTCTTTTTTTTTTAACTTTTCTTAATTTGTTATTTCATGTTATCTGTCCTTCCTGGGATATAGGTTCTGTTTGGTCCTGAGTCCCATTTCCAGGATTCCCATTATACTCTGTTACTTGGGATCCCACTTTTCCTTCTGAGGAGCAGGGCTCTGATCTATTTCAGTCTTTGGGGATGCCAGCAGGTTTATGCAAAACTAATGATGGTTATCGAGTGGCCTGGTATTCCTGGAGGAGTAATGCCTCCTAACTCCAGAGACCATCCCACTTTACCCTTCTTCAGAGTGGCAAGATAGGTTGGTCTGACTTCATTTTACTCTGAGGAAAGTAAGATTAAGAGTTAGATAAGTTTCTTAAATCATGTAATTAGTAAATGGTGGAGCCAGAAGTTAAATACTACTCTGTTTGGGGTGAAAGGAAGTGTCTATATTCCTTTTACACAACGATCTCTTAAAATCTAACATTTATTGAATGCCTCCTGATGGTTCAAGCACTGTGCCAAGGCTGCTATGCTGAGGAATTCTGACACGGAGTTGGCATCAAACTGAGTTGGCTTTCTGAAATACTGTGATGAGAGAGATTCTGTGGTCTTGTCTACACCCAGTGGGAAAGGATGCTGGGATTCATTGTTAATGTCTATCTTGGGAGCAGAGTAGGGTGGCTTTGCCAATTATTCACCTTCTCTCCCGGAGTCAGCCAGCATCAAGGGTGGGATGATAGGATATTTAAGAGCTATGTTTGCACTGCTGCAGACCAGATTCAAGTCCTGAATCCACATTGTGTTTAAGTGGGATGTCTTGAGGAAATTACTCAGACTGAGTCTCCGTTGTCTCATGCTTTAAGCGAGGATGATCATAGTATTCACCTTGGGTTACTTTGAGGCTTAAATGTGACAGTGCTTTTAAAGCACATGATACAGTGCTTGGCACATTAGATCTTCGGTAAATGTTACCTGTTAGAAATAAATGTAATGAGACTGGAAGGTTAACTTGATAGACCACTTACTATCTTTTTATTTTTCTTTCTCTAATCTTACAGAGGTTACTTCTCTAAGGATGCCTAGTTGATATATTTTTCACAGTGAAATAAAAGAGTAATTATTTTCCCATTTATTTCCCTGACAGGTTCCTCTTCACTTCCTTAAGATGAGAAGTCCTAATTTGGCTAACTGATCTAGTCGACAATGAGCACCAAATGCTGACTAGGAGACTCAGGTAAGGCATCATCTACAAAACACAGATGAAGGCGTGATATATTTTGAAAAGTCAGGATGAGTGTAATAAATTGAGGGGCTTAGAAGGGATGCAGGGCAGAGAAAACCCTGATGTCTGTGTTTTAGGTGTAGATGATATTGCTTTTGCAGACCACAGTTTCTCCGTCTCTGCTGCCGTGTTGTGCGATAAGAGAAGTATGAAAAGGTTTGGCAAGGGGCTGAAGCTGAGACATGTAGCCAACCACCACTGTTTCTTGTCCCAGTTCCATTAGCACCGCAGTCAAGTGCTCCAGTACTGTGAGCGTACTACGGTAGCTTGTAATTGCCCTGTGCTTCAGTCAAGAGATGGGTAATTGCTCCTATGGGCCATGGATTTCCTGCTAGCTGCAGCTGATTGAAACCAGCCATTTATTGTGGTTAAAAACCCCAGACTCACTGCAGTGTTTACAGATAAACCTTCTGTGCGACAGTCATTTACTCTACCCAGCCATCCATATATTAAAGATATTACACACTACCCCCTCCCTTTCTCTTGAAGACAGATCAACTGTTCTTTTTAGTTTGATTAAATTTCAGTATGTAGTGTTGACATGCCAACTCTCTTATTTTGTGGCTTATGCTTTAAATAAATTTGCATTTCTTTGGACCTAAGTTCTATTTTGGGGGTGTTTGTTAATAACCACACTACTGTAGTTTTAGATGCTTTTACAAAGTTTGCTTTTCCTCTTTTTTGTGCCTCCCATGAGCCAAGCACAGATCTTAGCCTGTGTGTTTCTTGGTGCCCTCATGAGTTGGAATGTAGTAAAGATAGGCTGTTCACTCTTAGTAATCATGAATTTTTAAGTTTGGGGGAAGCTGACAGAGGATTGTGTGTTTTCTAATTTTAACACCTGCATCTGTGATGGACACAATGGATGCTGCTACATGCCATCACAAGGTAGAGGACACTCTGTGTCCATTCTCAGTGTAGCAGTTTCCCATTCCGCTACCCCTGCAGTTCTATTAAAATTTGGTTTTAGGGTTTAAATGAACAGATTGATATCTACATGATTCAGGTCTGTCCAGTAGGTCTCAAGATTTGGGGAGGTTTTAATTCAATTTCTCTGCTTATGAATAGTAACACTGATACCCTTTGTTCTTGTGCCAGGAATGAAAGATAAGAATACTTAGGGATAAACTGGGAATGCTGCTCTGTACTTGTGAAATCAGAAACTCTGTTATTCCCTACCACACCCTATTTTTTTTTTAACTTTTTCACCAAACCTGTGCACTTGGTTGGAATTCATCAGTAATTTATGCTCTTTCTATAGGAATAAATAAGATTATCTGGTAATCTTGACCTTTATATGTAGATTCTCTAGGTTGATTCGTAGGAAAAATGGTCAATCTATTTTTTTTTTTTTAAACTGAATGACTATGGAGGGTTTATATCATCATGGTCAGACCTAGTCAAATTAACAAAAGAGTTGAGATTTGTGCATTTCCTTTAGCTCTGTCTTCTCTTTTTGCAGCTTTATCTCCCCTAGATATATGGAGCTGGTGAATTCATTTGTAATGCAATGTTAAAGAATATATTAATTAGAACTCTCAGGTCTGTGTCTAACAAAGCCTGTGTTCCTGGAACCTCAGATAAAGACTACTAATGTACCCTTTACATTCTGAGGTTAAAATTAATGATTTGAGCAGAAGCCAAATACAGCAATTGACATAAAACAAAGAACACTTTCCCATAGTATACACATACATGAATTTGGTCCCCTGGTAGACAGCAGATGGAGTATGTATGTCCAGGTATTTAAGAACATAATACAGAAAAAGAAAACAAAAACTTGACTCCTATGATGGTATAGTTGTGTGATCCATTTTAGCAGATACACATTTAACACAAAGATTAATGGAATAATAATTACATTTACAAAAATAGTTCTTCATAAAAGACCATGGAAAATAATAAATTAATGAACACTTGCTTATAGGCCCTGCTACTTTGTTTTATATCTTCTTATTTATTGTTTACCTAGTGAGTAGATGTTCTTTTCTTTTTTTTTTTAAAGTTTATTTATTTATTCAAGCAATCTCTACACCCAAATGGGGCTCAAACTCACAACCCCAAGATCAAGAGTCCCACACTCCTCCGACTGAGCCAGCCAGGTGCCTCGTGATGTTATTTTCTTAAAGATGTGGAAGCAGAGGTTCCCAGAGGTTCAATAACTTGGTCTGTGTCATAAAGCTTGTAGGAAGAGCCATTGGGATTCCAGTTCAGGTAGGCCTGGCTCCTAAATCCATGTGCTTTCCATTATTTTACCCGGTCCTTGAAGTTTGCTTATTTCTCTGAATATCAGATTTCCTTAGTGCAGTTAAATGTGATTTGATTGATCAGTATTTGGTTTCCACTTGGTTCTTTAGGAACTCATTCAATTATTGATTCATTCAGCTAATATTTATTTTTGTATCTCCCGTGTGTCAGGCACTGCTGGGCACTGAGAATACAAGATTAATGAGATGTGGTTCCTGTTCTTGAGAAGCTTTCAGGGAGGGAACAGATATGCAAAAAACCCACACTTTTGATCCAGTATGAGAGCTACATTAGAGGTAGTGCCCCTCCCGCCCCCCATCCATGGTTTTGCTTACAGGGTTTCAGTTCCCTGTGGCTCAGCCATGGTCTGGAAGCAGATGATTCTTCTGACATATCATAGACGAAAACTACATCACAATGCTGACGTCATTCACCGTACTTCATCTCATCACACAGGCACTTTATCATCTCCCATCATCACAAGAAGAAGGGTGAGTACAGCACAATGGGTACTTTGAGAGAGGCACCATATTCACATAACTTTTATTATAGTATATTGTTATAATTGTCCTATTTTATTGTAAGTTATTGTTGCTAATCTCTTACTATGCATAATTTATAAATTAAACTTTATCATAGTTATGTATGTATTGGAAAAAAAAGTAGTATATATAATAAGGTTTGGTACTATCTGTGGTTTCAGGCATCCTCTGGAGGTCTTGGAATGTAGCCCCCACAGATAGGGGCAGACTACTGTATGTTCAATTTCCATGGGTGAAACAAAAAAAGCAAGTAATTGTATGTTTGTGAGGAGAGGTTGTGTTTGGCAAAGGGTTTTTACCAAAAAAAAAAAAAAAAGAGCTTTAATGGGAGTCTTAAAAGATAGTGATCATGGTGATAATAGCTAATAGTTTTGAACACTTAGTATGTTCTTGAAAGCAACCTGATTAAAGTCTCACTTCATTTAAACCTCCCCAAATCTCTAGGTATTATTCCTTTTCACATCTTGGTGATGAGGAAACAAAGGCACAGAGAGTTAAGTAACTACTGGAGTAGAAGCCGGATGCAAATCCAAGTTGGCTAGCTCCAAAGCCAGCCCCATTTTGTGGTTCTGTTTTACTGAAGAAGTGCTGAGTAGGGGTTTGCCCAGAAGAGGTTGGGCTGGGGTAGAGGGAAGTCTGGGGACTTCGCAAGGTTTTTACCTGGCCAAGTGAGCGGCATGTGCCAAGTCAAAGAGGTGAGAAACAATGTGGCATATATTGGGGATTTGTAAGTAGCAGCATATGGCTGACTGTGCCTGTGTATTGAAGGTTGTTGGGGAGCGTCGCCCAGATCAGAAGGACCTGTTTGGGCACGATAAGTTTGGACTTGGTGTCACTGAAAGCTTTTAAATAGGGGAATGAGATGATCCCATCACTTTTCATCACTAAGGTATACATGGGAAATTAGGCAAAAGTCTAGGTTTCAGGGATATGAGTTAAAGCCCTCAAAATATGTTAGTAGCAGCAATTTGACAACCTCAACTTAAAAACATTTTAATAGCATACATTATTTATCTCAATATTTAAAGGTGATAACTTCAACTTTTAAAGCCTTGCTTCTTTCTAGTCAAAGCTCTTCTAATGAAGAGGTTAGACTGGTACCTGGAACTGAAATCTGCAAATGCCTTGATCATTTACCTGGGTTTCAGACAGGCCATGTCACCTGAGATAGAGACTCATTCTGGATCTGAGCTTTATTTTTTTATTTTAAAGATTTTATTTATTTATTTGACACAGAGAGAGAGACACAGGGAGAGCAAGAACACAAGCAGGGGGAGTGGGAGAGGGAGAAGCAGGCTTCCTGCCAAGCAGGGAGCCCAATGGGGGCTTGATCCCAGGACCCCGGGATCATGACCCGAGCCGAAGGCAGACACTTAACGACCTAGCCACCCAGGCGCCCCTGGATCTGAGCTTTCGATCAAATTGCTTTTTCCTAAAAGAGGACCTCATGGAGAATTTGTAAATCACAGACTTAGCTTTTGTGTGAGTTTTAGGAGCCCATTCTAATGTTTCACAAACCATAACACAAACTCCAGGCTTCTGAGCCCACATATAGGATTGACAACCCATTTTGGGGAGGGAGAGCCGTAGTTGAAAGGGCCACTGGGTTACTGCTTTTGATTACTGTCTTTCTAGACACTGCACCTATCAGAGGAAATGCACTATCTGAAGATTTAAAGCCAGTAAGCACTCTTCGCCTCTCCTGGTATTTTCTGCCTTAGATTGGATCAAGCATTGGCTGACACTGGTGGTTGTTTTCCCTGACTTCCTTTGCTGTTATATGATGACCTTTTCTTTGTTTATTGTTTTATTTGAACTTGCTGGGAGTTTATATAATTGATGGGCTTGTATGCCGTAGTATGTCTGGGAATCTGCTGGTGATATACAACAGTGTCTGAATGTGTAGTGTTTTCTTTCATTCCTCCCCGCCCCCCCCTTAGCCCAGATGTCAGATAGTCAACATCCCAACTGGTTGAGCTGATATGGTAATAGAGATTCTTCCTTATCTTGTAAGTGAAAGGTTTGGGTTAATCAGAGTCACCCAGGGTCAGCCTATATTAGAAATTTCAACATTTTGTTGACAATCTCCTGAGCTCTGGTATAATACCTGACTTTTAGGTTTTGATATATTTCCTAACAGAGATTGGTCTCTACTTACATTGTCTCAGCTTGACTGGGGTGTTGAAATGTACAAATCATGCAATTGTTCCTTACTTATGAAAAATAAGTAGTATGTGGTTGTCAGTATATGTTTGCTAGCTAATCACTTAATATTTTAATCTGATTTTAAAAACTACAGGCATTAGAGAAAGACAAAGAAAGGGGAAAAAAACTATAAAACAGTATAGATTCCCATTTTTGAACCAAGTTGTGTATGATCTTGAATGAAAAGATATGGAAGAAAAAGTATCAGAGAGCAGTGGAGATAATCCAGGTCACAAGGACTTTCTGTCATTCCTCCCTGTACTAGTACACGTGTAATTTTTTCATATTTAGAAAAGTTTAAAAGCACAGGCATTGGGCGCCTGGGTGGCTCAGTTGGTTAAGTGACTGCCTTCGGCTCAGGTCGTGATCCTGGAGTCCCGGGATCGAGTCCCGCATCGGGCTCCCTGCTCAGCGGGGGGTCTGCTTCTCCCTCTGACCCTCTTCCCTCTCGTGCTGTCTCTCATTCTCTCTCTCAAATAAATAAATAAAATCTTTAAAAAAAAAAAGCACAGGCATTATTCATGATGCTGGCATAACTCAAAAGCTTCTAATATGTGAGAGGATTGAGTGATTAGCAAATAATTCAAATATGTTGTATGTTTCAAATAAAGAAGTTAATTGTTCAGTTGACATAGTTAAGCTTTAAGTTTTCTATAGTTGTCTCTTTAAATTAAACTGTGCTTGCATTTTGCAGCAATGATTGAGGTCCTTACATCTTGGCATGAAGGAATTGGGCTTAGTAAATCACTACTTTCATATTCTTAGAGCCTTATTATTCAAGGCAAGCATTAACAACACTTCTACTAGCTTTGGGAATTGATATGCAAACAGATATACTTGTGATGACTTTTGCTCACCTGTGATGTTAGCCTTAGTCTTATCTCAGTACCTTCTCTGTCAGTCAGTCTTGTCCAACATCTGTTGGAAGCCTATGGTGTGCCAAACCTTGTGACAGGTGTTTAGGATAAAAATTTACAGGGTTCCTCAAGAAGTTCACAGTTGCTTTGAAAAAGAACCCAGCATAAATATTGAATTTCATTGCTTACATGTGTTTTCCCATAGAGAAGGAGATAGTTTCTAAAATTGGTTATGCTTTGCCAACCCTTCTGAGAGGTGTTCTAAAACAAGGCATAACTGCCAGGTTGATGTGGTGATTGAATATTTTATCAAGGGCCATGTAGTTAATCATTAAACATCTAGTTTGGTGCTAATTTAGCAACAATTCTCCATGAATGTTCAGAGTTGAGATTTTCTTTGAGTTCCTTGAGAATGGATTTGGAAAGCTGCAGGCAAGAGCGCAAGTGTTTGATTTGGTTCAAGGGCCTGATATGGAGGGACTTTTTAAAGTTTCTGTGGGATCCTGTCAAGTTGGTTCTTTGTCCCTCTTCATGGAATAATACCTTAAAAAAGGAACTTGAAAGAGACGAAAACCAGCAAATAGGGAAATGAGCGAAAGAAACGTCAAACTCAGAGGGCATTTGTCAAGTTTGTCAGTGTTTTAGTTCATTTGGGCTGCTATCACTAAGTAACACAGACTGCGTAACTTATAAACAACAGAAATTTGTTTTTCAAAGTTCTGGAGGCTGGGAAGTTCAAGATCCAAACACCAACATGGGTGTATTCTGGTAAGAGTTCCCTTCCTGGTTTATAGCCAGTGCCTTCTTGCTGTGTTCTCACATGGTGGAAGGGGTCAGGGAATCTCTCTGGAGCCTATTTTATAAGGCATTAATCCTATTCATGGGTTCTCCACCCTCATGGTTTAAGCACCTCTGAACGCCTCACCTCCCAATATCATCTTAGGGGGTTAAGACTTCAACATATGAATTTGGGAGGGGGGGACACAAATATTTACACCATAGCCCTCAAGCACTCATGGGTCCAGACTGGTCCCAAGTTATCAGAAAAGTTGGGATCTTTATGGATCAGGAAATTAGTAGGGGGGTGGGGATGCAAGTAGTCATGATACTCAGGGTTGCTCCTTATTTCTTACAGTGAATATGTTTGTTGTGTATGTGTCTTGAGAGGAAGATATCACAACACCAAACTTTAAAAAAAAGTGAAAAAAATCTGTGCCAGAAACCTGTCAAAGGTAGAGAAAAATGCTTCCCCATAATACCACTGTTTTGAGAGAAAGTATTCAAATTTTTGAAGGGACTTAGTATTTTCCCATAATACCTGCATTCGTATATAGATTTGATCTATCTTTCTATCATCTATCTGGATTTGATCTACATATACATATGAATTTGATCCAGCTATTTGGGTTTAGCATAGTTATCTGCTACACTCTCATATGTTAAAGAGGAAAAGGTTGGGCATCATTTTAGTTTAATATTTTAGTTCACAGGATACAATTAATAAGTGTTAAATAATTTAGAAGGCGGTTGAGTCTTTCTGGGTCAGACTTTTCTTCTAAGAAATAACTGTATTTTAGATTTTACTCACATTTGCTCATGGTAGGCACTGTGTCATCACTGTGGTTTATTTACAATGTATGTTTTATTAATGGGAATTTATTGGGGAGATGACAGCAATAAATTTATTGGGGAGATGACACTTTCTCTCATTCTTTCTTGCCTTTTCTGAGTCCAAGCTCCAAGAGAGCATGTACATTAGATTCATATTTTGGATTTCTTGAAATCATGTTACAAAATACAATAAAAAAGAAAAAAAGGTTTTACCATTTTCATCTTAATTTTCTTTTCTATTTATTAATCTTAATTTTCTTTCTTTCTTTCTTTTCTTTCTTTCTTTCTTTCTTTCTTTCTTTCTTTCTTTCTTTCTTTCTTTCTTTCTTTCTTTCAGATTTATTTATTTATTTTAGAGAGAGAGAGAGCACACAAGGCCGGGAGGAGGAGAGGGAGAGAGAAACTTTAGCGGACTCTGTGCTTAGCGTGGAGCCTGACACGAGACTCAGTCTCATGACCCTGAGATCACAACCTGAGCTGAAACCAACAGTCAGAGGCTTAACTGACTGTGCCACCCAGGTGCCCCTAATCTTAATTTTCTGAACTGAATTTCTTCTTTTATATGGTGGGGACATTGATGCCTTTCTCTCCTGGTTTGAGGAAGTGTTCTGGCACATGGCAGGCACTCAGATCAGTTTGTGGAACTGTTTTAAGTACTTAGGAAAAAGTAAGGTGTTCAACGAATGTTATGCCTCTTCCACATCTCTCTGCTGGGGATATGAAGGTGAATGAGACAGTTTCTGCTTTCAAAGAGCTTGACATCTAGGGGAAAGAAAAACAGGTAGACAGAGCCAATGAAACCTCTTATTCAAAGTGCTTTAGGACTAAGGAGGCAATGTATTAAGGACCTCTGTGTTCTCGGCCAGCCAGAATTGTCCAAGTCAGCATGTTATTTATATAGTATATAACTGAATGTTTACCCAAAAGACCTAAAGTCATTGACAACCTATAAAAAATGTTGTGGTGGTGAAAGCTATTAATGTGTACATTGACAGAGAATAACTTTAGCAGTGGGTCTGTATTAGTACTAGGGCTGTTGTAACAAAGTACCACCAACTGGGCAGCTTAAATGACAGAAACTCATTATCTCACAGTTCTAGAGGTTAGAAACCTGTGTCAGCAGGGTTGATTCCTTCTGAGGGCCATGAGGAAGGATCTATTCCATGCCTTTCTCCTAGCTTCTGGTGGTTTGCTGGCAATCTTTGGTATTTCTTGGCTTTTGCTGCATCACTGAGATCTCTGCCTACAGCTTCACATGATGTTCTCCTTGGGGGCCTGCCTGTCTCTTCACATGGTATTCTCTTTATATGGATACCGGATGGGGGTGCTGTCTTGATTTCAGCTCAGGTCATGATCTCAGGGTCCTGGGATCAAGCCCCGTGGGACTCCATGCTCAGCAGGGAGTCTGCTTCAGGATTCTCTCTCCCTCTGCCCCTCCCCCACCAAATAAACAAATAAATAATAAATAAATAAATCTTAAAAAAAAAGGATACCAGGTGTATTGATTAGGGGCCTACCCTACTCTAGAATGACCTTATATTACTAATTACCTTTGTAACAACTCTACTTCCAAATAAGTTTACATCGTGAGGTGGAGACTTTAACACACGAATTTTGTGGGGAACACAATTCAACACATTAAAAAAAGTGTTTATTGTATTTTTCAAGGAACAGACAGGAGGAACTGATTAACATTTCTCCTAAACACTACAGACCCTGGAAAGGTATATATATTATCCTGATAAGCGAAATGGAAGAGCATGTATTGGGAGAGAAGGGATAGCGCCAGGCTTCATTGGATGTTTTCTATAGCCTAGGCATCATTAGGTTCTTTGTCCAAGTTATTTCATTTACCATAATTTAATTCTGATTAATACTTATTTATAAGATCATCTCCATGTTGCAGATGTAGAAACTGAGGCTCAGAAACATGGACTAACTAGCCAGAGTTGGGCAGAGCTGGGATTTAAAAACTAATATATTGGGTGCCAGAAAATATGTTCCTTCCCTTCTAGCCTGATGTCCTTCCAAGAAAATCTGTGATGATAAATGTAAGATTGTGGAACCCAAATATCCTAGAACACTTCTCATATAAAAAGTGTTTATCTCCAGGTGAAGTAACTTTACCAGTTATGTTCTTGGTCATATTTTAGAACTTTATAATGGGAGCAGATACCTCTGTATTCTCCAATTCTTGCAAAGGTCATTCAATAGGCTGATATCAGAAGCTCTTCAATCTAAACTTCAACTAAAAAAAATTTTACAATTATCTACATTTTCTTATCCCGCTCATCAGCTTGTTGACCCCCATGGGAAAGTGCTGAATTCACAATGGAATCAGAAGAAGAGACTCTTGGGGGTAATTTTAATTTCACTTAAAATTTGACTTTCTTCTGTTTGGCATTGAACATGTTCAATTTCTCCCCCATTCCCCTTTCTTCTCTATTCTTGTCCTACCACATCCGTGTCATGAAAATGGCTACTGAAATAAATTAGTTTAATTTGTGAAATTACATTATGGTTCTCTCTGATCATGCCAGTTTACCCAGATTAGCCCAGGCAGATGGCTGTGGAGTTTCATTGCTGGTGAGAAAGGGGGCCCTTTCCAGAGATGAAGTACAAATGTGGGAGAAATGTTGTGGATGCCAAAAAGCTGTGTGCTTGAGTTTTTGGGCAAGCAAAAGCAGTGCTGTGCATCAGGACGACTCTGCCTTCTGAACAGAGGGCTTTCTGAGCGCTAGAAGCAGCTGGTTCTGGAGAAAAGCTGGCTTGAAAAGAATCAGAAGCATTATGAGTCTTAAATTATTTAAGTTCCTCCTGTGGCAGCGAACTGTAATTGCTTCCTATTTCTGTAAATATTAGCAGCTGTGAGCCTTTCAAGTTAGGAGCTAAAACAGTGCTCAGTGTATCATACTTAAACTCTGGAATATTGTTAAATATCTGACCTTGGGCTGTCAAAGCACACTCATTACCTACACTAGTCCTTCTGCTGGGGAGCTGTTGACACTCTGAAGTGGTACATTATTTTCAGCCTGGTCTGTAATAGCCTCAATAGATGGAGAATCAGCAAAGGGAATTGCGAGTCACCACGTAGCAGTGTCGTGATCCATTTCCTCCGGGGAGGTCGCCTCTGTGCTTGCTGCCTTTTAGTTGTTTTTACACCTGTGACTCCATCTACAGCTGTCATGGCAAATCCTTTAGCAAACTGGCAAAAACTTGAAATAGGCTAATTCGAATACCAACTCTTACCTCTTTAGTCTCAGATGATCTCTCTGCCTTATGTTCAGTGGTTTAGTCATACTGAATTTTTTTTTCCTCCAGCCTCCAGATTCATCATATTCTCACTTGTCTCTTGCACTTGGCTTATTCTGAAACTTCTATCTGGAACACACTCTGCTTGTCCCATAACATCTCCATGCTAGCTTTTACTTATTCTGTTGATGACACCTGCTCTTGGAAGCCTTCCCTGACCATCCATATGTGGGCTAGTTATGTCTTCTTTATTATCCCATATGGTGGGCACTTTCCCCATAAGAACACACATCATATTGGATTGTAATAGCCTATTTAGTGGTCTTAATCTGCCATTCTTCAGTGGGCTCCCTGAGGGTAAGAAAAGTAACAGTTCTATTTGTTGTTTTAGTTGTAGGGTCTGTGTGGAGACTGGTAAATAGAAAGTGATTGACAAATGTTTGTTGAGTTGAATTCATACTCCTATATCTAACATTGGTGGGAAATAAAACCTTTGGGCTTAGTCTTGAGTAGACCTGCCAAGGCAATCTGTGGATGTGGCAAAATCTCATAGATATCTTGAGGTAGCCACTTACTCTTCTTCCTTGTGAATACATTTGTTTGGGATAGAATGTGCCCAGCTCCCATAGGTGAATCATGATTGGCCTAAGCCAGTTATCTCTATCTCACTTCTTTATGCCAGTGATCGGTGAGCATGTGATCCATTTCTGGTAGTGAGACATAAAGGGAAGTATGTTGAAGGTTTGGGGAATCATTTTTCTTTTTTCTTTTGTTTAGAGATATTCTTTATTTATTTGACAGAGAGAGCACACAGGCAGGGCAAGCCGCAGAGGGAGAGGGAGAAGCAGGTTCTCCGCTGAGCAGGTAACCCGATGCGGGCTCGATCCCAGGACCCTAGGATCATGACCCAAGCTGAAGGCAGACACTTAATCGATTGAGTCACCCAGGCACCCTGGGGAACAATTTTTCTTTTTATTAATAGAGTGGTGTGAAAAAGAAGACATTTTTACCCTTGTCCCCCTTTTTTTTTTTTTGCTTGGATGCTTTCATAGAAGATAAAAAGAAATGCTACAACTATTTGGCAACCATGAGAAAATAGGGCCCCAAATGAAGGCAACACATGAGCATGGGAAAGTAGAAAGATGGAAAATTCTTAGGTCCTTGATGATGCTGAGCCATCAAAATCAACCCTGGGACAACTCACCTCTGGGTTTCTGTAAAGTAAAATACTCTTCTAACTTAAGCTACTTTTGCTAAGTTTTCTGTTACCTACAGCTAAAATCATCCTAACTGATACAGACACCAGGAAAAGGAAAGTGTGTGCATGGAATTTGGGGTTCATTTAAAAAATGAAAAGGACTATGCTACATAATGAGAGAAAGCAGCATAGAAAATGTGTTGAGCTTGGTGTTGAGACATCTTAGTTTACCTGAGTATTTTCTTATGTAATCTTGGATGAATCACTGTTCTCTCTTATTTTCTAGTAAGGCAATCATTTACTCAACAACTAGAAAAAATATATTTGATTGCCAACTGTGTGTTATATACTATGTTAAGTGTTTATCTGGGAAAACAGAATTGAACTAGGTGATCTCTAAGGTCCTTTATTTGTAAAACTCTGATTGGCCTTTTATTTTTATGTCTTTGAACATAGTTTTAGGAACTGTGAGTCTATAAAAATTTTGTACACCCCAAATCTACTTTGATTCAAATCATGTTTATCATTGGCCTTTTTCTTCATCTAAATTTCTTGCAGATCCCTGTCTGATAGAATTTTTAAAAAACAAAAAACAAAAAACAACAAAACCCACAAGCATCTGTCTCTGGCAAGCATGCTCATGAGTCACATCTCCTCCTCTGCAAAGCAAAGTCTCATGAAATCAGCTGATTAAAAGGAGCACTTAAAGAGGAGGCAATCTGTTAAATTTATTTTAGGTCTAGCCCCCTAATTTCCATTCCACATGCACTCATTTATTCCATCACCCGGTCTTGGCAGGTGCAATCTATTTAGGTGACCCTGCTCAGGCTCACCCCTCAAATTTCCTGGCTGGAGAAAAAAGGCTATTGAGCTGTCATCAGAGGTGTTGTTGCCACTGATGCCCAGGTTCTGTGGGTGATTTGAAACTGGTTCATCATGGCCCCACTTTGATTAGGACAGGGCTCTTGATTCAAACTACGATGACCTTGCAAGTTGTCTGTGTTAACCCCACATTCTTGGTAGTAATGGTGGGGTGAGATTGCCATTGTGCCAGGTTGTTAAGTGGGGGATCATCCATGCTTAATGGGGGCACTGGGCAACCTCTGGGGCAGAAATAATCATCACTCCAATGGGACAGAGGATGGTGAAGAAATGATCGCAGTAGCAATTGGTGGTTGTGAATTTTAGGATATTGGTTTGGCTGCTGAGTGAGCGTAAGGACTTACACGGTGGATCCATGGTGTGAGGACCAAGCAGCTTGTGAGCACCTTCTGCAGCTCTTCCGTTCTTAGCACGTGCCTTCACTATGTCTGATCTCCAGCAAGGGGGAAGAAAGAAAGAAAGAATAGTAGAACTTCATGTGTCTTATTTTTTAAGGATGTGACCAGAAAGTTGCACAAGCCACTTCTAGTCATACTTCCCATTGGCTAGTACCTGGTCACGTGCCACGCCTAACTTTAAGGAAAACGGAGGAGCCTAGTCTTTAACCTGGCATTCGTATGCAGAAAGGACTTGTATTATTATAGAAAAATAGTTGTGGGGTGGGAGACTAGAAATCTCAGGCACAGTAGTCCTCAGCGATGGCCACAGGAGTAGCATCTTGGTGAGCCTCAGCATCTGTGCAGCTCTGAATTCTTCGGGGAATGATTCTGGCCGCGGTCACAACTCTAGTTCTGCTCTCATACTTTCTTGTTTGTGTTCTTGTCTCTTCTCCCAACTTGCTCCTACCTTGTAGAGGTGGAAAAGCCCATTTTACCGCAGCATCTTTCTGTACTGGGCTGAGGTCAGTGGCGTTTTTTATGAGTTAAGTAGTATTTGCACAATTGCTTATGTTTTTACAGTTCAGAGAAGCAGATTGACGCCTAAACTAATGCCTTCAAAATGTAATTCTGCCCTATCTTTTCCCCAGTTGTGTAGCAGAGCCCTTTGCCTTTAAAGGAGAGAGCAAAACCCCAGTCCCAGCTGGGAAGGCATGAAAAGACATTTAGAGGCAGCTTTTGCCTGGTGAGAATGTGTTCTCTGGAGATGCATGTGCCTTATTAAGAAAAACCAACCAAACTGCTTTTGGTCTCTGTTTAAGATTTGTAAAAGGCAGCAGGAGGTAACTTGCTCATTGCATATTCTCTAGACACTTCTACTCTCCCTCAGAGCTAAGGAGAAATGACGTATTATCTGTTTCCTGACAATATGATCTAGGAATATTCCTCCAAGAACAATTCCTGATTTGTACTTTATTTTATCCTTTTAAGAGATACACTACTAGGAAATTTAAAAGTTGTACTATTTCATACATGAGGGATTTAGGTTTTTTTCTGCCCATTATTTTGGTTGTGAATTGGTGACATTTGCTCAGTCCCCGATGAATCTCCAATATTTCCTTATAGAACTCCACGAGCAGAGAGATCTATGCTTTGGTTTCTACAGTGAGTGAAGGACAATTTTGAGCAGTCCTTCTATAGTCAGCTTTTTAAACTTTTAAAAGTTTAAAAAACTATTAGTTTTAATAGTTTAAAAAGTTTAATAGTTTAAAAAGTAAACAGTTTATTTGGTTGACTTATGGTTGTTTAGGGAAAGGAGGCCTTTAGTGGAATTTTATTTTCTTATTGTGTGGTGAAATTCACAAGGATTGTGTGTGTGTATGTGTGTGTGTGTGTGGAAACATGAGGAGAATCAGGAATAAGTTGGTGTTAGTTGTGGGAATGAGTGGTGGGAGGATACCTGGCTCCCATTCCCTTACCACGTTCTCTTGATTTGTGGTTCTGGGCTGGTCAGGAAGTGCCATCTTGGTACCAAATGTCAGCACCCTCTTTTCTAGAGATACACTAGGCTTTTGATCTCTTTGTGATGCACAAATCTTTTTTCCTACATCTCATGTCTTTAGAAGCCAGTTCTCTGTGAGGTAAAGGGCTGATCAACCTAAGAAGATCCTCTAATGGTGGGAACATTGGGTGCTTAGGTAATTGTGCTAAAGACATTTTAGGGCAGATTTTTTTTTTTTTTTTACATTCCTATAAAGTCCATTCCTGTCTGATTTCAGAACCATCGACTCTTGGGATAAAAAAACTCAAAGATTAAATATTTCTATGTGAATGAGGAGTTGAAAGAAACTTGAGGGGCAGGTTTTTGAGAGTGAGACAGTTCCCCATCTCTCCTTTTGTCTGGCTTTATTTTATTAAAAAAAAATTCTCTCTCATTATATATATCTACTTATCTGGAGGGAGGATTCTCTATGTACATATGCTACCAAAAAACTTGCTTTTTACTATTTAAGTAAAGGTTGAAGAACTGGGTAAGGGGGGAGGGATATATTCAACTGCCAAAATGAGGTTGATATCAGTATAGATTTATTGATCCAGTTTGTCCTTGTGAGACAAGTGATCTTTTGTAGTATCAAAGCATTTTTGCAATCTGAAGAAATCTAAAGAAATCTGACGACTGTCTTGTCCAACTGCTTATTTTACACATGATGGAAACTTTGAGGTTCAGAGATAAGTGACTTGCCTAAGGACACACAAATAAATTGCTCTGTTGCTTTACTTTTTGCAAGTAAACTTTTTATTGAAGAATAACATACATTAAGAAAAGTGCAAACATTTTTCCAAAGGGACTAGATTTCTGTAACTAGCTTGTAGGTCAGGTATAGAAAGCACTCCAAAATTCTCCCCAATCACTACCCTTTTCTCCACTCCAAAAGGTAACTATTATTTTACTTAAAACATAGCTTAATGTTGCCTGTTTTTGAATTTTATGTAAATTTTATCATACAGAATCTGTTCTTTTTTTGAGGGGGGTCTGGCTCTTTCATTCAACATGATGTCTACAAAATTAATCCATTTTCTATGTTGCTATAGTCTATCCATTTGCATTGCAATACTTTATACCAGTGTGTGAATGTAACACAATTTATTTTTTTTTCCCGTTGCTTTGTTTTTAATGACTAGAGGTTCCTAGTGCTGATTTTCATGTCTGTTTTAATTATTTTGCTTCTGTACAGTAGTATCTTCTCAAAATCAACCTATAAGGAGGTCGTCTGAAGTCGAATCCTTAATTACAGCAACCAGGAAGCAAAACTATATAGCACTACTGATTGTATGATACAGCAATTCCTGTTTTTCTTTGGCCTTTCTCTGACTATTGAGAAGTTAGTTGAACAAGAGTCAGATGACATTCCTCTCCTTCTTTCTTATTCTTTATGATGGCCTTTTGCTATTAAGAATTGATTTACAGTTTGGGTTTTGAACAATTCATGTTAAAGTGGTTTGTTTAGAGGAGTGACTCTCCTTGTTCATTTTCTCCAGATCCTCTGGGAGAATCCAGATGGTTCTTGCATTTTTAGTGAATGAACACTTGCCATCTTGCATAATCTAATTGTCTAAAACTGCCCACATGCTTACCATCTGAAGGAGTGCTGTCTGCCAAAGGTGTCAGGTTATCTTTCATATGGCTTTAAGAAAGAAGACATTTTAGCCTGAAAGCCTGGCATCAAAAAGCATCTCTCCTGGGTGGATAAAATTGACAGTTCTTCAACAACTTTATTAAAAATACAATCCACCAATCTGAAAAAGAAAATCTAATTATTTAACTGCTAGCAGTTTTCCCTGTGGTAAAATAAACCATAAGTGTTTACAATCAAGTTAGCTAGATTTTAACCAATTTACTTATTTAACCAAGTATTAAAAAAAAAAAAATCTGTACCATACCTTGTAAGTTCTTCTAAACTTTTTTTTTCCCCATTGTTTTTTTTTTTTTTTTTTGAGAGAGAGAGAGAGAAACAGCATGAGAGGGGATAGGGTCAGAAGGAGAAGCAGGCTGCCTGCTGAGCCGGGAGCCCGATGCGGGACTCGATCCCGGGACTCCGGGATCATGACCTGAGCCGAAGGCAGTCGCTTAACCAACTGAGCCACCCAGGCGCCCCTCCCCATTGATTTTGATTAAATAGGTAATTGGCAGTTGATCAATAGGCATCATTCTGATGAGCTGGTTTGGCTGAACCTTCTGTGTGACAAAGCTCCGGAAAGAGGGAACCCAGAGGTTTGCTGACACTCCAATCTATCTTCAATGAATGCAAGCTGGCTAATAAATATTTAATGGGCAGTTGTTTGCAGTTTAATAGAATTAGATAATTCTATTAGAATCCTGTTTGGAGACCTACAGGTATCATATATCACAGTTGAAGACATGGTTAATAATTTAAGCTAAGTGACTAGTAATTAGACAGTCAGATTAAGCAGGAATTTTTGGTTTGAAGCCATTTGGGATTTGTGTGTATATGTGTCAGAGAGAGAGAGAGAAAGAAAGAGAGAAAGAGAGAGAGAGAGAAATTGTGTAAGAGTTTAGATTGTAAACCATTACAAAGATTAGCTAATGCAGCAAGTCTGGGCCAAGCCTTAAATGTGATAACAAAGCATGAGGCCCCTGGGGTTTATTTAATATCTCATCCTCTTAGTTAATGAGATGGAAAATAGTTCACTGTTTATCTACAGTAGATTGAGCAGATGTTGCCAATTCTGTTTTATGGAATGTCATCTTGGTAAGATTGTCTTCTGCCCATTACCTTTTCATTGGCTCGATCTCTCTTGTACTCTTCTTTTTTGGGGGGTGCAGATACTCTCTTGGCCACGGACTAGATGAAAAAACCTCTAAGTTAGGAATTAGTGGCCTTTTCACGTTCCAAACACTCAGTACCCTCTATTATGACAAAGCTGCTTGGTTCACACAGGTTTGTTAACAACACAGGGCTTATATAATGTGAAGACTGTTGACTCTCCCCCTAGTTACTGTTTATGAAATACCTCAGGTTTGTGACTTTATTTCATTTGCCTCTTTTACATTTCCCTGTTCTACAAATGCATAATATATTAATTGGAGCATTGGGTCTAAGAAGCCTAGTATGATCCTTTTTTTTTCCATTAAGTAATTTTAATTTTCCAGAACCATGAGGTAATTAGTATTTTCCTAAATTGTGATATCAGGAGAAAGTGGCTAATTTAGGAACATAAGGTAGTAGAGATTTAGCTAAAGGCATTAAGTTACTTTAGGAAGTGGCCTACAGGCCCGTTAGGACTTGCCT
>NW_023270231.1:8684814-8799772 GCF_011800145.1 Mirounga leonina
CTTCTTTCTGGCGGTGTGTGATGTTTGGTATTAGATCAGTGGTGCAAGGATGTGAGATCCAAAGGCTCTGTGATTCTCTTACTTTGTTCTCTTAGGTCCCAAGATGGCTGCTGCTAGTCTAACCATTGTTTGCATTCCAGACAGGAGCTAGCAGATAGGGGTGGTGTCTCTAAGAAATTCCCAGCGGACATTCACTTATTTCTCATTGGTTATAAATGTGTCACAGGGGTACCTTTGGTTGCAGGGGCCTCTAGAAGGGTAGGTTTGTATCTCTCTAGTCTCTCTAGCAGAAGGAAAAGAAAGGGAATTTGAATAAGTATTGCATGAGCCAACCTACAATATTTGCCATATTCTTTAAGAAAATTTCCTTATTTTGTAATAAATACTGACATAAATTTTTCCTACCAGAGTAAAAGCCCTTCAGGATTTCTTTAGGCCCAGTGTTCTACATGCTATTTACAAAGCCTTGCATATGGCATATTGGAAATTCTTGATACATGATGCTGTATTCTTGGGGGAAAGAAGTAGAAAAGGGAAGAATTAGGGAGACAAGTGGAAGGCAGGGACCAAAGGTGGTGTTTATTTATAGGTAACTAAAAAAAATATTATACTGTACTATTAGACTGTTCCAATCCTTAATTATCACAATTATTCTGGTTAATTAAAGTTTTAGGTTCAACTTTATTTCTATTTACTAAGAGGCTATTATTATTGAGATGTTATCAAGTAATATTTCCACTTGAGTTTTTCTTAGCCTTTTTTTCCTTAATGTTTTAAAAATATTTACTTTCTTCTTACCTCAAAGTAATGTATGGCCATTGTAAAAATTTTACAAAATACAGATAAAAAAAGAGGAAATATTCAAATCCTTAACCACTTGAAATATTTTGTTGTATAGTAAGACCTTATATTGTGCAAATTTAAGGAAATGGTGAAATGATATAGTGCAAATATTAATGTTTCATTGTTTATGGATTTTTTTTTTAGAGGGGGCAGCAGGGAGGGGCAGAGGGAGAGGGAGAGAGAGAATCTTAAGCAGGCTCCATGCCCAGTGCAGAGCCTGATGTGGGGCTCAATGTGGGGTTTGATCTCACAACACTGAGATCATGACCTGAGCTGAGATCAAGTTAGATGCTTAACTGACTGAGCCACCCAGGTGCCCCCTATTTAAAAATTTTTTTTTTTATTTTTAAAGATTATTTATTTATTTGAGAGAGAAAGAGAGAGAGAGAGAATATGAGCAGATGGGAGGAGCAGAGGGAAACAAAAATAGGCTCTCCACTGAGCAGGGAGCCTGGTGCCAGCTTCGGTCCCAGGACCCTGAGATCATGACCTTAACCCACTGAGCCATCCAGACACCCCCAAGGGCCCCAATAATGTTCCATTTAATGTATGGATTTGAAATGAGAATTTCTCAAATTAGGGGCTCCTGACTGGCTCAGTCAGTAGATATGCAACTCTTTTTTTTTTTTTTAAGATTTTATTTATTTATTTGACAGAGACATGGTGAGAGAGGGAACACAAGCAGGGGGAGTGGGAGAGGGAGAAGCAGGCTTCCCGCTGAGCAGGGAGCCCAATGCGGGGCTCGACCCCAGGACTCTGCAATCATGACCTGAGCTGGAGGCAGACGCTTAATGACTGAGCCACCCAGGTGCCCCAGTAGATATGCAACTCTTAATCTCAGGGTCGTGAGTTCAAGTCCCACGTTTGGCATGGAGCTTACTTAAAAAATATTAATAATAAAAATATAATAAAGTAATAAAAATAATTTCTCAAATTAAAAATCATAGCCTACAAGGGTATAATTTCAAAGCTGGATAGCCAATAGGAATTAAAAAAGGTGTAGGGCTGAGGGTTGAGGTTACCATGGATGGTAATCCAAAATCTCCAGCGTGTTTTGTCAGAATTAGACTTCGGTAGCTCCTCATTTGCATTGAAGTGACCACCCTAGATATCTTCTTTTAAGTTGTGTTTACCTAGGTAAATACAGGATTGTGCTCTATGTGCTTTCTGGGGCAATATCTTATTTTAAATATTTGCTTAGGTTGTTATCCTGTCTTGTCTTCAGCAGATTTGCAGGGGCCAGTGAGGCAAATTTTTAGAGATCCTTGCTGTCATCATTAATAGTCAAGTTAGTAACGATACAGGGCAGCTGTACAATTTATTCTCCTTAGGTTTTTTTTTAAGTAATATAAACAATGTTCAGATTTAACTAATGTTTACTGAGCTCCAGTTTTGTTCCATGCATCATGCTAGACATGATTACAAGCATTCATTCAGTTAGTGCTCAGAATAATTCTGTGTGGAAGTGGTCAGGTTATCTACTTGACATTATCCTAAACTTCATTTTATTTTCTTGAAGATTTTATTTATTTATTTATTTATTTATTTATAAAAATGGTTTTATTCACTTACTTATTTGAGAGAGAGAGAGATCACATAAGAAGGGGGAGGAGCAGAGGGAGAGGGAGAGAGATCCCAAGCAGACTCTGTGCTAAGCATGGAGCCCACCATGGGGCTTCATCCCAGAACCCCGAGATCATGACGCGAGCCAAAACCAAGAGTGGGTTACCCAACTGACTGAGCTACCCAGGCATCCCATTGAAGATTTTATTGTTAAAATCCACCCATTGTGGGGCTCAGACTCACAACCCTGAGATCAAGAGTCGCATGCTCCACTGGCTAAGCCTGCCAGGTGCCCCTGAACTTCATTTTCTTGTCTCGCATACCAAAGTGGCAAATCACACTGGCTCTACTGTCAAAGTAAGTCTGAGTCTGATCACTTACTATCTCTACTACCACTGCCTTAGTCTGAATCACATCGTCTACTGTGTAGATGGTTTCAGGAGCCTCCATGCTGCTCTCTCTGCTTCCACTCTGCACTTCTTCTCCCCTCCCCTCCGTCCATAATTTCCTGCAGGGAAGACACAGTGGGAAAGTGTGACCTGGTTATTATAGGAACATACTGGATAGCTCCTAGCATCCAATATATGTGGGGAGTGGAGGAGAAGGAAGACTTGAAAGAATTTTGTACATTTAAGTAATCAGGAATAGAAAATTATAAGAAGAGGATTCAGTTCTTATTGATGTTTAATCAAAATGGAAGTGTGGAGGAATATGTTTGATTATGTAATTTAGACAATTTAAATGCACCATATTTTTTTTTCCTTTTGTGAATCATGCAAACTATAATTTGTCAGAGTTTCTGTCTTAGAAGAGTCAGGACAAACAGGAGTACACCTGTGTGTGACGTTGATTGTTTTCTGCATCCCACCTTCAGTAATGAATTTTGATCACTATGCTAGAAGAAAGACTTGAACTACCTTTTTATTCCCTTGAAAGTTATAGTAAAAAATTATTGTCATATGTAGAGGTGATCAAAGAGCAAGCAGATAAAGGTTATTACAGAAGTGTTATCAGCCAGTTAATGAACAAAAACATTAGGATATTTTTTCTGGGTTTTGTCGTATTTGTGACATTTGTCAACATTTAAAAGTTTGCAGTTTGCTGTGATTTCTCTTTTTGATACTCACTTTCATACCTAATTTTGCATTTGAAATTTAAGAAATTAAAGAGACACCCTTTCTCTATTATTGAAGCTCTGGGCCCTAGAAAACCTGGATCCTGCTTTATTTTTGTGAGCTAACTTAGTTACATGATGTCTGGAAGTTCCTTCTCATTAGTTTGGAGTGAGTTACTGTTTCCTACAACCCAGAGGCTTTGGCTAACATAAATACCTTTAAAGAATTAGTGGCAGAGTGGGACCCAGAGGAAAGAAGAGGACATATGTGGTGGGTGGGCAAAGAAAAGTCCCAATTATACGACAGTTCTCAGGGAGAGCATGACCATATGGGGATGGGTGGTGGCAGCAATGGGGTCTATGGTATTCCTAAAGATCCCAAAGGAACCTGATAGTTACCGGACAAAGAAAACTCCCCGGCTTCCAGCCCCCCAGAGAAAAAAAAGCTTGGAGGGAGATTGAAAAGGACTGGAGAATTTAGCCAGCAGCCAGTCTGCTCCTTTGCAAGTTGTACACACTCCTCAATATAGTGTGTTGACTTTGTATGAGGAGGCTGAGGTGCTGTTATCCATTCACAGGACGCTGGTGCGTAATGAAAGCAGAACAGCGGGAGCTGTACATTGGAGAGGGCGCTTTTGATTTGTAGCTCCTTTTGTTGCTTTCCTTTTGAGTTTCCTTGGTTCTGTGGTTTGGACCTCCACAGACCTAGAAGAGTTCAGAAACTTGAAAGGGAAAAAGCCCTTCCTCCCCAGGGCCGGCTCCTCCACTTTCATCCTGTGTCAGGTGTTCACGCCTCACAAAGATGGTGCTAAATGGAACTCTCTGCAACCTCTGGGTAGCTGGGAGTCCCTCTGAGATGTTATGTTTGGGCAATAATAGAGTCTTGTTACTACAGGCTGTTAACACGCAGCCTTCCATTGTGGAAGAAAGACATCCAGGCAACCACAAAGCACATGGCTTCCAGGAGAATCTCAGGCTCGAGGATCTCTCAGGGAGTTTGGATCTTGAAAAGAACCTAGAAATCTTGGGCCCTTACTTCTCAGAGCTCTTGTTCCCTTTTTCCCTGAGTAAGTGGTTTAATTTTATCCCTGTGTCTTGCAACACAAAGAGTTTAAAGTAGATTGTTGTGGGAAACAACCAACAAGTATAAGCAGTTTCAGGGAATGTGCTTTGAAATGTGGTTGTATTATCTTCCTCAAAGGATTCAGATTCTAAATATCTATATAGCTATTCCTGTATCTGTACCTTTATCTACACAATAGGCTAGGTATCTTGCTTTCTGGAAATTTTCTATTATTCTACTTTAACTCCTAGGGAGGATAAATACATGGAATATATTCTAACACACCACTGCACTTGGTAACTTGATCATGGCATTCTTTCCTACTAAGCTCTGATGTGGTTTCCAAACCATTTTCAGAGAGGATTCTAGACAGTCAGCTTCAATCACCAAACTTTGTCCCTTATGACAAAGATTGTTGAGGGGATGAAGTCCTCTTTACATGATTCTAAGATCCTTTTACCAAAGAACTTCTTAAAGGCCAGACACTTATTTGCTTACTTCCAAGATAAAAGAGGAGAATGTGAAGTCTCATAGAAAGTTTAAAGTAAACATGGGGTAGTAGGGCTGGTGAAATGTGAAAAACAGAGAGAGAGAGAGACAGACAGAGAGAGAGAGAGGTATGTGTTTAATTTATATTAGGTATTTTTGTCTGCTAGGCTGATTATAAAAAAAAAAAGCTACCTTAGCAAATCAATTATAGTTAGAATGACAGGGTACAATAGTAATAGTTGAGACAAGCTTCATTAGGCATTTGTGAGTGTGGCTTTTTTTCTTCCCGAAGATCTGCCTGGGTCACTGGAATAACTGTGAATTTGGGTCAAGGACCCGAGTAAGCAGGGGAAGGCTCATTTATCATCAAAGAAGGGTGAGACAACTGTCATCACTCCATTTGACTCCAGCTGTGAAGGGAACAGCTTATTTTTGTTTTAGTGATGATTTGAGAGACCCATCGATAAAATCACCAATACTCTTTGCGGTGCAGCAATCTATCTGTATGTCAGTGTGTGTGTGCCTGTGTGTGCACACATATGCTCGCTGCAAGCAGAAAGGGAAAGTGCAGGAAAAAACCTTACCTCTGCACACGTATTTACATATGAGTCCCTTCTTTCTGTTCACTTATGTTAGGGGCTCATCTCAGAGCCTCCAGCCGGTTCATCATTGGCCCTGACTGTTAGCATATTGAGCTTGTCTCACAGCTTTCTTGCTCAAATGTGCTTGGGTTGCCCTACTGTGCTACTCATATGCCCAGGCCCAGAGGATTCTTAGGAGGAAGGAGTGATTACCTGGAAGAAATGGACTGAGTAGATTGTCATCAGTCACTTTCCTTTATTTTCAAGAGCTCATCTCCTGAAACTTAATCATTTTGAAGACTCTAAAGTCCTTGTCATAATTTCCTGGGTACTTACTAAGCTAACACACACACACACAGCACTTATGATGTGTGAGGCACTGTGCTAAGTTTCTTTTTTTCATGATTTCATTTAAGCTCTACAACCACACTGTGGGGTAGGTACTATAATTGCTCCCTGCATTAATTAGTGTAGCCTACCTATGCTAACAAATAGACCCAAAATGAATGATGGCTCGGATACTATGGCTCACATAAGAGTACTGTGTAGGTGAAAAGTTTAGAGGGCATCACCTGCATCCATACAGTTATTCAGGAACCTGGGCTGTAGGGAGCTTTTCTCTCTTCAACAAGTAATTTTTAAGGTCACCCTGGGGGCTCACCTCCATTCCAGCCAACTGAGAAGTGAAAAGAATATAGATAGAGTACTGTGTGGGGGTCTTTATGTATCAAGTCTGGAAGGTATGGCGATCAATTCGGTTCACTTTTAATTAACTAGAGCTTAGTCATAGGACTACCACTAAGGGTAAGAGGAACTGCGAAATGTAATCCCTGGCTGACCAGCCAACTCTCTGAGATAACTCTACCCAATGGGGCAGGGGGAGTGGAACACAGATTTTTGGTGATCTGTTAGCCATCTTTGCCCTACTTCTTTCCTCTGGCTACCAAATATTTCAGAGCACCTTTCTTCTCCTACTGTTCCCTAAGAAAGACCATCCAGAGTCCCATTCACTTACTGAATCCAGGTCAAACTCCAGACTTTCAGAGTAATGTGCGGTCTTATGTCAAGTGTGGATGGATGTGATTCCTTGTGCCTGGCAACATATGAACCAAAAGCTGAGTTGTCTTCCCAACCCCTACCATACACCCAATAATGACAGTATAACCACACACACAGATGAGCTTCATCTTGGAAACTGAAAGCATGGGAAACTCACAGCCACCACTAATCCACAGCAAAGATGAAATCATACCTGGTGAAGTATATGATGGACTTTTGAAAACAGGTTTTATAGGCATTTGAATACATTGCATCTTCTCTGTTTGGTACATACATACACACATACACATACATATATATAAATGTATATTATATAATTCATATGTATTTATATCTATAATACTGTGTCTATGAATATAATATTCATACTTATATATGAAGAAAGAACATATATGTAATAGCGAATGAACCTTTTTGTTATTCAAATCCTCTGTATCTTTGCTTTGTTTTAAACCTTTGGTTATGTGAGGGCGCCTGGGTGGCTCAGTCGTTAAACAGCTGCCTTCAGCTCAGGTCATGATCCCAGAGTCCTGGGATCGAGTCGCACATTGGGCTCCCTGCTCAACGGGAAGCCTGCTTCTCCCTCTCCCACTCCCCCTGCTTGTGTTCCTGCTCTCGCTGTCTCTGTCAAATAAATAAATAAAATCTTAAAAAAAAAAACCTTTGGTTATGTGAAATAAAACATGCATTGAGAGATGTGCTTAAACACATGTACAAGTTAACACAGTAATAACATGAACATGGGTGTCCTCATCATGTAGATCAAGAAATAACATTACCAGCATGCCAGAAGTCCCTCTCCTCCATCACCTCCTTATCATGGGGAAGTTACTGCCTAAGGTAATTACTCTCCTGACTTAATGAGACTTGCTTCCCTGTGTTCCTACAGCTTTACCACGTAAGCATGCGTTCCTGATGTCCATACTTTAAATCTGTTTGTTCTTGAATGTTATGTGAATGGACTGATTCTGTGTGCATTTTTGGTGTCTTATTCTTTTCACTAAACATTGTAATATTTGTTGAGTATTGCTGTGGTGGATTTGTTTTTATTCATGATTTAGAAGTGTTCATCTCTTATTCTAGCCTGTTACGTTTTTAAGTCTACATTTTCAGGAAATGTGTTCAATCTGCTGCTTTGGTCTATTGCTTTGACAAAAAATCATCAACAATAACTCTCTTGTATTAAGTATAAGATACGTTGATTCTTTCTTGTTTGTTTACCTCAGCTTTTTAAATTTTATTTTTATTCAGTTATAACATGTACACAATAAAGTACACAAATTTTAAGTTGCATAGCTCGCTGAATTTTTACAAATGTAGATGCCCGGTAATCACCACTAGGATCAAGTTATAGAGCTTTTTAACACCTCAAAAGACTTCCTCGTGCCCTTTCCAGTCAATACACACCATCCGCAGATACTGACCGTTCTGATTTCTATCCTCATAGATTAATTTTTCCTTTTCTTGAACTTCGTATAAGTGAAATCAGACAGTAAATTCTGTTTGGTGTCTGTCCTCTACTCATCAGTATGTTTTAGGTTCCATTTGTGTCATTGGTGTAGCAGTAATGTCTTCCTTTTTAGTGCTGTGTAGTTCTTCATTACATGGATATATCACAGTTTGTTTATCCGCTCTTGATTATAATGAATAACACTGCTTTGAACAGTCTTGAATATGTCTTTTGTGAGAGAATACATGTATACACAGATGTGGAATTGCTGTATAATAAGGTAGCCGTGTATTTAACTTTATTAACACTGTGTTCCAACAGTATTGGAAAGTGCTTGTAAATACTTTACACTCCAACTGACAATGCCTGAGCATTCTAGTTGCTTCTTTACCAACACATATGATGTCAATCTTTAAATTTTAACTGGGAGTTGGCAAATTTTTTCTGTAAATGGACAAATAGTACGTACTTTGGACTTTATTGGCCTTAAGGCTTCTATTGCAACCTTGTAGCTCTACCACTGAACTGGAAAAGCAGCTGTTGACAATAAGTAAACAAATGGACATGGCTATTTTTGGTGATCTTTGGTCTAAAACATCCATGTCCATCACATTTGTATTTCAGCCAATAGATAGAGGGGTGGCAAAGTGGCAATCTTCTTTTCTTTAAGAGAATGACTTATAATTGCATATATCGCTTTAATCCACATCTTATTGGTTAGAATTTTGTCACAAGACCAATTTGCAAGAGAGGGTGAGAAATTATTTTGCCAAGTCTTCTGTGATTAGCTAAAATTCTCAGGGATTCTATTCAAAGAAGACAATGAGAATGGGTATTGGTGGACAACTAGCTGTCTTTTCCACAGTGGGCCATGTCCTGTGGAAAATTTCCTTAGCTCAAGGAAAATTGACTTTTATTTCTTTCATTATATTCCCTCTTCATGTTTGTCATTCTTCTAGAATTCGTGGTAGACAGATATTGGCTTTCTAAGGTCTATTTTGAAAGAAGTAAGATATAAGTTCTATCATGATTCTTGTCATTTGTCTTATAATTTCTGTCTCTGGTAGATTTTCAGTTGTTAATTCAGTTTTAGTTGATCTCCATTTTGGTATTTGGCTGATTTAGTGTAAAAAAATCTTAGCAATCATATTTTTAATTTGCAGACTGATGATTGCTTTCCACAGAGCTCTTTTGATAAATCGTATCAAATCTCTTGAGGATAATTTTTATATATTTAAATTTCTCCTCAGTATTGTTTATAAGCTCTGTTTATAGGGATTGGTTATTTTACCTTTCAGCCTAGTGTCTCTTTCATTTATTAGTTTTCCTCGTAAATTTTGTTATTTTGGCATCCTTGCTTATATTTATAATTTGGAGTTAACTTTTTTTAAAAAAAGATTTGTTTATTTATTTTGGGGAGAGAGAGAGATAGAGAGAGAGAAAACACACAAGCAGAGGGAGGGGCAGAGGGAGAAGGAGAGAAGCAGAATCCCCACTGAGCAGGGATTCTGACGGGGGGTGGGGGAGGCCTTGCTCCCACGAACCTGAGATCATGACCTGAGCTGAAACCAAGAGTCAGATGCTCAACCAACTGAACCATCCAAGCGCCCCTAATTTGGAGTTTAGGTTGAGAAGTACCAGTAGTTGGAGTGGATTTCTTCAACACAAGTGAAAATAATAATTCTCCTGATAGATAATTGAGTTATGATTATGGGATGAGTGGTTCTACAGCTATGCAGGGCAGAAGAACAAAGCAACATTTGGCTGTGGAGCCTTTTCTTTAGTTGCATGAGCAGTGGTTTCATGCAACACCACCACTGTTCCCATGCTCACTTGAGTTGCCTTTGGGAACATATCCTCCACTCGATTTTGAGTGATGTATTTGAGGCTTGTCATTCAAAATATATTGAAGTCACCTTGAAAGCAGGAACTAATGCAGTTGTTTTCCAGCACTTTAATTAATTTTCTCATGGACAATCACAAGATATATTGTCTCCGCCAGGGCTTGCCCACTTAACCTGATTCTCTTATTTGGGAATTATTCTGTAATTCTGTTGGTCTCCTCTTTTGTGTGCATGGGACTGTAGGTATCTCAGTTCTTTGGGAGTTCACTGTCAATCTTGACATATGTTTTTTCCTTGATGAAGTTACTTGATGATCAGGTTGGCCGATGCACCCTCTTGTGCTCCATCAGCTGTCATGAACTGAGACAATTTTGTGCCAGAGCTATTGGAGAATGAGCCAAGAATCTCAACAGGGTTCTTGGAACAGGCTAAAACTTCGAAAGCAATGTCCTTTCTGTGTTTCAATAACCTGTTTAAAAATATTCCAGCAGAATGTTTTATTTTGCTGGAATCTTTTGGAAGGGCAGTTTTGTGGTAAGCCTGGGAGGTATATATCTGGAAAATAGCACAGAGTTTGGTACACAAGACATCATGGGACTGTCAGGAGAGCCAGTTATGATGCCGGCTAAAGCCTGGAGGAATGGAATCCAATGACCAAGTGGGAGATGGGGGAGGTCTTGTATTTTAATTTATTACTTTGGTGCTGTGGTTTTGTTTGCCTTTATTTAAAGTTAAGCCCATCAACTGACTTTCAAATTGACTTTTGGCATTTTTTATAACATTTAGAGGAACAAAGTTGGAATCTGACTATTGTTTGGATTCATCAAGAATTACTCTATTAAAACTATTACTTCACTTAAGTTCTAATTTCCTTAGTTAACTTTATTACTGTATGACATGTTTGCTTTTATTATTACAAAAATACTATATGCTCAATTACAAACATTTTTAGAAAATGCAGATAAATAAAACTAATTTTTAAAAAAAGATTTTATTATTTATTTGAGATAGAGCGAGAGAGAGAGCACAAGTTGGGGGGGGTAGAGGCAGAGGGAGAAGCAGGCTCTCCACTGAGCAGGGAGCTCAATGCGGGGCTCGATCCCAGGACCTTGGGATCATGACCCCAGCCGAAGGCAGACACTTAACCCACTGAGCCACCCAGGCGCCCTTAAATAAAACTAATTTAATGCTTAATCCTTCTAACCAGAGATAACTACTGTTAACTTTAAAAATATGTATATCTTTAGCTCTTTTTCTTCCATATGTGAATTAGGTTTAATAGAAATTAGGTTACTTACTGACAATCATACAGTAAGTAGTGAAGCCATGATATGGAACAAGGCAAACTTATTCCAAAGCTTTGCTCTTAAACACTACAATTTATACTTTGCCTTACGGATCAAATCTTGGCCTAAGGAAGTCTTGGAAGATGTAGGATTATGGCAGTTCGGCAGGATTATGGCAGCAGCCAGGAGCTGAGTGGAGGAGGTTGACAACTGTTGTGAAACATTCTGTTGGGTCCCAAAGGGAGTGTTGTTCTTTAAGCGGTCTGCTTCTCTTAGTTTTCCAAAGGTCCTGCTCTTGTTGATGTCTCATATTTTGTTGGCTCTGATATCCCACTCTCTTCCAAGTATCCTACAGAGTGGATTCATTATGTTTAGTTGTTGTTGTGGTGGTGGTGGTGGTTGTTTTTAATAGAAACCATGCACTGTTGAACTCTATAGAAAAACAAAATTCCATGGATCATAATCTTGTAATGATCAACTTGGGCAGTTTTCCCGGTGAGGTTGAGCAAAGATAGAGGAGGTGCTGTGCATAGCACAGCCTTCTTCATCATCCTTTGGTTTGCTCATTTCCTTGGCAGGCTCTTAGAAGTTCACGAGGACTCAGTTTGCCACGACAGCTCTCTAAGATCTGCCTCAGGCAGTGCATTTCAGCCAAGAGCAAGCCATGGAAGATCACAGGTATCTGAAGTCGCAGGTGATGGTCCAAATTCTTGGCTCCAACTATAAAATACTGATTTCCCCAACTCCTATTCTCTGGGCTTCCTTGCTCTGAGGCCAGGCTGGTACTGTTTGCATAAAGTGCTGTTCCACTTGGAAACAGCTGTGCCTAGAAGCAGATGAGAGTCGGCGAAGTAGGGATCATAAGTCAGCAGAACTGTGCTGGAGAGGCATTTTCTGTTGCTGCTTTTGGTGGATGCTGACTAGAAAATCAGATTCTCTATAATCAACAGAACTTTACATCATGCTTTAGAAGTTAAAAATCTAAGCTCAGAGATCTTTAATGATTTACTACCCTGGACAAAAGCTGCAGCTCAGAGAGTCTGTCCTTTTTGGCACAAATATTATGATCTCATCAAAACAAATGTTATCAGCGTACTCCTTTTAAATAGGTTTTTTTCAAGTGTGATAACTTATGATTGTAGGATCTGCCTTTTCCCCCCCTTTGCTGAATGTCACATGGTCTCATCTTCCCCGCTCAAGTGACATAAGCTACTTCAGCCTGCTGTCCATGAGACACATGGTGGTGATCTGAGCTATACTCAGGGACAAAAGGGACACTGCCATTACAATGTGTTAATAAACTGGGGAGTGGTAGTTCTTATCACCTGGTCTGTGAACATTCTCTTGCTTCCTTCAGTGCCGTGCCTACGAATGACAAGTTTTGGGATTTGTTTTTACATTTGTTAGTCTATCTTCTTTTCCCCTCATAGCCTAGCCATCCCTGGATGCTCCATCACTCATAAAGGTGATACAAAAGATGGAATTCGAATAAGAAATGTAAGCCAAGCAGGAGTTTGAGATTTTTTTCAAAGCTTTTATTTATTTATTTGAGAGAGAGAAAGGGAGAGAGCAAGAGCACAAGGTGGGGGTTGAGGAGCAGAGGAACAGGGACAAGCAGATTCTGTGCTGAACTCAGAGCCCGACCTGGGGCTTGAGCTCACGATCCTGAGATCATGACCTGAGCTGAAATCAAGAGTCAAATGTTCAACCAACTGAGGAACCCAGGTGCCCCAGGAGTTTGAGATTTTAAGTGATATGCTGAGTAGGGCATTCTCAATTCATCTCCTCCTTCTCTCACATGCCATCTATCATCTTGGACCACAGTCTCTGAGTATCATCTACCCTCCCCCCCACCCACAGTTAACATAGCCATGATTTGTAACCCTGATTTTGGCATGTTGATGGCAGAGTTGGTTTGGACTCATGTGATGATCCAAGTTCCTGAGGCAAAGTTAGACACTTTAACCAACCTGTCACCATACTATGTAAAGCCAGAGTAACCAAAAAAGTGAAGACAAATCAGTAGTTTCTCTTTCCTCACGAGAAAGGCAACTGTCCTGTATTCCTGCTCCTAATAATATGCCTGGGCCTAACAGTACACCTGTGAGGTATCTTTATTATCTGGTTGGATAAACTTCAATATCTTGAAAAAACACATTCAGCATGATACTATATAAAATTACTGATGATGAGGAAGCAGGAAGATATGATGTAACACTTCTAGTCAATGATAAAGTATAAGTTGAAATAATTGAGATCTAAAAACAGCTCCTAAATAGAACCGTTTACATAAGAGAGTCTGTGATTATAGGGAGAGGAGAGCTCTCCACCAAAATTTAGCGCTGTGCTTTCCATGGTACAGGATCAACCTTGGGAAGAAATTGTCCACCTAAGGGACTACATTTCCTGATCCTCCTTGCATGCAGATATGGCCATGTTACCATTTTGGCAAAGGAGCAGAAGTATTATTTCCTGAGCCAGACTTTTAAGATGCCAATATCTCTTTTAATCTTCTTTCCTCTGTCCGTCTGGATACAGGAGACTCGAGGCCTGGGAGTTGACGGAGTCACAAGTTGGAAGGACCCTGGTTCTCTAAATCTCCATGTGGAGGAGAGTGGCCTACTCACAAGGAACACTTTCACTGGATGTAACAGTTTTATTTTTAAGAGCAAGTGGCATTGCCCTAACTAATACATCTGGGGAGGGGAGTTGGGACAGTGTATCAGTCAGGGTAATGACCTTGCCTGTTTGTGTTTTGCCTTTCGGTAGTCTAGATGATGTTGTATCCAGATGCTAATGTCCAGATGACCCGTCAGTTGATGTACTTATATAAGTGAAACTACATGATCCTATTCCTTTGCCACTTTATTTACTAACAAGGGTTTAAAATGAAATGTTCTCCTTTGTCTGAACATGCGCCATCAAATTCTTCATCTATCAATAGCAATAGAAAACGTAACTAACAAATCTAATTTCTTTTAGATCTATTTCGGTGTGTCTCATGTTCTCAATGTCATTGGTACCACCCTCTCACACCTAAGTGATCATCTGGCTTTCCGTAACACAGTTCTTTGATTTCATTGAGAACAGCCCTTTGTCAGATTTAGGCGGCATATGTGCTAATCATAGTTTAATTGGTCTCTCCTGGTCTGTGGTGGCACAGGTGTGATGCAAATAAAACATATATGTGCAGTGGAGGTGATTGGAATTATGGTCAACTGACAGGAGACATCAACGTTTCAGTGCTTCAATAGCTGGTTTATTGGATAAGACAGGACAATTACCACAACTGGCCGTTCAGGATGGTTAGAGCTCCCTATAGGCTTTGAGGCAGGTGTTTGTGCCCTCAGTTTAATCTCTTCCTTTCTAGTTCCAGGCTGCATGCAGCCCTTGGCACCGGCAGAAGCATTTATACAGAAATGTGGGTCACCTGGATGCCCAGCCCAGTGGATCTGGATGCTCATTACCAAACAAGGCATGAGCTTCCTGTAACACAAGCTCAATTTCTCTGGGGGGAAAGGTAACCTGACTTGCAATCTTTTTTGGATCATCTGTGTTTTTGATTTAGTAGAATTGTGGAAATTGAGAATGTTTTTCATCAGCTCCAATGGACCTTCTAGAACATATGCCGTTCAATCTCTGATTTTGCAATTGAGGATTCAGGGTCTCAGGGAGGTTAAGTGGGTGCCCCAGGCACAGCCGATCAGCAGGGAGCCAGGGCAAGGTTTCAGGGCTTCTCAGCCGGTGCTGATTACATGACCCGCAGCTGCTGCTCTGAGCCCATTTTCATCACCTGTCAGCTCCTGTTTGTAGGAGTTGAAGCCTCAACAGCTTCTAGAGTTTGGAGAAGTAAAACAGATCCAGAAGGAGAAGTTGTGAATAATTGTTTTCTTCTTTAAGGCTTCTTTTTCCTTCTGCAAGGATTTTTGTATCTCATCACAAAACAGCTGTTATTCCACGGTGGTGCTCTTCTTGCAGCTGGTGTTAAAGTTGTTTGAGACCTGTAAGGATTCTGCCCTATAGCTAAGTTCTAGTTCACATTATTATGGTTGATCATCCCAGTTTTTTTTGGGTTTTTTTGTTTTTATTTTTTATTTTTTTTTTAAAGATTTTATTTATTTATTTGAGACAGAGAGAATGAGAGACAGAGAGCATGAGAGGGAGGAGGGTCAGAGGGAGAAGCAGACTCCCTGCCGAGCAGGGAGCCCGATGCGGGACTCGATCCAGGGACTCCAGGATCATGACCTGAGCCGAAGGCAGTTGCTTAACCAACTGAGCCACCCAGGTGCCCCGATCATCCCAGTTTTATTTCATGGAGGACATGTTTGGTAATATTATTATCCATATTTTTAGAGATACCGAAAGTAGGCTTAAGGGCTATCTTATAACTTTCCTAAGGTCACCTGGGCGGTAACAGCAGAGCTGGGATTTGAACCTGAGACTGGCCTCCACCAAACTGGGCTGTTGACTTCATGATACATAATCCCGCAGAGTATTCGGCACATCTGTAGTAGTTTAACTTACTTCCGGGAAGAAGATTCAGCCTGGAGAGAATCTGTTTTATAAGGATGAGAGATTTTCTTAAAACTCCTCTTTCAGGATCAAGATTCAGATGGAAATTTTCTTAGATCTTCTCAAAGAGTGTGTAGTCTGAACGTTGTTTCAGTGATTAATCTAGGCTCAAACTAGGAGTTACGGAAATGGGCCAGGATAGTGGAAAGATCCAGAAGTCTGGGTGATGGTACCTCCTTCCTGAGAAATCTGTCAAGGAAATCACTGTTAAGTTGTGTTAGATGTCAGTCCATTCTTCTCTGGAAGTAAATTAGTTCCTTTGATTTTTTGGTAAAAATTGGTCCTGGCTAACTTTTCCGTATTTATCACTTTCCTTATAGAAATATCGTCCTTGCTACTTGGGTCATTTCTGTCAAAACTAAACAATTTCTAGGCTAGTAAAAAAATTAAGCATTACTGTCTTATGGACCAATTTATAAAACTGTCATCTTTCTAGACGGTATTTTTTTATTTGTGGATTTTTCTCAGAAAATCCCATACTTGAACAGTATTTTATTTTTTATTTTTTACACTTCATTAACATACCTTTTACCCCCATGATATCCTGGTGATTGTTTACAATTCATCCAGTTTCTCTTATTCTCATTGCAAAAAACCAAAGGGACAAAGTTGGGAGAATGGCTTGTTAAGAAAAGCCAAGTTCTGGGAGAAATTGGCAGGCACCACTCAATTATTGGTTTAGGAAAAGTCCTTCTAAATCCTTGTTTGGATGGCAGGACTGAATGTGAAATTTGGGAGGTGTTCTGATGCAGATGGTTCTCTTATTTCCTTGAAAGTCTACATTTTCTGCTTTTCCTAAGGATGAAGACAGAAAACGAGAGATAACAAAACTCAGGTTTGGGTTAGCTTCATATTGAGCAATTACTCTATTCCACCTATGTTTCACATGTACTGCTTTTCATATTCACTGATTAGCATATTTGAATATACAAATGAGCATCACAACCTAGATAAAAGCATGACCAGTTTCAAAGCTTGGGGTACATGTGCAAAAACTATTGCCCTAGATAGAGGTGCTCAAGGCTGAAGATGACCTTGACCATGTTGTCCTTTCTGCCAGGAGCTCATTCAATGCTTAGGAGCATTCTTTCCATGTATCAGTAAAGTCTGGACCATTTCTTTTTGCCTTCTTTTTCTTTCTGTTTCTTTTACATTGTTACCCAACTTGTGTTCCATTTTGTTTTTCTTATTTTTTTTTTAAGTAGGCTCCAATGTGGGGCTTGAACTCATGACCTGAGATCAAGAGTCACATACTCTACCAACTGAGCCAGCCAGGCACCCTCATTTTTTCTGGTATAATTCTCTGCTCCTTGGTTGGCAGATATTTTTATAAACAAAAAGGGTTTGTAATAAGACTATTAACAGGATGAATGGAGGGTTTAGATACTTGCCCAGAATCTGTCTTTACCCTTTGATTTAAGAACGTTGGATTGTTAGTTTGATTGAAGGGAGGAGTTTGGTTACAATAAAGGTTACACAGAGGAGAGAGGCAAAATGATGAGGGTGTTATTTTGTCTTTCTGCCTTATACAATGGAATGGGTTTGAGTTCACTGGTTAATAGATCAATGGTCAGAAGCTGCTGTATTTTTTTTTTCCCCCTTATGAAAGGCTTCAGGGATTCCATGCCCAGCAGTGGTATTTCAGGCCTACATGTCAGAGTATGGCACAGAATAGAAGAGAGGGAAGTCTCTAAGCACTGTTGTGGCACCTTTGGAATTGGCATCTTGGAGAATTCTCTGGAGATTGCGCTCTTGCATGGACACTGCCACTCACAGGGTGGATGTAGTCAGCAGTTGCTGAAGGGAAGCCCAAAACACCTATGCAGGCGCTTGGCCCAGACAGGGAGAACATGGCAATTTTGTGTAAGTGCTGCAGTTGCCATCTCAGTTCATGGGCATGTGTGAGGCATTGCCTTGGCAGCGACAATGCTGGGGGAGTATTTTTAACACCCCTTAGACCTATTAAAATTTAGGAGTCAAGCAATTTGTTAATCTTATGAGGGTAGAGTTGGTTATACGCAAGTGACATGTTAATTCACTAACTACATGTTAGTTCATGAAGAAGTGTGATGGTCTGAAGTTTTACCCTACATGCAAACTAACAAGTCAGCCCATCACAGTTTCATAGATCTTGACCAAAGACAGGAAACTCCTGGGTGGAGACAACAGACTTTATTACTTATAGCTCAGCAGGCAGAGCACCAGGGTCTCATTGGTTCTCCCCAGACCTCATGTCCAATAGGATGATGCAGAGGAGGTCTTAGGGGAATGTTATCCATGCACTGGGCTTGTGTCAGAGTTGAGGAATGCCAAGCTTAGGAAACTCCAGTTTTTTAAAAGGACTATTGGGAAACCTGACTAACCTTTGCCTTAGAGGGAGACATTATCTTTCTTAAAGTGGTCAGGAAACAAATCTGTCCTCTGCCCCAGGGGAAGACTGACTCTATCTTCCAAGGCTGTTTGCTATTCAAATATCCATGACAAGATAGTCTAGGGAAAAAACTGTCAGTGCCTTTGCTCAGAAAACTTGCAGGAATGTGAGAGACTCATGAAAAGTTCTCCCCAAATAATATGTTCCAAAGACTCACATTTTTATAATTTTTGGAGGTAGGTAATGCCTGAAGTCAAAGGAATAAAACTAGTTATGATAAAACAAGAGGAATCTTTTGGGGGTATGCTAGTTTTTTGTTTCCTTTTTTTTCCCCCAGATTTTATTTATTTATTTATTTATTTATTTATTTATTTATTTATTTATTTATTTATTTATTTATTTATTTATGAGAGTGAGCGAGCATTAGCAGGGGGAGGAGCAGAGGGAGAGGGAGAAGCAGGCTCTGCATTGAGTGGGGAGTCCAACATGGGGCTTGATCCCAGGACCCTGGGATCCTGACCTGAGCTGAAGGCAGATGCTTAACTGACTGAGCCACCCAGGTGCCCCTTTTTGTTTCCTAAGTGATATCCACTGAGGCTTTTCTCCTGTGACCTGTAACTTCGATACATTTTCCAGGGAGATATCTCTTTTCTTGTTACCTAAACTCATCTGTCACAGGTGCTTAGGATCTGCCCATGGTGCTAATAGGTTTCAGCATTGGGATGCAAAGGAGAGACTTCAGATTACATGTTCCAGTGTCCATTAAAGAGTAGTGACAGGGACCAGAAGATATCTTCCCATATCCTGTCACTGTATAATATGCTAGATTGCTTCAGCCGATTTACTGGGGAATAATGAAAAGTCTGTGTGTGAGTGAGTGACTGTATGTGATGTATGTGTGAGAAGGAGAAGGAAGAAGGGAGAGGTGGAGAGGGGGAGAGGGGAAAAGAGATGGAGAAGAAGAGGGAGAGGGGTACAGATTGCAGCCTGTATTCAGAAAGAGCATGTGCACTTGTGTGTTTTGACACCATTGGACTGGTGTAATTCATGTGAAAGACATCATAAAGCTCTTAAACTTATTCTTTCATACTTTCAAGACCTGCAAATGCTAACCCCATGCATTTTGTATGGTGATTTTCTTTGGTAAACATGAAATTAGCCTTAGAAACACCTCTTCTTAATTCAGATATTGTTGAAATCAAGGACTCAGTATTACAAAGTCTGCAAGATTTTGTCGATAGGAGGGGAAAAGAAGTCAGTATTTTAATTAAGTATTTGAAAACAAAGTGAAAAAGGGAAAATGATATATAGTTTACAGGAAAAACCTTTTGGAAAGCTTTTTCGTAGCTAATTTGTTGGGAATTCTTTGGCTAAGGTGGAATAAATGTATTCTAGGAGAAGCTCTATTGAGCCCAGTGTGATGGTAGCTTAATCTGACTGTGGCCGTGTCTCACAGATCACTGTACCTAGTCAATACTCTATTATTGCAAGTTAAGTGGTTTGTTACAGTATTCCACGCTCAGGGTATTAGAAGCTCTGTTCCCTAATTTCCTAAAAAATAAGGGTATAAACAGTATGCATTTTTTATTATAAAAACTAACAATTGCCTCCACAGAGTTAATGGTTTTTTATATGCCATTGGGTACCCAGGAGATTCAGTCGTAAATCAGAACAAAATTAAATGTAAAATGTACAAAATTTTGGCAGGATTAGATTTTCTTTGCAGAGGCTTAAGTCTTCAGTTTTGCTTGGAATCAAACTTTGGTTTTCTTCCTGGTGCTTTTATTTTCATTTTATTTAAATGGGTGTGTTGTTTCCTGATTAAAATTGATTCTGAATAATTATAACAACAGTAATTCACAGCAGGAGCCTGGGCGGCGTTCTTTATAGCTCCTGGAGGCTGTCTTCATCCAGCGTCTCTGTGCTTGCCAGTTTTTCAGCGTTAACTATATTCACTGCACAACGGGGTTATGAACTACACAACAAAGACTAGAGTGGAGGATCATTCCTCCTCCCGAATGGCTGTGTTTTTCCAGGTTGGGGACTCTGTGCAGGTCAGAATTTGCTTGGTGAATTGGTTATTTACTCATTTCACAGTAAATATATAGTAGGTGAGAAAGGAAAATGATTTCTCCTCATTGGATCGGGTTGGTAGCTTCCACGGATCAGGATCAGGAGCCATTGTGCAGGAAGGAGGCGGGAGGGCTGGGTGACCGAGAAGGGGCATGGGTTTTTGGTTCTAAAGGTAGAATTAGAGCTGTCCGTGGGTGACGGGAACAGGAAGTTCAAAGTCAACACAGTCAAGCTTACACTCCAATCTCTCTTAGAGGTCTCTTTTTTGCTCCTCTTTGCACATCTGCTTCGTTTTTCTTTCTACTTTTTTCTGCCTCTCTGCCCTTGGGCAGAATATGTGACGTCAGCGGGTCCCAGACTGCACATTCTCAATCCCAGTGACCATTCCCACTCACTAGCCAGAGTCAGGCCCAAAGGCCTTCAGGAGCTGGGCCACATTTTGATTAATAGTGAGTGGTGGGGCAGTGCCAATATGCAGAATGCATTTCTTGCTTAAAAGCTTTTAAATTAAACGTTATTAATGGCAAAACTCAACACAGCCATAGTGTGCTGTGGCCACATGTAATGTTGAGGCTATCTTGGCCAGTCTTTCTTAGACCATTTCCCAAATTCGGGGGACACCTAGCTTTGTCAGCAAGGATGAGACTAAGGTGGGGTGATAAAGCCTCAGGTGCAAAGTTTAAGGTGATGCCTAAAAATATCAATTAATCCAGATAAATAGTATTTCAATGCAAAGTTTTAAAAAATAAAAATTAATACAAGAAATTCCACAATGAACAAAACACAAAATTATAAGTATGGACAGGATCACTATTACTGACTTTTCCTTTTGCCTCAAGCTCCAGTATGGCTCAGAGCAGCGCGGTTCACTATGTGTCTACCCGCGAGCCAGTCAGTTAGGGACAGGGGAGAGGGGAGTGCATCGCATCAACACCCTGTGGGTGGAGGAAGCACTTGTCAGCAGGAGGGATGTGGGCCAGGCAGGCATATCCCAAAAGATGTCTCTAAATGATGTTAGAGCATGATACTTTCTTCTGGGATCTGGACTCTGTATTAGGAGTTTGCCATAGCAAAATACCATAGGCTAGGTAGAAGCCTGAGATCAGGGTGCCAACATGGTCAGATTCTGAAAGAGACTGTCCTCCTGGCTTACAGATGACTGCCTTCTCACTGTGTCCTCACATGGCCTTCCGTCTGTGCGAGAATGTGGGGGGAGAGACAGAGAAGGCTACCTTTCTGGTGTCTCCTTCTTACAATCCTATCACAAGGGCCCCACTCTCATGACCTCATCCAACCCTGATTACCTCCCCATCTTCACATTGGAGTTAGGGCTTCAACATGTGAATTTTGAGGGGATACAAACATTTAGTCCATAACAGCCCCCAGCTCCATTCTTAATTCCTCTTAGTAGTCTTTCTTGTATTTCTTATGTATAAATTAATCTTTACTTAAAATCTAGTTATCTTTTGACAGTCGTGCCAAAATATAAACCTGATAAAGTTAAGATTTTGTCATTGACTTCTTACTCTAAGTTAAGTTGCCACAGGAGTATCGTTTTACAAAACTGAATTAATCCTCAGACGAATGACTCAAAGATTTAACTAGAAAATGAAGCTTGGGTGCTTAGCCATTTCTGAAAGTCCTGGGACCTGACCAATAATTACTCTTCTGATCCATAAGAAGACAGAAACATTTAGCATATGGTTTTTCTTTTCTGTATAAAATCAATCAGAATATGTCACTTTGTGGCTTACTATAGTCAATCAAAATATTGTGCCCAGTTCTTCTAAATGTAAATCTCCTAAAGACATTTTTCAGAAAGCTCTGTCAAATTATTAAGTGATAAGAATGTTGGTAGAGAAAATAAATTCCTTTAGACATCTTACAGAAACTAAAGAATTAAGGAATGCTTTTTTTTTCACCCCATCTCCTCAAGGGCTGTTTTGGTTTTGATGTTCCAACACCATATTGGAAAACATTTAAACTGTGAATATAATTCTGAAAACACTTTGAGCCATGACAATATCTGTCCTGGGCAGCCTTGTATCAAGCTGGCAAAACAGATCTTGGAAAAATAGGGAAGTATTTTTGTTTTCAGAATGCTTTATATGCAATTCCCCAGAAATAGCTCAAAAAGATAGATACTCTTTTCTAAAGGGTTGTTGTTTTAGCACTTCCCAACTTATAAAGGTTGGAATTTCCCACTGGCTCAGAGGAGAGATTTGTATCAGTTATTTTAGATTCACTTAATAGCGCATTTGTGTTTGAGATGAAGTGTGAGTTCCATCAGACAAGTAAGATTGTTCTTAAAAATTGGCCTCCTTCTCCCTCCCCGCATGTATACTTGGATCTAAAGTAGAGTCTTCTAAGTGTCCCTCCACAGTGAGGTATGACAGCCTATCTTAAAACAGCAGCTATGGCCGTTGTTTCTCTTTGTAGAGAACACGGCTGGATGTACAGCAAGTGGACCTGTGAAGACCAGTGATTTTTCAGTTCTTTAAGTGAAGCCTTGACTTTATCCCCCCCCACCCCCTCCCCCGCACTGTACCGGTAGAGATGGAAGTGAGGGTGGGGAAAGTGGTAACACATGGAAAGGTACCAACAAGGTTTGTACAAAATACAGTAACACTTGCCTAATCACACCCTCCTGCTTGTCACCTTTATTGTTTTTTTTTTAATGTAATGTATGGTGATTAACATAACATAATAAAAAAAACACTGATGAGAAAAATTAAAGAAAACTTAAATAAATGAAGATCTATACCACAAAAAAAAAATTAAAGATTTTATTTTAGAGAGAGGCACAGCGAGAGAGGGAACACAAGCAGGGGGAGTGGGAGAGGGAGAAGCAGGCTTCCCGCGGAGCAGGGAGCCCAATGCAGGGCTCGAGCCCAGGACCGGATCATGACCTGAGCTGAAGGCAGATGCTTAACTGACTGAGCCACCCAGGCACCCTGATAGTTGGTGGTTTCCTACAAAACTAAATCTACTCTTACCACACCATTCAGCAATTGCTTTCCTTGGTATTTACCCAAAGGAGTTGAAACTTATGTCCACACAAACACCTACACATGAATGTTTATAGAAGCTTTATTCGTAATTGCCAAAACTTGCAAGCAACCAAGATGTCCCTCAGTGAGTAAAAGGATAAACTATGGTATACTGAGACAATGGGATATTATGCAGTAGCAAAAAGAAATGAGGTATCAAGCCATGAAAAAACATGAAGGAAACTTAAAGTACATATTACTAAGTGAAAGAAGTCAATCTGAAAATGCTACATACTCTGTGATTCTAACTATATGACATTCTGGAAAAGGCAAAAACTACATAGGAAAAAAATCAGCAGTTGCCAAGCTTAACGTGGGCAGGGAGGGATGAATAGATAGAGCACAGATTCGTTGGGCAGTGAAAATATTCTGTGTGATACCATAATGAACAAGTCACTATACATTTGTCCAAGCCCATAGAATGATACAACATCAAGAGTGAAACCTAAGGTAAACTATGGGCTTTGGGCGGCTACAATGTGTCAATCAATGTAGGTTTATCAATTATAACAAATGTAGCACTCTCATGGGAGATGCTGATAATGAGGAGGCTATGCAGGTTTGTGGTAGGGGGTATACAGGAAAAACTCTGTATCATCCCCTCTATTTCACAGTGAACCTTAAACAGCTCTAAAAAAAAAGTCAATTAAAAAAAAACAATAGGGATGCCTGGTGGCTGTCGTTAAGCATCTGCTGTCAGTGTTCTGGATTTTGACCATGTTAAATAGGTGTGTGGTGGTATCATGTTCTACCTCGTTTTGCTCTTAGGTTTTACCTTCTCTGCTAGCTTACATGCTTCTTGAAGGCAAGGGATATGCATGTCTTTTTACCTTCAACCACTCCTTGTGTAATCACTTGCATGTAAAGAAGTGTGCCAAAAGATTGAAGATGCTGACTGTGTTTGACTTGGTTAAGAGTTCAACTAGAAGAAGGGAAGAACTATCACTTACTGAATAAATTTGTCAGGCATTTGAAATACTTGCACTTTTCCTGTTAATCTTCACAATAGTCCTATTGAGAAAGACAAAATTATTCCCATTTTCCCAAAAATGGAGAAACTGAGGCTTAAAATAGTAAGTGAATTACTCACCATCAGTAGAGTCAGCTAGACCCATGGTTCTAAACTGGATCCATCTGGCCTAAAGCTGATTTCATGAGGATGGGCTGCGTCTACAGTTAGAGCCAAGATCCCAATCTTAGAAGCCCATGGGCCAAGTAGACAGGGGAGGATGCTGAGGGCGGGAAGGAGTTGGAGTAAAGAAGTGGGCAGCCTCTACTTACTTCTAGCCAACTATTAAACAACATTTTTAGAAACAGAGAATCCATAAATCTGCATTTTTTGGGGGGGGTTGCAAAATCTTCCAAGTTTTATATTTTGGCACCTAATTTAATAATAATACTTATAAAAGTTAATATAGGTCTGTGGGCCAGATTTAGGCCACAGAGAAAAAGTTTCTAGCTGTTGTATTAAAGAAGAGTTTTAAAAAGTTGCAACTCTTTCTCCCCAAGTATGTATTGTAATCCCAAATGATGTAAAATACTGCCTGTCAAGAAAAATTTAGAGAGCTATCATTAATAGTTCACTCTTTTGTTGGTATGTAAAATGTTTATGGATACTACTTGTTAAGAAGTACTTACCTAGGGGTACCTGGGTGGCTCAGTCGTTAAGTATCTGCCTTCACCTCAGGTCATGATCCCAGGGTCCTGGGATCGAGCCCCGCGTCGGGCTCCCTGCTCAGCGGGAGGCCTGCTTCTCCCTCTCCCACTCCCCCTGCTTGTGTTCCCTTTCTTGCTGTCTCTCTCTGTCAAATAAATAAATTAAAAAAAAAAAAAAGAAGTACTTACCTATCTACTATTCAGTGTGGAGCCCAGCTAGTGAATGAAGATGGTTATTATTTTATTCCACTTGATATGAAGTTCTAATCTAGAACTTCATGAAAATAGCAAAAACATTTATTGAGCTGTGAACTGATGCTGCATACTGAACTATCCATGATTTTCTAAGTATTTTATGCAAATATATGCACTCTCCCACAAGAAATTACAAATGACATGCATATGTAATCACATATAGCTTTGGTGTTAATTACTAGTTGCCCATTATGAGCATGTAGATGATGCCCTTTGTCAGAAGCAGCTAGAGTAGTCCCTTGTTTTTCCTCTTGGCCCTTTCTATCTATTGTTATCCTGATCCAGGTCACAAGCCTGTGTTGTCTTTGTCACTGGCCAGGGTAGTCTAGTCTCTCTTTTGACATAAGTGTTGTTATGATAATCACAGAATACTCTATCTTCTGCTGCATCTCTTGAAGTTTGCATCTGCACAGAGTTTAGTTGAGTTTTTATTGCTTTAACAATTTTTGTTCCTAGCAACTCTTTCAGGATGTGATATAGGGAGGTAAAGCCCCCCTCACAGTCAATGTTTGAATGCCTCTAAATGTTGCCATTTGGTACTCTCTTGGAAAGATAGATTTGATGAGCCTCCATGATTTCTATGTAGAAAAAAAGAATGTCTTCTAGAATGTTGCTAAGGCTCAAATGTCTGTTCTTCAATGATCATACCCCACCTTTCACTGTAAATATGTCTACTTTCCTACTGCAACTATATTTCTTGTCCCTGGATTTTTCAAATTTTCCTGCTCTTTTAAAGTGGGGCATGTTCTTTTACTTTATCCTGCTTCCCTCTCTTCTTCTCTCCTTGTTTTACTCTTCCAGGGAAACCACTTTAATTATTTTAACTTGTTTTAGAATTTAACATCATGCCCCTACATAACACGCTTTTACTGCTTTTTGTAGATTTTAAAAATTTAAGTGTTATCTATGCAATTTCAGATAAGAGAGGATTTAGCTCTATTTCATGCTTGATCCCTACCACAAAACAAAATCTTCCCATTTCCCTGTTTAATTGAAATTTGTTAGATTGGTATTCCTATAGTCAGTGTCTATATTATTATGGCTTTATTAGCACTATTCACAATCAAGTCATGAAGTATGCTATTATGTACTTTTTCTAATGTTCTGAAATTTCACACTGATGTGTTTTAGTGTATATATATTTTCACCCATTTTTTTTTTAAAGATTTTATTTCTTTGACAGAGAGAGACACAGTGAGAGAGGGAACACAAGCAGGGGGAGTGGGAGAAGGAGAAGCAGGCTTCCTGCCGAGCAGGGAGCCCGATGAGCGGCTCGATCCCAGGACCCTGGGATCATGACCTGAGCCAAAGGCAGACGCTTAACGACTGAGCCACCCAGGTGCCCCTATTTTCATCCATTTTGCTGGTAACTTAATGTGCCTTTTAAATTTGGAGCTTATGTTAATAATAATAATAATAGTTCTTGTTTGGATGGTTCATTTATATTTATTTCCTTCACTCTCTAATTCATCTTATGATATTGGATCTCCTGGACTATATCTCTAATGTTATTATCTTTTCTCTCCTATTTTCAATTTTTGCATCTTTATGTTCTGATTTTCTGAGAGGTCTCTTCTCTTTCCTCCCCTTCTCTCCTCTTATGCTCACTTTGAGTTTAGTTTGCTCTTTTATTTTCTAGTTTCTTAAAGTGGAAAGTTAGGTTGCTGACTTAAGATCTTTCTTCTGTTTTAATATAGGTTTTTACAGTTATAAATTTCCTTCCTAGGAATACTTTAGCTTCATCCCATAAATTTTAGTATGTTGTGTTTTTGTTTTCATTCATTTTAATGTATTTTCTCATTTTTCTTGTGATTTCTCTTAACCCATTTGTTATTTAGGACTTTATTGTGTGATTTCCACATATTTGTGAATTTCTCCAATGTCCTTCTGTTATCGATTTCTAATTACATTTCGGTGTGGTTGGAGAACACATTTTGTATGATATAAATCCTTATAAACATACTGAAACTTGTTTTATGGTCTAACACATGGTATATCCTGGGGAATGTTCCACCTGCCCTTAATAATTATATTTTTCTCTTGTTGGGTGGAGAGTTCTATAGATCTCAGCAAGGTCTAGCTGGTTTATAGTGTTGTTCACCTCTTCTGTTTTCTTTTTGATATTTTGTCTTGTTATCCTACCCATTACTGAAGGTTGGGTTTTGAAGTCTGCAAGTATTTTTGTTGAATTGTGTATTTCTCATTTTAGTTATGTAAGTTTTGATTATATTTATTTTGGTGTTTTGTTAGTTGAATATGTTTATAATCATGTTTTCTTAATGGATTGACTTTTTTATCATTATAAAATGTCTTTGTCTTTAGTAACAATTTTGTTTTAAGTTTTATTTGTTTGATATGAGTATCACTCTAACTTCTTTTGGTTACTCTTTGCATGGTATATCTTTTACTGTCCTTTTACTTTTCACCTATTTGTGTCTTTGATTCTAAAGTGTATCTCTTGTATCTCTTCATCTGTCAATCTCTGCCTTTTGATTGGAGTGTTTAATATATTTACATTTAATGCAATCACTGCTAAGGAAGGATTTATGTCTGCAAGTTTGCTATTTATATCTCTATGTCTTTTGTCTTTTTGTTTCTCTCTTCCTCCATTGCTGTTTTGCTTTGTGTTAAGTAGGTATTTCCTAGTATACCATTTGAACTCCATAGAGCTGCTGGTTTCCATAGCTACTGTGTTTGTTAAACTGTTGGTTTTCAAAGCTATTGCAGAACTAGGGAGTGAGTGTTGGGAATAGGTAAGTTAGAATACCACAAACCTCATTGTCCTATGAGACTCAGATGTTTTCCCTGAATAAACACTCCTTGAATAGTTTTATGTCATTGGTTAATTTCCAAAGTTCAGAATAAGTTTATTTTGACAATTTTTGCTAGTGTTCCATTGCTTTTTATGGGGGAGTAGATTATCAGGTATCCTTTTTCCACCATTACAGAAGTGCTTTCGGAGATTTTTTGAAGTCTATTTTCCATTCTTTCTTTTGGCCAAATTTATTCCCTGAGTACTATTTTTTTTTTTTTTTTAAATAAATGTCTGCTCTTGTTTCTTGGACGCAATAGCCAGGATATTTTATCTCTCTGAGGATATTATTAAAAGTTAAAAAAATTTTTGCCCTACATTATCTCCATTTCTTCCAATTTGTTTTAATTTCTTCATTTTGTCCTCTCTTCTATGTTAGAACTCTCTTCAGACAACAATGGCAAATTTAATAGCAAACATTTATTGAGCACCTACTACTATGTGGTCATCACTCTTCTAGTGGATTATACATATTAACTTACTTAATATGTATTACCTTATTTCATTCTTCTCACATTAAATATCACAGGTGACTATTGTCATTTCCTCACTTTTACAGATGAGAAGCTGAGCTATAAAGACGGTAAATAGCTTGCCTAAAGTTACATAGTATAAAATTGCAGAGTTGGAATTCAGGTGTAGTCTGACTTCTACACCCTCTTTCTCAAATAACTCATCCTTGGGTTATCTGCTTCTATGTACCAGTGGAATTGTGAACATTTTGATCATATGGGTGGGCCTTGTTGACTGTGTGGCTGTCACCTGTGGGGTAAATTGGATGCTTCTTGGCTTTTCTCATTCCTACTTTCTATTGCTAGATTTTACTTGTCTGCTAGTCAGTTATCACTAGTCCATTAGCTTTTTTTTTAAAGATTTTATTTTATTAATTGACAGAGAGAGAGAACGCATGAGAGGGAACACAGCAGGGGAAGTGGGAGAGGGAGAAGCAGACTTCCCATGGAGCAGGGAGCCCAATGTGGTAGTCCATTAGCTTTTTATCCTCCAATTTTTTTTTCTGTTTTTGTTCTCATTTTTTTTTCTTTTTGCATCTGTGAGTTTATGCCTCAGGGAGGTAAAAGTTTTACTATCATCTTAGTAGGGCTTTGGGAAGAACCAGAACTAAATGCATGCTTTTAATACACTGCCCTTTTAATATATATATATATATATATATATATATTAATATATGTATATATATTTAAATCTGTTATGTGAAGTTCTTGGAGGTCTTCCTTCTGTTTATCTGCTGATTTAACATGAATACTAGATTTTTCCTATTCAGGTCTATAATTTTGTTTTGCATGTACATCCTCAGTGGAAGCTTTATCTATGGGGTTTCTGTGTGGTTTGGGCTGACTTTTTCTCCATCTAGATGTTTCTCATTTACTCCTGCCAGGTGCTCCAGGATGTCTTTTTATGTTAATTTCATGCTATAGGAATACAGGACTCTGCAAAGAGAGTGTAAAATAAAACTGAAACTCATGGGAAGATGGGCTTCCAGTTAAGAATTTTTAGGGGATTTCCCCCCACTCTTCATGCCTGAAATGTAGAACTACACCAGCCTCCTTGTTACCTTTCTGTGCCAGTGAGCATATAGCACACCATTTCACTAAAAATGCAGTCCTCCAAAGATCCTGGATTAAGGATGAGAGTCTCATTTCCAACTCTCTGCTTCTCATAGGTTCCAGGTCTTATGTACTATGTGTGTAGCTATTAAAATCAAAGCCCCTAGGCTGAGACCAGACCAATCCCTTCCTCAATCATCAAACTAGGACAACATGATAATATCTCACTGAGTTTCCTTTCATCTTCATTTTTGACCCCTGGGGATTTCTTTTACTTTTATTTGAGTTCAAACATGTGTTTAGAAGGATACTTGTGATATTTTAATCAGAATATCTATATGTTTTATAGCAGAAAGTTACACATTATCTGATCTGATATTGTTGCCTGAAGTCCTAAAATTAACTTTTCTTGCTGAATTATTTCATGTATACTCCATGAATGTTATCCTCACTTTGAAAGTATATGTAATTTTTCCCATGGCATTGCTGTTAAATCAAGGAATGTATTTTTTCCCCAGCTCTATTGGGATATAATTGACATATAACATTGTGTAAATTTAAGGTACATATGTGTCAAATTGATACATTTATAAATTGCAAAATGATCACCAACCACTATAGTGTTAGCTAACACACCCATCACATCACATAATTACCATGTCTTTTGTGGTGAGAACATTTAAGATCTACTCTCTTGGCAACTTTCAAGTATATAACACAGTATTATTAACTATAATCACTATGCTGGACATTAGATCCCCAGAACTTACTCATCTTATAACTTGAAGTTTATACTTTTTACCAACATCTCCCCATTGCCCTACCACCCAGGCTCTGGTAACCACCATTATAGTCTCTGTTTCTATGAGCTTACCTTTTTTAGATTCCACTTATAAGTAATATATAATATATATTTTTTCTGTGTGATTTATTACACTTAGCATAATAAGGTCCTTCCATGTTGTTGCAAAAGACAGGGTTTCCTTCTTTCTCATGGGTGAATAATACTCCATTGTATGTGTACCACATCTTTTTTATCCATTCATCCATTGATAGATATTTAGGTTGCTTCCATATCTTGCCTATTGTGAATAATGCTGTATTGATCACGGGTAGATATCTCTTCAATTCTTTTGGATAAATACTCAGAATGAGCTTGCTGGATCATGTGGTAGTTACATTTTCAATTTTTTTGAGGAATCTTCATACTGTTTTCTGTAGTGGCTGTACCAATTTACATTTCCACCAACAGTGTTCGGAGTTTCCCTTTTTTCCACATCCTTGCCATCACTTGTTCTATCTTGTTGTTCTGAGGCTATCCATTCTAACAGGTGTGAGATGATATTTCACTGTGGTTTTGATTTGTATTTCTGTGATGATTAGTGATATTGAGTGCCTTTCATGTTAAAGAATATATTTTTATTTATTTATTTATTTATTTATTTATTTTTTTAAAGAATATATTTTTAAAGTGGCCTAATGGAATTTGAGACTGGACCAGTAGAGGTAATAGTTTCTATTCTGTGAGGGTAAGACCTAACTAGAACATGGCATTGTGTTCTAGATACTGCACTTTCCAGAATAATAGACTTGTGGTGTGTTATGACAGGGACAGTTAGCATGGCAAAACATCCTCTTATAAGGATACTTGTGATTGCATTTAGAACCCACCTGGATAATCCAGGACAATCTCACTATCTCAAGATCCTTAATGTAATCATATCTGCAAAGTTCTATTTTGCCATATAAGATAATATTCACAGATTCCAGGGATTGGGGCATGGATATCTTCAGCCTACCACAGCAATCTTTGGGAACATCAAACTATCTTTGCTCTAAGAACACTTTCTACAACATCTTGGGCAAGTGTCCTCCAGCCTCCCCTTGAGTAATGTCAGTGTGAGAGAGCTAATATCATCGGCCATTAGATTGTACTAAATAACTTTTAACCCTTTCCTATTTTCAAGAATCCATGGTTTTGGAGTTTTTGTTTTTATGTTCCTTTTGCAATCTCATTTATGTTTGCTTACTTTCCATTTGTGCAATCTATATAAAAAAAAAAAAAGTGTGCTAAGTTCAGGTGAATTTACCCAATCTATGCCTGAACAGTTATTGATGTTTCATAGTGACCTATAACATTTAAAATAAGGAAAGTATATTAATCAAAATTTTATGTTTGCAAGTGTTAAAAAAATAACTGACTAAAGCAGTGACAGGAATTTACTGGCTTATATACCAGAGAAATCCTGGAATAAATGTAGCTTCAGTGGGATCCAGGTACACAGATGGTGTCTTTGTTGCTCAGAAGTTGGTCTCTTCATCTCTTAGTTCTGTTTTTTTTTATTTTTTTATTTAGCAAGCTAATGCTAGGATGACAAGATGATCACCAATGACCTGGGCAACCTTGCTATCTTCTTAGACATCAGTGGAAAGAGCTCCATTAAAAAAAATAATTTCTAATATTTTCATCATTGGGCTGGGCCAACCTTGAATCAAACCAGCCCCAATGACACTGCAGGGATATACAGTAAGGAGTCTCCCATGAAATATTAAAAAAGCCACTATCAGCAAAAAGGAAATACTTGTTGGTCAGGCTACAAAAACGGATGTACTATGTAAAACATCACATGTAATATGCAAAACATTACATATGCTATATGTAATCATAGTTTCAGCTGTACGTTTTGCTGGAGGCTTATGGAATCAATCCCAGTGCTCTATAGCTGTGTGTCAGGCTCTGTGTACATTTGTGTTTGTTTATATTTTAGATAAAATTTACCAGATGGGAGAAATCCACTGGTGTTGCCTAGCTGGCCTGGTGGAAGTGATCAGAGGATGTGGGTAAATTCATCTTTGAACAAATGAATTAAATATGTACAGTAAATGGTTTAATGCACAGCAGGAAAGTGGTGCCTAAGCGTTGGGGAAGAAAGCAAAGCTAGCAGAGCAGCAAGCCTCCTGCAGTCACTCCTATGGTCAGGTCTGAGAGGTGGCGATAGCCAGGAGGCTAGCAGAGTGCTTTGTAGCACAGAGCTTGTCTGAGTGTGCAATATGTTACCTACAGCTGGGTCTGGCATAATCATCCCTGACTAATGGGAGGTGAGAGGAGGGGGTTCAAGTGCTGAATAAATAAATTACTTAATTACATATTATCAGAGAGAAGAACAGATGGTCAGCTTAGCCCATCTTCTGATGCCTTTGGCTTCAGAATGGAGAGTAGATCTCACGAGACTGGAGCAGGTTAGGCTCTTGATTCTGTTTATCTGCCAGTCCTACCAGAGGTTCATGGTGTTCAGGACTAAGCAGGCCCCATTTCCCCAAAGCTGAAGGGGACTGGGTGCTCCAGTGTCTACTCTAAACTAAAGTTGGGCAGGCCGAAACTAGTCAGCATTTTCCACTTTGTTCACTTTGGCACCAGATGGAGGTGTAAATGCATTTCATTTCCTGTAAAATGGTTGAAAAGTGATTTTCAATTGAGGATCTAATAAAATACGAAGGGCGTCGTTGAGCATTTACTAAATGTGCTCAGGAGTATCTCCTTTCACTTCAGACCATACACTTGTTTTCTTTGGCTTTGGATGTCCCCATAGAAAATCCACTTTTTCCTGTATACTGATTGCTCCAGTGTCAGAGGGAAGGGTAGCTGAAGTTGTATTCTGGAAGCACAACATTTGTTTTCAAATGCCTCAGTTTGGCATGGAAGGGTCTTCAGAGCAGGGGTTCCCAAATGCTGGTTTGGGGATGGTTGCCAGGTTGGCGGCATCAAAATCACCTATGATGTTTATTGAAGCTATTTGCTCTTTAGCTCCAAGCATAGAGATTCTGATTCATTAGGTCTTGGACAGGCTCTGGGAATCTGTTTCTAACTAGCTCTACAAATGATTATGAATTAAGTTTGGAGATCAGTGTATCAGTTGGGTAGAAGGAAACAGTAAACTCAAAGGGGTTATTAACAAAATTTTGATAATGGCTTATTTACAAATGTGTGGGCAAGTTTAAGAGGAACTTTTAAGAGATAGCGAGGCGTCCACAGCTAGCAGTCGTGGGAAATAGATGCAAGAGGAGGAAAAAGTTATCAGACCCTGGTGAGATTTGTAGGTGTAAGAGAGGACCTCTGGATGGGAACAGTGGACAGCCATTGTCAGTCCATGGTCTAGCAGGGAGAATAAAGCCTCTCCCTCCTTTGCCCCTTGATCTCTTCCTGGTGCTTTTGGCCAAACCAGAAGGACCAGGGAGTCCAGGCAATGTGGTCTATAAAAGTTGGACTCCTGAGACACCAAACAAGATGGAGAAGGCTGGAGAGTGGACCTGGAGGGGCAAATAAAGAATATCTAGCACATGCTGGTACAGATGACATTTTCTAGTTACACATTTGTGTCAATATGTGAATGGCAAATATGAAGATATGTTTTGTTTTACAGACATGCTTTTTCTCTTTGTATAAAATTGCCTCCTCCACAATTCCATCACAGAGACTGGAAACTCTTAAAGAACAGAGGTGACATCTTTAGAATTATCTTCCTGTACCCTGCCCATGGTTCAGCCAGTTCATATTCCTTCTCTGGAAAGGGTTGCAAGGAGAATCTTTTGGAAGATCATAACTGTCTACCTGGTTGTCAACTTTACATTTAGTAATATAGTTTTAGGATGCTCTATTTTCTATTGTTAAGTAATTATGTATCTATCATTCCATATTCTTGAGGTTACTTATACTTTATAGGAAGCTGTTTATATTTGTAACCAACAAGATCTTCATGCTGGGTTTATCTCTTTAAAGAAACCACATTGTTATACTTCCTAAAAGACTGAATTCAGTTGTATTGCTTTCTTTTGGTTTTATTTCAAACATTTATTTCACTGTATTTTAAGCATACATTTAATGCTCATTTGTAATTATAACTCCACATCAGAAGGACTGGATTAATTTTGATTTTAGTATGTTGCCTATGAAGATTTGAGCACATTTTAAAATATAGCAGTAAAAGAAACTTATAGAAACTGTTCATGGAATCTCTCTGGAGATTTTTTCTGTAGCTTCTGTTTTAAGACTCCAGCCCCTTCCCCCAGTGAAGAAGTTTTGGCATTTAGAGTCCCCCTTCATGATAGGAACTAACAGCTCAAAAACAAAGACTTGCATTACAGAGATTCATTAGACCACTTGGGCATGGTAAAGAGGACAGTCCTGGTCTCCCACCAAGGGAGTAATATGCATACCAATTGCCAGCATCTTTTAGTACCTACTGCATCCTAAGCACATTACATGCCGTATTAGTCCTTCCAGTTGCTCAGGCAGAAAGCTTGGAGTAAACTTTGAGTCCTTTCCCCCCACATATCTACATAAATCTGTCAACAACTCCAGAAGTCACTACTTTCAAAATATGTCCAGAATCTGGTCACTTCTCACCACCTGCAATGCAGGGCATTGGTTCAAGTCACCATCATCTCTCCCCTGGATTAGTGTAGTCACCTCCTAAATGCTTTGCCTGTCTCTCTCCCTTCTCCTTTCCATCTTTTTTTTTTTTTTAAGATTTTATTTATTTATTTGAGAGAGAGAGAATGAAAGAGAGAGCAAGCACATGAGAAGGGGCAGGGTCAGAGGGAGAAGCAGACTCCCTGCCGAGCAGGGAGCCCGATGCGGGACTCGATCCAGGGACTCCAGGATCATGCCCTGAGCCGAAGGCAGTCGCTTAACCAACTGAGCCACCCAGGCGCCCCCATCTTTTTTTTTTAATAGAGCTAGCAGAGAAAGCCCTGTAAAAGATCAGATCATGTAGCTCCTCTATTTATAACCCTCCAGTGGCTTCCATCTCGCTCAGAGGAAAAGCCAAAGCCATTACCAAAGCTTTAGAAGACTGAATCGTCTCTTTTCCTCAGCTCTCTCTTTGACCTCATCTCCTTTCACTCTCCCCTTCTCTCATTATATTCCAGCGACAACATGCTCCTGCTTCCCAACCTTTACATAAGCCATTGCTTCTGCCTACTATGTTCTTCCTCCAGTTTTTTGCCTGGCTTACACTCTCATTTCATTCAGGTCTCTTAAAACATGACCTTCTTGGGATGCCTGGGTGGCTCAGTCAGTTAAGTGGCTGCCTTCGGCCCAGGTCATGATCCCAGGGTCCTGGGATCGAGTTCCGCATCAGACTCCTTGCTCAGCAGGGAGCCTGCTTCTCCCTCTCTCTCCCTCTGCTTGTGCTCTCTCTGTCAAATAAATAAAATCTTAAAAAAACAAAAAAACAAAAAAACATGACCTTCTAAGAGAAGCCTTCACTGAACACCATATATATATATAGGGCCCACCATCACTCTCTTCACTGCATTATTTTTCCTCTTCGCGCATATCACCATCTGACATATTTACATGTTTGTTTCATCCCCATGAGAATGAAAGCTTCTTAAGGGCCAAGATCATGGAGTTCACTGCTGTATCTCTGGCCTCTATTTTAGTACACAGCACATAGATGGTGCTCATCAAATATTGGTAAATAAATGAGTGGATTTATAAGTAAATCAGTTCTTCTTTTTTTTTTTTAAGATTTTATTTATTTATTTGAGACAGAGAGAATGAGAGACAGAGAGCATGAGAGGGAGGAGGGTCAGAGGGAGAAGCAGACTCCCTGCCGAGCAGGGAGCCCGATGCGGGACTCGATCCAGGGACTCCAGGATCATGACCTGAGACGAAGGCAGTCGCTTAACCAACTGAGCCACCCAGGCGCCCTAAATCAGTTATTCTTAAGAAGTGTATGATCCAGCATTTAGCAAAAATAACTCATAAATTTTTCATTTTAAGTAATATTGTATTGAGTACTCATCTGATAAGCATTTTATTAGCCTTATTGCCAATGAAGGATGTTTTGGTTTACTGCAAAGGAGGGAAATACGCATATCACACACACACAAACACACACACATATATATATATACACACATATACATGAATGTGAATATATATATGAGTGTGTACGCTCGTATGTGTATGAGTGTATGAGTGTGTAGAAGAATGTGTGTGTGTGTATGTGTGTGCACGAGTATGAGTGGGTTTGTATATAAAATTTTTTTGGCCCAGGAAGGAGATGGCTTACTACTCAATATCTCACTGGAAAATCTCCATCTTCTGCCTAGGAGATGATGCCAGAGGCAGACATGGAAAAAGGAGACAGTGAGGCCCTGCACATGGATGAAGAGACCTGACTGTGGAGTGTTAGAGAAATTTACTGAAGGATTGGACAGTATTCTTCAGGGTCTTTGTGAAGCCTTGGACTTCCTAACTGCCAGTGCAATGTGGTATCACAAAGATAATAGCCTTTATCAGAAGTTCAGTTTTCTATTCCTACCTTGGAAAGCAGTAGCTTAATAAACCTGAGTGGTCAACATTTGTGGTACTCTACAAATGTTGGGTACTTCCAGGACCCTTTGAAATATATGTTTTTTGAATTTAGTTTTGCTGGAAAAATCTGCATCCAATTTGAATGAAATTGAAAATGTTTCAGGGCTCAAGCAGCATGTCTTCCATCTGAAGCAAAATGGAGATGAATTTCAATTAGATGTTTCCATTATAATCTGTCTCCACCTGTAGTTTTCATCAAAAATTGCTAGGAAGTGTGGTATAATGTATGATCAGGATTTGCCCACTGGCAGCAGTGTCCCATTATCTTAGTAAAAAAGCACAAAATAATTAGTCTGATGCATATAGATAGCAGCTTCTTACAGCAAGTGACTTTAATTGTGGTGAGTAATATATATGGACTTTGAAGTATTATGTATTTCCCTCCCAAGAAGACACCAGTTACTAATTCAGTTGACAAAGTAACAATGTTTCAGAAGATTTAATGCGAACTGAATATCGTAGTCAATAGCCACTGTAAAATGTCCATTTTATGGCCTTATTTTTGCCTGAGCTTAATTTATGGTAATTTGGTAGTTGCATATAGCCTGGAAGTATGCTGTTGGCTTGAGTTAGTACTTGGGTATTGCATAAATCATAGCTGAATGTGTTGGCTTCATCTAATGTTCTTCTTTCTCCTACGGTTGGAATCCTTCTTATCTTGTCATTTCTCTCTCCTCATTCCTACCTGCAAATTCGTGGGGCTTTGAGAGCTCAGTATTTAGGATATCACTTCTTCATAGTGTGGCATCTTCCAAATGCCAGATAGAGTGTTTCTGGGCTTCACAGGGAGGGAATTTAGCAAATCTTTTTTTGTGGGATAGAGTATTTGTACCATCTCACCTTAAGTGCTTTAAAGGAAGATATAATTCTCTCACCCTCCTATTTGCCTCTAAACTCTATGCTAATATAAAAGGTGAGGTTTAAAAGTATTATATTATCTGAACTAGTTTTTTTTTTTCAGGGAAGGATTATATTAGTTTTATTTTATTTTGTTTTTTAATCTGAAACATAGAATGAATAAGCCAGCATGCTCTAGGCCCACAGGTAATCTACCTGGGGACCTAAGCAATATGAATCATCTAAGTATATGGGAGTTTAGGTGACTGGTCTTCAAAGAAATACATTGGATGTTGCAGAATTCATGAGACAATTGCCTATCTTCTCCTGTTCTTTTATACTTGTTCACAAAGATTTTGAATTTTTAGTTGTGACTAGTCATTTTCAAAAGTGATTAAAAATTTTAAGTAAATAAATGTCACATGTATAATTGTGAGCAATCTTATTCAAAATGTTGTGGGAAACTATATTTGAAAATGTAGGTTCTCGGGGCACCTGGGTGGCTCAGTCATTAAGCGTCTGCCTTCGGCTCAGGTCATGATCCTGGGGTCCTGGGATCAAGCCCCACATTGGGCTCCCTGCTTGGCGGGAAGCCTGCTTCTCTCTCTCCCACCCTCTCTGCTTGTGTTCCCTTTCTCGCTGTGTCTCTCTCTGTCAAATAAATAAAATCTTAAAAAAAAAAAAAAGAAAATGTAGGTTCTCTCAAATCCATAAAGTCATAATATAAATATTGCCATCTATTCCTAAGTTGGATAACAATATTCTTCTAATTTAGTTACACAACTTTCTTCCTTTGCTTATCTTATAATCATAATAGTTAGCATCTGTCTATAAATAGCAAAAAACCTTTTTATGCATTACCACTTTTAACTCACATATCAATCCCGTGTTGTAAACATTATTATCCACAATTTAAATGAAGAAACAAGTAATTTTAAAATGGTATATTTTCTAATTATAAAATGACAAATGTTTATCATAGGAAATCTCTGAAGTATCAAAAGTATACAGTTGTTGTTAGTAAGACTGACCAAACAAAAATATAGAAAAGATACAAATTACCAATATCAAGAATAAAATAAGTGGGTATCACAGATGAACATAGGGGAAAGGAAGGAAAAATAAAATAAGATGAAAACAGAGAGGGAGGCAAATCATAAGAGACTTAACTATAAGAAACAAACTGAGGGTAGCTGGAGGGGAGGTGGGCGGGGAGATGGGGTAATTGGGTGATGGGCATTAAGGAGGGCATGTGAAGTAATGAGCACTGGGTGTTGTAGGCAACTGATGAATCACTAAATTCTACCTCTGAAACTAAAAAAAAAAGTGGGTATCACTACAGACTCCACAGACATTAAAAGGACATTAAAGAAATCTTATACACAACTCTATGCACACGAATTCAATATTCAAAAATAGGTAAAATGTACTAATTCCTTAAAAAATACAAATTACCAAACTCACTGAAGATGAAATAGGTAACTTGAATAGTCCTATCACTATTAAAAACCTGAATACATAGTTAAAAATCTGTAAAAGGAATCTATGGCCCAGGTGGTTTCATTGGTGAATTCTAGTAAACATGTAAAGAAGAATTAACATAAATTTTATATGGTTTCTTTTTCCTTTGCCAAAAGTATAAATACATAGATCAATGGACTGGAAGAGAGTCCAGAAATAGATCAACCCAAGTTAAGTTATGTTCCCCCATCCTTGAGGGAAGAATATGCAAATGAATCATTTGAAATTCTTCTATGTGGAAGATTTAGCTCTTCTCCCTCTTTATTTATTAATTAATTTATTTCAATCAGTATGGACCCATGGATATTTATTTTATGGTTTATAATCCAATACTATTTTATCTTGTTGCTCAAATTCTTCCAAGTTGGAACATTGGGATCTCTTTCAGTTGGCTCCTGTTTCACTTTCATGTGCCCTGATGGTGTTTTTTGTTTTTGAAAGTATTTCCTTAATTCCTGGCACTACAAGATGCTCCTGGCATATCTTGTGTATTTCCTGATAGGCACCTCTTCTATATTTTCTATTCCAGTCCTAAAATTCCCCTTTCCCCCATTCTCCAAGAAGACCTGGTTCTTTTTCTTGGATAATAGTATTAGAAACCAAGACCTGGGCATTAGGTTTGTTCACTGCTACTGAGATGTCACTGACTCTAGGCCCTCTAGGTTGTTGGATCAAGGAAATATATGTGTGTATACTGTGTCTATACATATGTCTGTAAATATTTCAGCATGTAATCATTTTAATCTATATTAAGCTAAACATGAGTTAATAACGATGTCTCCAACTCTAATTCCATTACCATATGGATCATTCTAGCTCCGTCTCTTGCTTATCTGTAAACTCCCACTCCAATAATGAGAACTCTGGCTCCCATCATTCACCATTTATATACTTAATTATTTAATTCCAGTATACATGTATAGCTGAGTTAGATTTCTTTATCTTTTCTTGTATGGGAAAAACTTTATCAACTAGAACATAGTGTTTACACTTAATCTTAACCAAAATGATGAGAAGTGATTGAGCATAGCATTTCAGTAGAGTTTCTTTTACATTTAATTTCATAAACCACTAATTTCCAAAGTTACTTGGGTCAGCATTACCTCTTCCAGCGAGGTTTTTTTTATACATCTGTAATACAGTCACATTCTGTATTCCATCCTGGGATCCCATGTCATCCTAAGTAATTTTTAAAATTTTGCATACATTAAGGTCCATTCTAAATTTTTATAAATTGAATAGCTTTGACAGATGCATAGTGTCGTATGTCAGGAATTTTGTATCATACAGCATAGTTACACCCCTCCCTAAAAATCCCCCATGCTTCAACTCTCCCTTCTGAACCCCTGGCAACCCCTGATCTTTTTACTGTGTCTATGGTTTTGCCTTGCCCAGAATGCCATATACTTGTAATCAGATGGTATGTAGTCTTTTCAGACTGGCTTCTTTCACTTAAAGATATGCATTTATGATTCATCCATATCTTTTCACGACTTGATAGCCCATTCCTTTTTGCTCCTAAATAATATTCCATTACATATTTGCCATTTGATTTTTACAAAGGTGCCTGAGTGATTCAATGGAAAAAGTATCATCATTTTGACAGTGTTGGAACTATTTGAGCCCGTTTACAAAACTTGACACTCAATCTTATCCTTACACCTTATATAAAAACAACTCAAAATGAATTGCAAATCTAATTTTAAAATTATAAAACTTTTAGAAGAAAATATTCATGACCTGGGATTAAGCTAGAGTATTTTTAGAAGGAATTCCAAGAGCAAGATCCATAAAAGAAATTGATAAATTGGAATTCATCAAAATTGAATACCTTTGCCCTGCAACAGACTATTAAGGGAGTAAAAAGATAAACTGCAGACTGGGAGAAAACATTTGCAAACCACATGTCCAACAAAGGACTTGTATCCAAAAAAATATAAAAACTCTCAAAACTCCATAGTGAAGAAACAAGCAAACTAATTTAAAAATTGGGAAATACTTAGGTACTTCACAAAGAATATATACAGATGGCCCATGAAAAGATGTTCAACACCATTAACCAGCAGGGAAATGAAAATATGTGGTCTGGCTCCTTAATACTTCTCTGAGTTCCTTTCCCATGTTTTCCTGCCTCACTTGCTCCACATCAAGCCACACACATATCTTTGCTGTTTCTAGAATGTCCCAGATACAGTCCTGACCTCTACCTGAAATGCACTTCCCCCAAATATTCACAATGCTAGCTCTCTCAACTTTTTTAAACTTTGCTAAATGTCACCACCCTAATGAGGTTTACTATCTCCATCGTGTCTAAATTGCATTCCCTGTCCCTGCACTCTCAACTCCTTTCTGTTTTACTTTTTCATAGCATTTGTCATCTTCCAACAGATCGTATAATGTACTGATTATATTTATTATTTATTGATTACCTTTATCTACTAACATCTAAATTTTATGGAGACAGGGATTCCAGTGGCTTGCATACAGATTAACAATAAATATGTATTGCTTTTATTAAAGAAATAAAGTTGTTGCCCACCATTTGATAGAATTTTCATATTGTGATTTGAATATCAAACATCATTTTTATGTGCTTTATTTTTTTTATGTTATGTTAATCACCATACATTATTAGTTTTTGATGTAGTGTTCCATTATTCATTGTTTGTGCATAACACCCAGTGCTCCACGCAGAACGTGCCCTCCTCAATATCCATCACCAGGCTAACCCATCCCTCCACCCCCCTCCCCTCTAGAACCCTCAGTTTGTTACTCAGAGTCCATAGTCTCTCATGGTTCGTCTCCCCCTCCGATTTCCTTATTAATTTAGAGGTTAGTTGTAGGGGGTAATTGTGTATAATACTATTACATTTTCCTGTATCTGCATTAGAATGACATGATGATTTCACAGAGAATCCCTACTTCTAAGACTTATGACTGAGTGCTTTCTCAATGTTGCTTTGTCTTTCTGTCTTTCTAGATCTTTCTTTTTTTTGGTTTCCTTTTTTGCTTTCTATATCTTTCTGTCTTTCCTTCTTTCTTGTTATTTTTTCATGGGAATTTATAATTTGGGTAGATTGGTGGTATTCTTTTATTCTTTTTCCTCAAGTATGAAGTAATGCTTTTTTAAAAGCTCGGGAGTTTATGGTAGTGTTATTAAATACATTTATAAAAATAGTTTATTTTTTTGTAGGAAGGCATGATGTTGCAACAGAGCAAGGCTTTGCCTTTTTATTCACTTAAAATATGGAATGGGTACCAAAGAATCCAAGTAGAACCTATCACAAGTAAACAAGTAGATATTCACTTTCACTAAACAAATAAGGTACGCTCATGGAAGCAGTAGATTGACTAGTTGCATTTTTACCTTTTTTTTTTTAAAGATTTTATTTATTTATTTGACAGAGAGAGACAGCAAGAGAGGGAACACAAGCAGCAGGCAGAGGGAGAGGGAGAAGCAGGCTTCCCACTGAGCAGAGAGCCCACATGGGGCTCGATCCCAGGACCCTGGGATCATGACCTGAGCCAAAGGCAGATGCTTAATGACTGAGCCACCCAGGCACTCCGCATTTCTACCTTTTGTTTATGTCCACAGTCAAGCTCTTTGGATATACCTTCAATGAGAAGAAAGATCAAAGTTTTTGGTTTTGCAAAGTGTTGCTCAAAACATGGATTATGGATGTCTCAGCTCTTCGTTCAGTTCTTAGCTCAAACTCATGCTTGAAAGAACTGATGTTATTATTTCTCCTATATAAAATGAAACAAATGGCGTAGGTTTAAAAAACCTATACAGGCAGACTTTATATTAAGAGCTGTCTAGGTTTAAATGGTTATCTGTTCTTTGACAAATTGGTCCAGAAAGCAGTAGAATGAGCACTAGCTTTGGAACCAGAAAGTGCTGGGATTCAAGAAGTGAGAAAAGCAAATTCCCTGGCTTCCTAGTGAGTACAGCCTAGTGGAGGGAGATGGGTATTTAATAAAATAATCAATCTCAGTGACATGTAACTACAAACCAGAAGAACTTCAAAAGTAGAGTAAAAGGAACTATAGTGAGGATTAGAGAGTGGTGGACCTTTCTGAGAAGCACAAGGCATATATCCCTAGATGTTTGAGTTTATATGAAAGCTGAAAGTTTAGTAGGTGAAATAAGATGTGGTTGGGAAGAATTTCCAGTCTGAGACAACAGTTTTAAAAAAATCCCCAAGGCAGAAAGAACCATGGCATGTTGGCAGAACAGAATAAAGGCCAGTAGGACTAAAGTATAGAGAATGGGGTAGGGTGGAGGAACGCTGTTCTTAGATAAGAGCTAGGCAAAGGCTAGATCAGGCATCACCTTAAGGTGCCAATAGGAATCTTGACCTATACTAAATAGTTTCTAACAGCTTTGGGAAATCATAAAAAGGTTTTATACAAAACTCAGGTGTTTAGAATTCAGTTTCAGAATGTCACTTCACATGCTCAAATGTGGAAAATCAATTGGGGTAAAGGGAACTGGACTGGAAATAGGTTAGTTAGGAGGCCTATTTAGTATTAGTAATAATCAGATGAGTGATAGTTTGGACTAAAGCGGTTTCCACTAGATCAGTCAGGAGGCTCCTGTAGTAATATAGGCAGGAGATGAGGGTGATTTGGACTAGAGTGGTTGTGCAGGGGTTGGAGAGGGACAAATGCGTTCTCCATAGCTGTCTTGTTTCTTCAATGTCATATGTACCAGTATAGGTCATCCATGTAATTGATGCAATGGATTAACTGCCTAATGCCATTTGATAGGATATTTGCAGGTGTGGCTATGGTTTAATGGATCTGTCTGGATGCAGTTTTTTTTTTTTTAAAGGACTGAGATTTCCATCAGGATCGTCCTACAGTTTTAAGAAAGATGGCATGATGTTGTTGGGAATAACAGTACAGATAATCTGTCAAAGCTCTAAGAAAACGCCAGGAGAGGAGGGTCCCTTGATTCAGGAACTGCTGCAATGGCTGGCAGCTAACACAGGAGCAGAAGGTAGGGAGGTGACAGACACGCAAGGCAGATGTTCTACTGAGCTTCTCCATCTGTATGGGGCTTTTTGGTTCTACTGCTCTTTCCCAGCTATGCAGGAAGCAAGTGCCAATGATGCATCTTCATTAGGATGAACAGGACTTTGGATAGAGGAAAAGCAATTGTCATTTGCTGAAAGCCCAGGGTCAATGAGAACCCAAATATGGTACTGATAGCATTGTGGGAAAGTGACAGGGCCATCATCTATTCAGCAAGTGTCTTCTTTTGAAAGAGGAATTATTGACAATATGAAGGGAAACCATCTATCCCAACCTGCATCAACAATACAGGGATGAAATATGTCAGGAATAGCTATGCTTTGATTAGTCACTCTGTGCCAGACTCTCTATGATCTGCTTCCATTCCTTTCCCCTTATTTCTTAGATTTCATTTCCTCCCTAATCTCCCCATTGACCACTGTATACCAGCCACAATGACCTCCTCATTATTCCTTGAAGACCTCAAGAAGTTGCCATCTCTCTGGAATTTGCACTTCCTATTCTCTGTCTAGAATTCTCTGCATGTCTGCACATGGCTTATTCTGTCACTTTAATAGGTTTCCACTCATATTCATCTCCAAAGAGAGGTCTTGCCTGGCCACCCTATCCCCAATAGTACCTTTTGTCACTCTCTAACCTTCCACACTACTTTTGTTTCTCTACAAAGTTCTCTGCACTGCCTAACTGTAAAGTGCACATATTTGCTTATCACACCCATTAGAATGGAAGCTCAGTGATGTGGAGATTTTGACAGTCTTCTTCACTGTGTTATCCTGAGTGTGTAGTACGGTATCTGCACAGAGTAGGCCCTCAAGAAGTACTGGGAGGGATCACCAAATGGCTCTTATTTAGTATCCACAGCACAATCTGAGAAGTAGGTATTATTGTTACCTGATATGACAGAGGAGGAAACAAGATTAAGCATTTTATATAAAATAAAAAAGATGCTGATTTCAAAATATGATCTTTTTACTTAAACCATTTTGTCCCATTTTAATCTTTGATTTCCCTGAATCATATACGCTGAAGAGAAAGATCAGAAAATACTACTTACCTTTGTTAACAAAACTGTCCTTTGCCAGGCCAGGGAGCATAATACAAAGAGAGAGTGATGGTGTGGATAGCATCTAGTGATAATGAAAGTGGGAACAGATAGAAAAATTGTTATGGACTAAATATTTGTGTCCTGCCAAAATTCCTATGTTGAAACCCTAACCCAAATATGACAGTAATAGGAGGTAGGGCCTTTGGGAGGTACTTAGGTTTAGATGAGGTCAGGAGGGTAGAGTCCTTATATGAGATTAAGAGCTCTTATAAGAAGAGACCAAACAGAGTGATCTCTCTCTCACCCTCTCTCTCTCTCTCCAATGTGAAGACACAGCAAGAAGGCAGCAATCTGCAAGAGGGCTTTCACCAGGAACCAAATCTGCCTGTACCTTGATCTTGGATTTTTCCAGCCTCCAGAACTGTGAAAAATAATGTTTGTTGTTGAAGCCAGCTAGTCTATTGTATTCTGTTGTAGCAACCCAACTTAAGACAAGAATATTCTCCAAGCATTTATGCTCAAGGTTGCCTCTTTTGCGGGTTTCACAAGAGAATTTATATATATAGGTCTCAAAGAAGAGGCTTGGCATGATGCTTCTGAGGAGCAGATGATGACCTTTCTGGATAAAGGACAAGTGAGAGAAACTGAAGACAAATATCCAGGAGAGTCTCAGCCTCTAGCCAGGGTTCCCTAGGAAGGAAAGTTGTAACCTCTCAGTCTCCTGAAGATGAAGCTCTGAAACACCATTTCCTTATTTAGCATTCTGTGTGGCCAGAGGCAGAGAGTGGCAGCACTGATGAGGATTTAATGATGTGAGGTTATATTTGTATAAATAACTGTGGGAAATCCCAAAGTTTACAAGTGGTAATGACCACAGACTCCAGCTCCCTAAAGCCAGGTGTGCAGATGTCCTGATATCTTTTCGCACATGTCCTGATCTACCTCATGTTGAATGCTTTTGGTGAGTGCCATTATATTAAATTTCCTTCCTATTTCTCAATTCTGGGTTAGTTTGTGTGGAAAACCAGACACTTTCCTCACAGAAAGAACTAAGCTGCTGAACTTCTTTGTGAACTTTTATTATGAGTATGTCCTTGAGTGGTTATTTTTTGTGTTACCAGCTGTCGAAATGTGTCTTGTTTTTGTTAACAAGCACATTACTCAATTATATGCATTTTCAATGATTTTGCCAACATAAAAAATTAGAACTGAGGACGTGATAAGCAATATGGCAAAAGCAAAATCAGGACATAGTAATAAGACTTGGATAAACTTGAATGCTGGGTTATTCTGGATAATTAAATTTTTAAAAATTTTTGGTTAGCTGAGAGTTAGGCAACTTCTTCTTTTTTTTTCCCGCAACTCTGGAAATCTTGAATAATGTGTGGGTTCACTCCCCTGTCATTAAAAACAGTATATTAAACCAAATGAGAGCCACTTTTAATTAAAAATCTAATAGTGCACTAGGTAAACCCTTCCAATTTATCAATTTTCATTGATTATTGTAGATAGAAGATTGGCCTAAACGTTGGTTGATTACCAACCATATCTAGAGTTCTTAAAAGTCACCTTTATAACTCTGAAAAACAAACTGAGGGTTCTAGAGGGGAGGGGGGTGGAGGGATGGGTTAGCCTGGTGATGGGTATTGAGGAGGGCACGTTCTGCGTGGAGCACTGGGTGTTATGCACAAACAATGAATCATGGAACGCTACATCTAAAACTAATGATGTAATGTATGGGGATTAACATAACAATGAAAATTTTTTTTAAAAAGTCACCTTTATAAATAGGATTTTCAAAGGCACAAGGACGTTATAGATGCTCCTTAACAAGTAAGGTGCCAGGGCGCCTGGGTGGCTCAGATGGTTGAGCGCCTGCTTTCGGCTCAGGTCATGATCTCAGGGTCCTGGGATCAAGTCCCGCATCGGGCTCCCTGCTCCTTGGGAGCCTGTTTCTCCCTCTGCCTTTCTCTCTCTCTCTGTCTCTCATGAATAAAAAAAAAAAAAAAAACTTAAAAAAAAAAAAAAAAAACAAGTAAGGTGCCAGATTAAAATAGCCTATTTAAAGGGGAGGACTCTTCCAGTCAAATGGGAAAACCCTAGTGAGTGGAAAGTTTGGTAGTTTGAATTTCAAAACTCCACTATATTTTTATATTTTCTCCATGAAAGATTTATATTTCTCAGTTCCCTTCCTTTCTTTTTAAATATCAATTTAATATCTCCACAATCTTACAATACCTTGATTTTAGTGCTGTTCCCAAACTTCTTTTTTTTTTTTTTAAGATTTTATTTATTTATTTGAGAGAGAGAGAATGAGAGACAGACAGCATGAGAGGGAGGAGGGTCAGAGGGAGAAGCAGACTCCCTGCCGAGCAGGGAGCCTGATGCGGGACTCGATCCCGGGACTCCAGGATCATGACCTGAGCCGAAGGCAGTCGCTTAACCAACTGAGCCACCCAGGCGCCCTGTTCCCAAACTTCTAAAGTGTACTGGACCGTCAACTTTAATTGTAGTTGTTACATTGGCTCATTTGATTTAAGCAACTTTAAAATGTAATTGAGGTTTCTCCCCCCCTTTTTGAATGTGATAAAGAAAATAAAAATGATTGGTTTAGGAGAGGAAAAACAAGTGAAATATCCAAATAAAACAAAATACACAATTTGTACAATTTATTATTGTGATCTTAATGTGTGTTACCATACTATTTTTATTTAACAAATCTTTATGTAGAGCTCACTATATTCCAGGCACTATTCTAAGGGCTACATGGATTTTAAGTCTCTTCATTAATCCTTGTAACGCCCCTATGAAGTAGTTACTGTTACTCCTCTTTTACCCATCAGGAAATGAGACACAGAGAAGTTATATAACTTTTCCAAGGTCACAACACTATTAAATGAAAGAATTGTGATTTGAAACCCTCAGATTATGTGCTTTCAACTATTCTACTATGCTGTCAGTCTTGGTTGCATGAAAGACAGAAGCGTTCAAAATGTCAGCTTCCAGGACCCATCACTGTTTGGGGCTATTAATATCTGGAAATAAATGAATTTTATGACCTATCTCTCTTACCTCAGGAATATATAATGAATATTTTATAAGTATGCATTTATGCATGTCACATACACACACACACTACAATAAAAATACACTTCTAACTATGTTATAGTTCTGGCATTTCCTTATAATTTGTCCTCTCCAAAGATTTGGGCATTTCCAGATAATCCCAGAATATGCTAATGGAAATGTCCCAGCCCTCATCATTTTGTAGTTATTACTTTTTGTCCTGCTTCACCTTTGGGTGCTGATCATCTCTGTGTTCCATGCTTTTCCACATTCTACGCGATTCCATGATACACTCATGCATAACTTATATCATGGTTGATTTAAGACAGTCAAAAATATTGAGTAGCCTGAAGTTACTCAACCTTCCCTCTGAAATAAAATCAGAAAAGTCAGAATTCTCATTATGACTCAGATGTGAATAAACATATAGCTTTTTTTTTGTTTTCCAAAACCAATTTCATACTGCGCTCATGTTTTTCTTTTAGTTATTCCCTCTAGTAGAAGCAAAAAACTCCACAAACTTGCCAGTCACATGTTAACTGGGACTCTTCTAGTTTGGAACCATCTCTTGTAGATACAAAGGAGTCAATTCAGTGTTGGCACTAACCTCTCGGGGCTATTTGTCCCAGGCTGATTGCCATGGTGTTGAATTGCTGCTTTGGTCCCCCAAATGCTAGCATCCGCCTCGATCACCATGGATCCTATCCTTGTCTCTGGTTGTGAGGTCCCTCTTCTGTGAAGTCTCCTTGTCCTGAGCACTGCTCTTCTTCTGTTCCCCTAGACCTATTAATACCTAGAACAGAACATTGCAATAGGATTTTTCAAAGGCACAAGGATGTTATAGATGCTCCTTAACTAAGTAAGGTGCCAGATTAAAATAGCTCTTTAAAGGACAGAAATCTTTCAGTCAAATCAAAATTGTAGAAAGGTGTCAAAATACTGACAGGAGAGGATTTGGTGAAGAGATTTCCTTTAGAGAATGTTATGCCACACCCTGTATTAGCCAGGTTTCTCCAGGTAAACAAAACCAAGAGGATGTGTGTTTGTGTATGCACATGTGTGTGTGAGTGTGTGTGTATGTGTGCGTGTGTATGAAGAGATTTATTTTAAGAAATTGGCTCATGCAATTGGGAGGGTTGTTAGGAGAGCCTACAACGGGGACCTCTGTGGACTTTGGGAACTCAGTCATGTCAGAAAGAGCACAGAAGCCTAAGTAAAAGCAGAGAGAGCCGCTGGAAGACCGCATTTAGGGAATAACTACATGTCCACTAACAGCCAAACAGTGATAGTGCATCTTTTCCATGGAGCAAATGTGGGCCACATCCAGATCAGACCTGTCTCTGAACTGCTTTCGGTTCTACCCAGGAGGAGGGCAAAGGGCTTCCAATTGTGAAAGTCTGTGTATAGAGTGGCCACTGGAGAACCACACTGAAGGAGAAATCTCATCCATGTCATTGGAACTGCCCAGAAGGCAAGGAGGCTCTGAAAGGCCCACAAAAGTACCTAGTTTAAATATCTACTAGGCTCAGAGGGCTTGATGTTGCTCTATGACTTTCATGCTACGTGGGATGTAGTGCTGTGATGTGCACTTTGGCTCTTCTGAGATGCTTCTGGCTTCCTCAGCTATACCCGTGGAAATGGGGCACCCGCTCCCAGTGTTCTTAAATTCCAACAACACTATGTGGATATTTCTGTGCCTCTTCCACCCTGAAGGATGTAGGTGGCTGGGTTGTTCCCATCTTTCCCTTTCTTTCTTTTATTTCTTCCTTTCTTCCCAGCACTGGAAAGGTTCTCTGTTCATCCTCCTGTCTGGAAGGAATTTGTGCCTTATATTATGGTGTATTATTTTTCTACTCCTTATTAGTGGCATAATCTTAATGCAAGAAAAGGATGCAGGGAACAAAATGTATTTTAGCGAAACCAAAAAACTATTTAGAGAGATTATCTTATGGCTGTTTCTTGTTCTGCTGCTATCAGTAGAATTTTATGGACTTACCTTGCTTATGGATGTTTGGGTAGAACCCTCACTGCACTAAGAACCTTAACTCAATTATGCAACCAATTTCTCCCTCTATCTAGCTACAGATCCCTTTTGTTCTTCTCTTCCTTTTTTATACTTAATAATCATAAGGTTACTTTTCCAGCCTGGATTAGAGAAGAATTATAATAACCCTATTTCAGTGTTTTACTCTCTTTCTTATAAGTTGTTTGTACAAGCCAGGATCAGTCATTGGATTCAAAGGAATGGATAAATTGGAAAATAACTATATTAAACTTTGTTTAAAGGTGCATGCAGGAAATAAAATCTTGGATTTTCTTTAGACGAAAAAATACATGAATATTCAATCATGGTGATTTCTAATAATTTCAGCATTTTGTCTCAATAGATGGTGGAGTGATTTTCTTTTTTCTAGTGGGGGGATAGAGGCATATTTTCAGTAAAGATTTTAATTGTGTAATTTGACTTTTTAAAAATAGGATGCTAGATGTAATGTCTGTATATGCATTTTCATTAAACATTCTTTTCAATCAGGTATATTAAAGATTCTTGTTTGGGTTAAGTCAGATTTGTCAGCTCTTCAATCAGTTTGTAGTACATTGTAAAAGAATATACTCAAAACAGAGCTAAGCTGTCAAGCTGTGACAACTTTGAATGAGGAAGATTTTCAAAAATTATGAGTGAGATATTTTAAATGTCTCCTTGACATCCACAGAACTATTCAAAATACTTCATCAGAGGCATGTGCTTTAAAAATGTACTTGAAAATTAATGTGAAGAGTGCAATTTGTCAGTCTTTGTCTTAGCAAACGCATCACTGACAGTCACAGAACACTGACAGTAATACAGCCCTGAATCTCTCTACCTAGGTACTGCTGGGATGGGGGAGAGATGGACTGACCCATTCAAGGGGCAGTTAGAAGGGCCTCAAGCAAAGCAGAAACATAAGAGGCTCGGTTCCAAGTCCTGTTGATACCTGTTTGAGCCGGTGGCGAATGGCAAACTCCATTTGTCCTTTGCCAGGAGGATTTTTTGATTTAGTGATTCCTCAAAGGAGCCATTTCATCCTTAGCTGTGAGTCAGGGACATGAGCTATTTGTCCTGACCTCAGCTCATAATAAGGAAGGCTATGGCAAAGAGACAAAGCCTTGGTTATTTATTTTATTTTTTTAAAGATTTTATTTATTCATTTGAGACAGAGAGATACAGAGAGAGAGAGAGCATGAGCAGGGGAGAAGCAGAGGGAGAGGGAGAAGCAGGCTCCCAGCTGAGCCAGGAGCCAGACATGGGGCTCAATCCCAGGACCCTGGGATCATGACCTGAGCTGAAGGCAGACACTTTCAACGACTGAGCCACCCAGGTGCCCCTGGCTATTTATTTTAAATAAGTCTCTTAAGGGGTGAAGAAAAATCACAGGCCTGGGGCTGTCCTAAATTAGCTTCTTCTAAATTCAAGGAAACCTTTCCAACACCTGCCCTGGAAGAACCCTCCAGGGACACCACTTAATTGGTGAAGGGGCTTAAGAATGGATCTCATTGAGCCATGGACCTTCATGTTTCTTTTCACTGCTTCTCAGTACCTGTCAAATGCATGTGTTGTATGCTTATCTGTTGCCAAAGTTTAAGAAATTCAGGTGGGGAAGGCATATGGTGCTGGATATTGAAGAGAAAAACTTCAAATAGATTTAAAGGTGATCCTGTCTTCCATTTGCATAGTGTCCTTGGTCTTTTAAGGTGTCCCCGAAGGGACATTCACAGTAAAGATTCATGGCAGTGTCACAGAACTCATACTTAGGAAGGTCAGGGTCCAAGAGCCAGAAGAAGCACAGGTGACTGTTTTCTCTCTGAACACGGTGGCTTCTCTTCTGTGTGTCTGCCTCTCTCTCTCTCTCTCCCTACAGAGAAAAGGAGATGTTTCAAGAAAGGAGAATGCTTCTGAGGCATTGTCGTAGAACAATGGGGGCTGTGTAAATGGCCTTTGGGCTTAGTGACAATGGTGACCTTAAGGAGAGCTGTTTAAGTGGAGTGGGGAGGCAATAAGCCATGACAGAGTGGGTTGAGAAGTGTGTGAGAGGTAAGAATATGGTGGTGAGACATCTATTTGATACTTTACATATGCTTATTATTCCATAGCTAACCAACTAGGTTAAAAGGGTTTCAGAAAGTTTCAGTACTTTATTTATTTATTTTTAAAGATTATTTATTTATTCGAGAAAGAGAGCACAAGCAGGGGGAGTGGCAGAGGGAGACGGAGAAGCAGACTCCCCGCTGAGCAGGGAGCCCAATGCGGGTCTCCATCCCAGGACCCCAGGATCATGACCTGAGCCGAAGGCAGATGCTTCACCGACTGAGCCACCCAGGCGCCCCAAGGTTCAGTACTTTAAATGGGATTATACATCTAATGAGATTGGCAGACACAGGATTCAAACATATAAATGTTTGCTTTGCAGCACTGTACTCTTAACTGCAGTTAATTTTTCTACCACTTTCATCAGGGCCATGGGTATGTGGTTACCTATGGAATAGAGAGCCGTCTTGGTCCCAGGGCATGTTGAGTACATTTTTGGCCACAGATACTGTACAGAAGAGATAGCTGCTGTGTTTTGCTTGCCTCGAAAAAATATGTCACAACACAGGGAAGGAATTTATGTTCTTAACCCACTTATTAAGCTAGACTTACTATCACATAATTGTCTAATTTGTTCCAACCTTCCAGTATCACTTGCTGTAAATATACTATTTTGGTGGCCTACTGTCCCTTATCAGGGCACCTATAATGATACAGTATTTTGTTATTTGAATTGTACGTTCTATCCGTAGCATTTAGAATAAAAGAATAATAGAGACAATTAGTTCTGCTAAATGCATCTTGGAGCCATGTGTTAGCTTATCTATGGATTTTCTCCTTAGATGTTTAAATATTCCCCCTGCAATTTAGGTTTCATCAAACAAAGGAGATCTGATTTAAGATAATTCTCTTGGTAAGAAAGCAATTGCTGCTGCAATCTGCCATTCACCCAGAGCCATTGATCCCAGGATAAACATTCATTTATCAGAGAATTCAAAATAAAACACAACATTTGCTGTCGTTTACAACAAATTGATGGATAGAATTCTGCATTCTTTCTAGGTCCTCCTATCTAAGCATTGTTTCATTCATTTGGTGAAAATTACTGTAAAATACCAGTTTTTATCTCCTTTTGGCATTATTCTTAAACTACAAGCTGGTTATTTTTTTTAATAAAGCCGGCCCATTATCTTAACCTCGTTGTACTATTATGTTTATTTAAAATTGTCTTTTCAAACCATTTTTATTAGGATACTTAAAAATGGCCTCTTTTATAAGCCACTCCATTGGTTGGGGCTGTTCAGTCGGCAGTGTGCTAGTAAGGTGCTTAGGAGGAGTTTAGATATCTGGATTGTTCCTCTGGCCTTGTGTGGTGACTTTCTTGCAGCAACCATATAATCATCTTCTGAAAGCTTCAGTCCAGGTATAACGAGGTTGTGGCCATGAAGACATGCTTTCATTAGACTTGTTATTGAGTTTTGTAATCTGCATATAGCAGGCAAAATGACCATGAGATGATAATTAAGTGGTACCTTTATTATTTCAGAGAGGAAAAATAGTTCACAATTCTGGTGATTGCAAAGCCTCCGAATTAGAGATTTTTTTAAGAAAACCAAAAAACATAAAACACTTGTGTGAACACAGATTCCCTCCTTTTATTTTTTAAATGTAGATGATATTTTTTTTCTTGAATAATGAGTATCTTGTAGGACAAGAGACTCTTGACTGATGGTAGGCATTAAAATACTTGCTATCTAACAGCAGTATAAGCAGATTGTACAAAGGAGACCACTGTTTAATCACTGAAGTTCAAAACCAAGGTTTCTCTCTGCAAAGGGTGTTTGGTGCCTCGAAAAAATGCAACAGATGGGTACCTCAAATTTAAATTCTTTTGATAATGATTAAGGATTTTCTGCTTAAAAATGATGAAAATAAAACTTTCACTGACAGTCTTTGAAGATGACAGGAGAAGATCTATCAGGAAATTATAAATTTTTTGTGGGATTCATTTTAAAGTAAATGGTTTTTGCTTCTCTGTACTGTATGATCTGACTTTTCTGCATTTTAATAAGTTTTCACTTGAGCTCACATAAAACTCAGAAAGAAGCTATAGTTATAAATAAGAGTGTGTGTATTATTTCTTGTACTTTTACTAGATTGAAAAACTTGAAAAAAATTTTAATCTCTGGTGCAAAAAAATAGAGATGGTTGATGGTCTCAACTGAACTGTAACTGTTAAATTATTTATCTTTCTTCTCTTGGTCATTGTATAGAATATCACCACCTCAAACAAACAAAATCTACCCATGACCTATGTGACACAATTGTGCTGTTCATATAGTTGTCCACTAGTTTTTTCATCTGCAATCTGGATGGGATTATGTAAAATTCCATAAACATCAACAATGAATATATTTTTAATATATTTTAATTTAATATATTCATATTCATATTATTAATATTATATATTTAATATACCATTATTTAATGTGTAAAATATATTTATATTATATTTATGTATTATAATTTAATATATTATAATTTAATGTAATTTAATTTAATATATTTTATTACTATATTTAATATATTTTAATGTCTAACAAATTAATAATAAATAAATAATAAAAAAATTCTTAAATTGCTTTCCCATACCATTCAGGAGTTGTTTTGAAAACTTTCCAATGTAGTAGGTCCTTCAAGCATTTCTGGGGAATTGCCATCCCATGGTTTTAATGTGGACAGGAAGGCTGTCTTGAAGATATTTATCTTTAATTAAGCTTAACATAGAGACTAACATGATGTTTATTGTGTCTCCTCATAAAATTTGCTGTTTTGGTAGTATACCAGTACTTTGTTAATTTGATAGCCTCATATCTAATAAATTAATTCCATATCTTTATAGAATCTCAAAAAGCCATTGTGTACTGTACTTTGCTAGTATGTGGAGGAAAACTTTTCACATTATAAACTATCAACAATTATTGATTGGACTAGAGAAGGTTGAGGAATTCTGGAGTGGCAAATTTGTACTAAGTAGAAATGAAACATCATACAGAATCATAGAAGATTTCTTAAGCTCCGGAAGGGACTTTTTATATCATCAGTATATTTTGTAGTTTGGATAGCATACTGAATACGGATAAAAAAATCAATATTAAATGCATTTTATTTAAATTAAAAAATATACATCATATTCAAATGCAACAGCTCAATGGTTACACTAGAACAATCTAAAAGTTGTTAATTCCACAGCATGAAGCCCTATATATGCAAAATGAGATGAAATCTACTATGTGCCAGAGCTCCAGATTGCTGGCTGCCTTTGCCTTCTGATATATGCGAAAGCTCAGTAAAATATGCGATGTGAGAAAAGAAATCAGTGGGTTTATATTATTATTTCTAGTAGAAAAGGCTACATTTCTTTGTTTATTAAAAACTTGAGAGGTCCATTGTTCGTTTTTCTTTTCTTTTTATTTTATATTATAAAGTCCTCTTAGAATTTAGGGGTGTTTAAAAAATTTTTTTTTAAATCATTACCTTTAAGGAACTAGTCATAAATCTACATATATTAGGCTTCTTAAAGCTGCATTTGCATAACTGATTTGAAAGTAACATTTGTTATAAGCTTAAGTCTTGATGCTATTATCCCATGGCAATTAATTCCAACCCCTGTGAAATGTCAAGGATGATCTGTTTATAGTGTGACCCTGGTTCTTTTCCCTTGCCAAAGTAGAAGACATTGGATAAACACTTAGATTCTAAGAAGTTTAGGAATAGGCATTTAATATGCCTGATGGTTGGTTATTCTTTACCCTAGTCCCCATGGAATTAAAGGCATGCCCCAGCTACTGGGTGCCTCCACTCTTTTCTCCCTTTGGTACTTCCTTTTGGCTGCTACTAAGGCTAAACCCTAAAGTGCGCATCTGTTTATGGATCTTCATTGCCTCAAATTTATATACTTAGGCCTTCCTCAACCACCCAATCTACAGCTGCAGCTTTTGTAACATATTTCTCAAATGGTATACTTTGTTTCATACTTATTTCATTTATCCTTACCTGATATTATATTGTTTGTTTGTTTCTACACAGAACAATTTTCACAGTTCCCCTACTAGAATGTAATGTCCACGAGGGCAGGAGCCTTGTTTCCTATCCTGAGGATTGTACCTGGCACATAGTAGGTGCTCAGTAAACATTTTTTTAAAATATTTTTTTTTAAAGATTTTATTTATTTATTTGACAGAGAGATAGAAGAGCACAAGCAGACGGAATGGCAGAGGGAGAAGGAGAAGCAGGCTCTGCACTGAGCAGGGAGCCCGATGCGGGGCTCGATCCCAGGACCCCGGGATCATGACCTGAGCTGAAGGCAGACGCTTAACCATCTGAGCCACCCAGGCGCCCTCAGTAAACATTTTTTTTTAAACAAATGAATACATTTTCTTTTTCTTTTTTTTAAAGCTTTTATTTGTTTGACAGAGAGAGAGAGCGAGAGAGGGAACACAAGCAGGGGGAGTGGGAGAGGGAGAAGCAGGCTTCCCTCTGAGCAGGGAGCCTGATGCTGGGCTCCATCCCAGGACCCTGGGATCATGACCTGAGGTGAAGGCAGATACTTAACGACTGAGCCACCCAGGTGCCCTGAATACATTTTCTTTAAAGGCAAATTATATCTCAACATTCCCTTCTGCAGTCTTGTGGTTCTACTGTTGGACCATAGCAGTGTATGTTATTCCCCATTTATTATCCCAAATAAAATATTTTTCTGATTGGAGAGGATGTGTGATATATTTATTGTCTACTTGGAGATCTCCTGGTTAAAGATGTATTTATGAGGAATAATCAATACAAATGACAATATTTGTGTTAAGCTCTTTTTTCCCGGTGAAATAATTTCTTTAGAAATTTTGCTTCCTCTAATCTTTCCAATCTGCCATAAGATTATCTGTGAAATTGCTGCAAGTTTTGCTTGTGGTCTCAGGGTGTAGGGACTGCAGCATGAAAATTACACTAGAGTATTTTAGAAAAGTACATCGGGATTAATTTGTTGTTGTTTTTGTTCTGATCTATAAGCAGTTTAGATTCATAGTAGCCTCTGCTGTGTATGGGAGAGATCCACAGATAATTTGTGCTTTTAATGATAAAGGTTCTCACGATTCTTTACATGAATGTACTGACAGAAAAGACAAAATTGCCTTTTTGCCACTTAGAAATGCAGGACAAAGCCGCTGACAAATGTCATCTGGAATTTTAGATCATACAAACATATACTCCCTGTGTCTGCAAGTGTATGCCTATATGATTTCAGGAGTTTCCTTCCAGTTTCTCCAGAAATAATGGGTTAGTTCACACAAAACAGTCTCAAGATTATTGATATAATCACAAATTGAAATGGAACCCTGAGCTCTCTGTTCACAGAAAAGCTTGCCTGGCTCTCTCTGTATTTGAAGTGATTAATGATGCTGCAGCATTATGGGAAAATGATACGTCTGTAATTATACGAAACCACAAGAGGGAAAAACCCTTTCTGACCCTGGTCTTTGAAGGCACCCAAGTTATCCGAGTTCGAGCCACTGGGGGAAAAACAAGTCGAAAAAATCGGACAAATATAAGAAAAGAAGAGAAAATCAGAATATGTAGTAGCGATAAAGGTTTAGGCAAAGACTGTGTGTGAGAAAGAAAAAAAAGTCGGGTTTGGCCATGAAAAGCTAATTACAGGAGGAGATATTGTTTTAGCGGTTAAACAAGCCAATATAAAGTCATGGAACACTTACGTGTTCTCTGAATAATTATCTTCCTATTGTTCCTATCATGTCACCCTCTTTTTAAATCTGTAATACAGATGGGGCGCCTGGGTGGCTCAGTTGGTTGGGCAACTGCCTTCGGCTCAGGTCGTGATCCCGGGGTCCTGGGATCGAGCCCCACATCGGGCTCCCTGCTCCGCGGGAAGCCTGCTTCTCCCTCTCCCACTCCCCCTGCTTGTGTTCCCTCTCTCGCTGTGCCTCTCTCTGTCAAATAAATAAATAAAATCTTAAAAAAATAAAAAAATAAAAAAATAAATCTGTAATACAGAGATAGTATTTCTCACCATCTTTGTGGGCACAATGACACAAACAGACTTTACTAAAAAGCTAAAATGCTACGTAAATATTATACACAATGATAAGGACTAGGTCCTCATTGCTGTTCCCTATCCTCCCACCCCCATCCCCGGTTTGTGTGTTCATGAAAACATAAGCCTCCTTAAAATTAGGATAATTTAAGGCTTATGTGAGTTTCAGAATCAGATTGAAATGTCAGAGGTATGTGGGGCTCCATTTTCCCCCTCAGCCTCGGTCACCTGCTCTGAGAAGATGGACTGCCACCTCTGGCTGCCTGGAAACTGCTGGATTGGCATGCCTGCAGCCTGGCCAGAGGACGTGAATACAAACTGGCAGCCCAATTCCCTTCCTGACCACTTGGTGCCACTCTAGCTTTAAGAACTGCTCAGCCGCTGCCAAATCCTGGGAAACCGCTTTCTCCTAGGTTGGCGTCTGGTTTCAAAGACAGTCATTGTTTTCAAGAAGGTCATTTGGAGAGTTCGATGGCTGATGTGATTAGAATGTGTACAGCGAGTCACATTCCAGGTGCTTTGTGTGCTAACACTTAGGTGTTATTACCAGCATTAATTATCCAAGGGACATGTAGCAAACACAGGTGGGCCCTTGTTGGTTCATTAAAAAGGCAAGGCTCTGCAGAATGCAAACCACCAGGTAGCCACCCAGGCCTTTAACTTGGAGTTTAATTTGGGAATAGGCTGGCACCCATCATACCTAGTCTATTTATAGATTGGACGTTATAAAAAGAAAATGTGTTCAATATTAGTTCCTCCTGATATATGTTACACACACACACACACACACACACACACACACCCCTATAGCGAAAATAGAAAGGACTTGAAAATGCTGTTAAGTATGCTTCCTGACATAATGATAGTTTAGGGTTTTTTTTTTTTTTTTTTTGTCCATCTCCACCCTCTTTACTTGCATAACTTTTTATTTATCAATAAAAAGGACATTTTCCTTTACAGAAAGAACCATCTTTCACATAAGTTAACTGCCTCTAGTGTTATCCAAAATGTTACCCAAATGACATGTTATTCAAGTCGCACATCTTCATCTATTTCCCCACCTCTTTTTTTCTTCTGGGACCAAAGAGGATTCGAGGAAGGAATCTATGCAAAGGCATTTACAGCTTTGAGATGACTTTCTGAATTGGAGGACATTGCAGCATTTAGCTGAAGGTCCTGTGTTCTGTTTTAATGGGAGCCCAGGAAGGGGGGCTTGCCCATTTCTAAAGATGCTATTGAGAGCAGTGCTTTTCTGACTCATTAATTTGGAAAGCCAAGAGAAGGCTGCCATTAAATGTCTTTGCAATTAATTGCATGTAAAATCTCAAGTGTTTTTTTTTCTGACACAGTTATAGAAGGTGCTTTGCCTTGTTTATGTCAGGGTACTACTGTGGCTTTAGCATGAGTGGAACTGGCCCTAGGAAAAATTGAGTGGCTGGCAGTCTGTTTCTGAGCCCCTTCTGATTTCATTGCTTATTTTTCCCTTCTTTGAACCTAAAACTTCTTTCCATTTCCCCTTAAACCTTATTAGTTTTTAATTTAACTGCCTCCGGCATTTGGCTTACCAACTTTGGGTTGTCCTTGGGTTTGGGAGTCTGGGAGCTCTGTTAAGATCTCGATTCTGCCATTTCCTTGTTGTGTAAATTTGAGCAAATTATTTAACTTTCTTGCATTTCATGTCCCCATCTGTAAGTAGGGCTATTTTGAGCAATAAATGAAACACCACTTATTAAGCTCTGTGTCTGGCATCAGAAGAGTCAAGCATTTAAGGTGCTTGTTAAAAATAAAGTTTTCTGAATATTATTCTAGACAACTGACTCAGAATCTTGAGGGAAAGGCCCAGGAATCTGTACTTTTAAGAGACCTCTTACACTCACAAAACCTCTGAGAATTCCTGGCTTAAGGAATAAATCTTCTGAAGAGTAACTGACGTTAGGAAGGTATAAGGGGGAAATAGCATAACTGAAGGACCCCGGGTTTAGCTGGGGAGAGATTTGATCGGGGCTGTCCTGAATCCTACACAGAATGGAAAACGTGGACGATTTATTCAGGATAAACGCTGAGGTTGCTGAGATAAAGTATACAGCGCCTTTGTTCTAAAATGAAGCTGCTAAATCCACCTACTTTACTACTGTAATTTGTCACTTTTTCCCAGCTTGGTTTTGTTTTGGGTATCCACATGTGTGTAATTGAGGCAGGGATTATTCCCCCTCTGCTTCTGCTGGTTAGCAGACTCTTGTTCACTAGACTGTAGGCTCTGCAAGGGTAGACACCATGATTTCATGCTCCTTTAGGGCTTTGGGGTCTAGTACAGAGCACATGTATAGGGTAGGCATCTGGTTAATGAGGACATGAGTTGGGTAGGAAATCAGTTTAACCTCTAACACATACTAATTAACCTCCCCCTTTTCTCCTGTTCAAATTCACACACATACTTAAAGCTTAATCAGATTCAGGTTCTTTGAATAATAGAATCATTTTTGGGGAGCGGACACTTTGATGAAACTAGGTCATATTAACTGAAAATTAGGGATGACCAAATATATGGAATACAGATTTTAAGGGAAATTAATTCAATATTGGCTTGCTGCTGCGGCCATCTTTCTAGTTCAGATCATCTAGGAGATTAAAGATCCACTGACCCAATACGAGCCTGATTTGCAGAGCTTATTGACCATGTGGGAAATTGAGCGATGGAAAGCAAGTTGCTGCCTGCTGGGCTTTGTTGTTGACCCTAATATGTAATGCCTAGTCAGAACATTTTAAGAAGTGACAATGGAAGGGTTGTTTTGGACATAGTTAATATTTCCTGGGGCATTCAGAGCTAATTTTTATCAAAATTCAATGTAATAGGAGAAATGCAGATTTCTGCGTCCTACTCCAGATCAAATCTACATATTGCAAGCAGGTGTGAAGAAGGGTGCAGGAGAAACTCAGGTGATTCAATTGAATTTTGTCTGGAAAAAGCGGTTCATGAGGTCCAGGCCATCCCAAGTTATCCCCACTCTGACATTCTGGGCACTAAGGGGAACTATAGCTGATAACTGTAATGTATTTACTGCTCTCCATGTGCAGAACTCTGGTGTGGGAGTAAGCACATTCTTTGGTCTATATATCCTGCAGCCTTTGACTCCAGGCCTTAGCCTTGCCACTTCTTGCATAACCAAGGACCACGTAACTTTTTGTTGTTGTTGTTGTTGTTATTAGAGCAGTTTTAGGTTCACAGCAAAATTGAGGGGAAGGTTCAGAGATTTTTCACATACCCCTTGCTGGGCACATGCGCAGCCTGTCCCATTACCAGCATCTACCACCAGAGTAGTATATTTGTTACAATGGATGAACCTACATTGACATATCATTATCACTGAAAGCCCATAGTTTACCCTGGAATCCACATAACTTTTTTTTAAAGATTTTAAAAAATTTATTCAATTGAGAGAGAAAGAGAAAGAGAGAGCATGAGCAGGGGGAGGGGCAGAGGGAGAGGGAGAAGCAGCTCCCTGCTCAGCAGGGATCCTGACGATGAAGGGCTTGATCCTAAGACCCTGGGATCTTGACCAGAGCCAAAGGCAAACACTTAACCAACTGAGCCACCCAGGTGCCCCCACATAACTTTTTTGAACCTCATTTGCTTCACCTGTAAAATGATTTAATTGAGAAAACTCTCATGTGCTTGGATGTTCCTGTCTCCATGTTTTAAGTAGGTAACAAGACAAGTTTTGTAGATTATTCTTGTTGTTAACTTTGAACTCTTTAGATTATATGGCTAGAAGCCCTACTTGTTCTTTTAGTTTAGAGTAGTGATTCTCAAAATGTCCCTAAGCCAGCAGTATCAGCATCCCTGGAGGAATCTTGTAGAAATGTCAATTCTTGGGCCTTACCCAAGATCTACTAAATCAAATGCTGGGGTGGAGTCCAGCAAGCTGTTTTAATCAGCCACTCAAACAGTTCTAATGCTGCAGTAGTCTGAGAGTCACTGGACTTTAGGGAAATGTTGCTCACTGGCTTAAAATTTTAATGAGCACTAATTTGGCTGAGTGGATAATCCTTCATACAGTGGCATTTAAGGACAATAGAAAAAGGCCAGTCTGAGGCTCTGTGTGGTGAGGTGAGGGCAAGACAGTACCATGGATCAGCTACATCACAGTCACCTTTATTTTTTTGGCTAGGGCTCACCCTATGCATATGTTAAAAAAAAATTACTTAACCTCTGGCTTCACGGTCCTTGTTTGTATATTTGGGCAATGATGAGAATCTTATTTCACCTGATTGTTGTGGGGTTAATTGAGGATGCAGATTGAGTGCCTCCTGCAGTCTGGTGTATGGAAGGTGTTCGGTGATGTTCCCTTTGCTGCGGTCCCTGAAGACAGTGCACCATGTGTGATTACACTAGCCTGTAAGGCCAGGGAGGGGCAGGACCTGCGTCTCCAATGGTCCTTGTTGGAAGTCCTAGCAACTTGCACAGATTCTGGCTCAGAATTTGCTAAAAAATATTGGGTGTATAAACAAATATGAATGGGTCAATGCAAAAATGAATGAATAAGGACAGTTTTATTTGATATGTTGGCTGATACAATATAAATGTGAGGACATTTTACTTTTTGAGACAAAGGTTAGATCGTAAGAAAATTCAGGGTCAATTCTGAGGTCCGGCTCAGAAGCACTCACACCTGGAGTCAGGTGGGGGCTGGAGGAAGGTAAGGGTGGAAATTTAGAACTCCCACTCCCAGCACAGCCAGGCTCTACGTGCGCACAACCACTCCGCTGCCCAATTTCCTCCTCCCAGCAACGGGGTTTGTCCTCCGGAGCACGAAATCCCCGGAGTTGGCCCCGCCCAGCATCCAGGAAGGGGCGGGCACGTGGGCGTGGCCTGTCCCCTCCCTTGTCCCCGCCCCGTAGGCGGCCGCATCATGTGGGCCCTGGCGCAGTGACGCAGGGTATCCGTTGCGTCTCCATAGCTGCGGAGGCCGAAGAGACAATGGGGTCCCTTCCGGAGTTCCCTGCCCAGCATGAGCTGCTCCTGGATTTACTGCGTCAAGAGGGAGAGCAGGACCAGGTTACTGTGTCATCGTGATTGTCAAGGGACACCGTTTTAAGGCCCATCAGGCTGTTTGGGCTGCTTGCAGTAAGTTCTAAAATTCTTTCAGAAGTTTACTCAGGAACCTTTGGCAGAGTTAGGAGGTGTTAGTAAAATGGCCTTTCGTCGTTTTATTGAGTTCACGGATGCGGCGAAATGACAGAAGGAGAAACCGTTGTATGGAAAGCAGCAGAGTTTATACAAATGCTGGAAACTCTCAAGGCCCTTGAAGTCAGACACAGGTGAATAGTGTTTTTTCACATTTCCAGTATGCAAGTATTTTTTGGAATAGAGTGTAAACTTTTTGAATGACTGAAAAACATATCAGGGCCTTATTTTGTTTTGCTGGAATTGCATCATTGCTTATTTAAAACTGTGTATGAGAAGGTTCTTTTTACTTGCTAGAAAGCAGTAGTTACCGTACAGATTTTTTTGTTCTCAGCCCATTGAGGTATCATTTCATCTAATATAGGGGCGCCTGGGCGGCTCAGTCGGTTAAGCGTCTGCCTTCCTCTCAGGTCGTGATCCCGGAGTCTTGGGATCCATCGGGCTCCCTGCTCAGTGGAGAGTCTGCTGCTCTCTCTCTCCCTCTGCCTACCGCTCCCCCTGCTTGTGCTTTCTCTCTCTGTCAAATGAATAAACAAATCTGTAAAAATAATTTCATATAATACAAATCACTCATTTTAGTGTAGAGCTTGAATTTTGGTAACTGGATACTGTGGTGTAACTACCACCACAATCAAGATGTAGGAACCTTTCATCACCCTTGTTTTCTTAGGACTCTGCAAGTTGACCCTGATCCCCATCCCCAGGTAACCACTGATCTGATTTTTATCGCTATAATTTTATTTACAATGACGGCACTAAGTGGACGCCTACAGTGTGTAGTCTTTTGCGTTTGACTTTTTTCACTTAGCATTATGTTACAGAGATTTGTCCATGTGGTGGCTATTACTGTTTTGTTCTTTTTATTGCTGAGTAGTATTCCATTGTATGAATATACCTACCTGTTGATGAACATTTAGGTTGTTTCCAGTTTTTGCTTTTACAAATAAAGTGGCTATGAACATTTGTGTACAGGAAAAAAATTTAAGGGCTGTACAAGCACTTTTCATATCATTAAGTATAAGGAGAATAGGGGCCTCTCACTAAAATATAAGGGCAATTGAATTAGTCTAGTTGTTAACAGATTCTGTATTTCAAGCTGTGAAACATAATGTAGACATCTACTGCCAAAAATGTTTAGACAGACCAGAAGCCAGTATAGATCAATTTTGAAACACTTTTTGTCTCCTTTGGTTTCCTAGTGATCCATTCTTTTTTTTTTTTGACTCTCTTCAAACCAAGGGTTGCCAAAAAAAAAAAAAAAATCTGTAATGAAATTCTGCCTTACATTCACTTAGTCTCCTTTTCTTCTTTGTCTTCTATTTTCGTAACCATCCCATCTCTTATTTGACTTCTAACTCAATGCCAGCTGTACTAAGCACCTTATCAACTTTATCAAATTAATATTCTTAACAACCAAGTTGTTATCACCCCATTTTACAGATGGAAAGACTAAGACTCTGAAATTTAAGTAACATAAGCAATGCCAGGACTAGAAGTTAAGGCTGATTTTTCAGCCTTGATCTTTCTACTGTAGCACCTGGTACAGAGAAACTTCTTTACATTTGTTTCTGGCTGGATGTGATTACCTGTTACTCCTACACTTAGTGATATAGGTGAGCTTACTGATTCTTAGAAGACTTGCAGGTAGTAAAAGAATGAAGAGAGAATTCCCAGAGCATGAGCCATTGGAGAAGGGAGGATAGCTTTTCTCTCCAACTAAGAAGTGGATGTTCAAATATCAGGATGGAAAAAACTTAGGAGGGAAAGGCATTGGTGATCTTAGATTTGGACGAAAAAGTGGTCTCAGTGCTCTTTGCTGCTTCCTTATTAACACTGGGTTGCTTCTATTCCAGGTTCCATGATTTGAGCTTCATTTTTTCCTGGCTTCTGACATTGGTTGCCTGTGCTCTCTCCTGCTTTCTCTTCATTTATAGAAACTTGAATTGTCTTTCAAGTTATTTCTGACCAGTCTAGGAACAGTGATCTCTCCTCTCAGTTCATGATTCTGTTTGACATTTATTAGGTACTTAATTACATATTGCTTTATGGTAGCAATAAATTATCTAAATAAGAGCTATTTAAAATTGGATAAGTATTATACTGTTCCTCAACCACGATTGGATTGTAGAGGTCCCATTAAAAAATAGTAAGCATTTAAAATAACAATAAAAATGAAATGATAGCTAATATTTATTGAAAACATTTACTGTGTATCATTATTTCATCTGTTTTTCATATTAACTTTATGAGATGGATACTATTATTATTATTCATGCTTTATAAATGAGGAAATGGAGGTGTAGAGAGATTAATTTGCCTGTGTTGATATAGCTGGAAAATATAGTCCAAAAGGGAAAATAAAAACATAATCTTATCATCCAACGATGACTACGTACGCTGAAATTTTAAATAGACTGAGGACAGAGACCCTTTTTTTTTTATAAACTTAAAGTGCTTAACAAAGTGCTAGTCAAATAATAAATACTCAAGGTACCTTTATTGAATAATCAAGTGCATTCCACAAAAATACCATTGAATAAACTTAACAGAGGAGTTAAATCATATTTTCTTGCCTGTTTAATTCAGCTTCCCCTTTTCTTCTTACACAGCTGACTGTCCAATATGAAGTTTTCTACCCACTGATGTCAAAGACTGTTGTTATGAGCAATTCTAATCATAAGAAAAATCACACTTCCCTAGCCCTGCCCTTTACCGTTTTAAAAGAAACCAGAAAGAATAAAGTCCCATACTTACATAAAGCTTCCAGGCTCTAACAAGTTGCACTTTTAGAAAAATATTACCCAACTTTAATCCCTTGTGGTTCTGTAATGTCCTCTGGAGAAAAATATCTTGAAACAGCTGTGGCTCTTTGTCTCTGAAAAAATTGTTCTCTTCTTTGGTCTGTGAAGGATTAATTTATAAGTTAATTTTTAAAAATCGTAGCTTTGACCAGATTTTCCTTTCCTGTTGAATTCTTGGTCTTTTATAATAAAAAGATTCATGCTTTTCTCTGGATCTTTCCCTTTCACTTTTCTTAGCCTTTCTTCAAAATGTTTGTTATGCCAGTAATCTTGACTGGGAGTGCCACAGAAAGTAGTGGCTGAGAGCTCCAGATTTTGGAATTTCAAATACCCATCACTTTTTAGCTCTGTGAGCTTGGGCAAGTTACGTAACTGCCTTGGGCAAGTTACATAATTGCCTCAGTTTTCTTATCTGGAAAATGGCAACAATAATATTATCTACCCTACAGGGTTATTCTGAGGATTTTATATAAAAGACACTGCGTATAAGATTCTTAGCGTACTGTCTGATTGATGTTTAAACACAAGAAAGGCTTTCTTTTCCCCAAAATATTATCCTCTAGAAGATTGAATGGCATTTAATAAAAAGTCCTTATGAAGCCTCTCATAAGGAATGCATTCTAAAGTAGTGTCAAAGTTTGTGGAAAACACGTAAGTCCTGATGACCTCAGTGAATGCTGGTTACTTAAAAAGATCATCTAACATCATAGCTTTAAAAAAGGAGCAAAAAAATTTAACACAGCCATAGGAATTGTTCCCAGAGGTTTGGCCTCAGAACTTTACTGTATATCACTGTAAACAAAACTTTTGAAGAGTCTTGAAGGGAGGAAAATTCTGTATTTGGGTTTGTGGACATTAGGAATATATTCCTACAGGATGATAAGTGTAAGTGCCCTAATGTAATGTTGATGAGCACTGCAGGCATGGGTAGTATTGTTATTGATTGCATATATACAAATTCAGACAATTCAGGCGGAAGTGAACATGATGAGCTCTAGAAGACTGTTAAGGTATCTCAGTGAGAATTCATGGTTAATAAAGATGTGATGACAAGGATGCATTTGAAGAACTTTAATAAAATTATTTCAAGTAACATCAAGGTAGTAAAGTGGAGTAATTCTGAATTAATATATTTCATATAATATATGATTTTAAGGCTGAGTATAAAAATTTGGAAAACCAGTCATTAGAAGAAGTATATACTTAAGTCTTCTGTCTTAATGGAAAAGTTTATATACTCAAATTGGCTAAAAACATTTTATGAATCTTTTTATTGAGAAAATGGGGGAAATTTTATGCTGCATCACCATCTATTTTGATAGATATGGTAATGAGTTCTAAAAAATAAGCCATAATAATATCAGTAACAATATTTTTTTAAAAAGACCCGATCTTCTTAAAGTAATCAACTTGATAATTTGAAATCGTTCATTCAGTTTTTTTTGTCCCTACAAGGACTTTTTTTTCTCTTAATTTACCATTACCCATTCTGTTAATCTTTTAAGTTCTTAAATCACATCTTCTTCCTTGGGCACTAGAGTCTACAGTGATGTCTTCCTCAAAACACAGACTGTGACTGAAATTAAAACTCTCAATCTTCATTTTCTTCCCATTTTAACCTGCCAATGTTAAGTACAAACATAATTATACACATATCCCTTCATATTGTAAAATTGAAAAAAACAGAATTCATGATAATTTATCTCATGGTAGAGTTTTATTCATAATTCTGTTTAGCATGTGCCAAGTACTGTTTTAAAAACCATACAGTCGTTTCCCATTTAATCCTCACAACTGCTTTCTCAGATATTACTGTAACTCCTTTTTAAAGATGAGCACCTGAGGCACAGAGTAGTTGAACAGTTTTCTCTAGGTCACATAGCTAATAAGCTACAGAGTCAGAATTTGAACTCTGAGTGTGACTTCAGAGTCCAGGCCTATAACGACTTTGATATAGCCCTACACTGGCTAGGTGCTCTTGTTTATGCTTACCTAAAGAAAATAATTTTTTTAATTATAAAAAAGTAATACCTGCTAATCATTAATGACAACAAAAATATATTAAGTTGTTAGAACCTCCAACAATGGTAAGATTGATAAAATTGATAATGATAGTCTCCCCTCACCTACCAGTTTCCAGAGAGATAGCTACCATTAAAGTTTGTTATATATTATTTCAGATAATATGTGTATATATAGTGACATCACAGTAAACATATTTTTTAACTTGTGACTAACTTAATTATGTGTTATGGATGTCTTTCCATAAAAGGATGTGTGTCTATCTTAATTTATTTTACTGGCTACATAGTATGAATATACCATAATTTACTTGACAATTTTAAATCATTGATATTTAGATTATTTGTAATTGTGGGAAAATAGGAATCTATATGGAAATGAGTATCCTAGTCTTTCCTATCTCATTTTTCATTTTTCAGTTGAGGCACCAAACCTAGGTGTTGTCCTTGATACCTCTCTTTTTGTAATACCCCATGTCCAATTCATCAGCAAATCCTATTGATTTTATTTTTTAAATATATGTAGATAGTAGCCATTCACTACACCTCTCACCACCACCATTCAGTCCAGACCATCATTGCCTTTTATCTGGATTAATGTCATCATCTTCTAGCAGTCTCTCTACTTCTAAGAGTAATCTTTTAAAACGCAGGTAAAAATTACTCTGTTCAAAGCTCTTCAGTGACTCCGCCTCTAACTCATTATAATCCAAAGTGTTTGCTGTGGTCTTTAAGACCCCCCCACCCCTCGAGCCGGCATCTTACTATTTTTCTGACCTTGACCTCTACTGCTTTCTTTCCTATTCACTGCACACTAGCCATATTAAAATATTTGCTATCTCTTGAATGTAATAAGTACGGTTTCTTCTTAGGGTTTTTGCATTTGTTCTCACTGCCTAGAAACCTTTAGGCCTTCCCTCCTTACCCATATTTGTCTGACTTACTCCTGCATTTCTTCTTTAGATGTCTGTTCAAATGTTGCCTTATCATATTTGTCAAATGAGTGTTGAATGAACATACCTTTTTAAAAAATTTTTTTATTTTTTAAAATTTTATTATGTTATGTTAATCACCATACATTACATCATTAATTTTTGATGTAGTGTTCCATGATTCATTGTTTGCATATAACACCCAGTGCTCCATTCAGTACGTGTCCTCTTTAATACCCATCACCAGGCTAACCCATCCCCCCACCTCCCTCCTCTCCAGAACCCTCAGTTTGTTTCTCAGAGTCCATAGTCTCTCATGGTTCATCTCCTCCTCCGATTTCCCCCCTTCATCTTTCCCTTCCTACTATCTTCTTTTTTTTTTTTTTTTTAACATATAATGTATTATTTGTTTCAGAGGTACAGGTCTGTGATTCAATAGTCTTACACAATTCAGAGTGTTCACCATAGCACATACCCTCCCAATGTCTATCACCAAGCCACCCCATCCCTCCCACCCCCCACCACTCCAGCAACCCTCAGTTTGTTTCCTGAGATTAAGAATTCCTCATATCAGTGAGATCATATGGTACATGAACATATCTTTATCAACTTGAATAAGTGCTTGCGTAGAATAAATTTCTAGAACTGAGATTGCTTACTTTTGCACTGAGTGCAGTTCTTTTTAAAAAATCTTTTATTAGACCCCCCCCACCATACCCATGCCTATTTATTTTGGTATTATCATGCCCATCTTCAAAGTGGTTCTGTGGGTCTTTTGCTGCTATTTCTACTGTGGAAGGCTGGCCTGCTTTCTCTCCCTCCTGGGAGCTCTGGAGGAAAAGCAGGCACTAGGCAGCTGGTCTGATCCCCATGGGCCTCTTCACAAGGCTGTGATTTCAGGAGTGACCTTGGGGTATGACTGATATGTCATTAAACAATTTAATAGATGAAAGAATTTCCTCTTCATCCTTCAGCCACATTTATTTTTCCCAAATGTCTGGCACTAAGTTGTAAATAGTACCACAAAGAAAAGTTACAAAAAAGATCAATTAATTGTATGGCTTTAAAATTTCTAGTATATTGAAATTGGGTTAATCAGAGAGATATCCTATGATTTTAGTTGTGAAATAAAATCCCTGTCCATGTGTATCTTTAAAAAATTAAAGCACTTTTGCTTATCTTTACTACCTTCCTTTTAAGAAAATAGTATGAACACTGTCAGTTGTCAAGTAATTTGTGATTTGCATTGTCTCCTGTGTCACTAGGATAACAAGGATAACGTGAGTAATTGGAATCATAAAATTATGGACCTTTTGAATTAGAAGAGCTCATTTGTTTAATCCCCTAATTTTACGAAAAGGAAAACAGAAGTCTGTAGAGGTTGGGTGTCTTACTCAAGGTCACACAGCTAGTTAATGGTACAGGTGGGTCTTCTGACTCCCCAAATAGTGCTCAGTAGCATCCTTTGGACAGTGTCTCTGAACCAAGCTCTGTGCTAAATGAAGTTCTACCCAATAGATAATTCCTGTTCCTTCCAATTGTCCTGACACCCTGCAGTTTATTTAGATTACATGATTTGGCCTCATATTTCTTCTGGAGTTAGTGGGATAAGGATCACCCTATTAGGGTGCTTAATTTTGTGCTAATGATCCTTCCTTCTGTCTGAAGTCTTCAGGTTACAGTTTCTTCAAAGGAACTCTGTGCCGCTTGTCCTTTTCTGCTTGCTGCATGATGTGCACATCAGTGCCTCCTGCAGCCTTCCACTTTTTAATTGCCTCTCCTTCCTAATGAAGCCTGTATCAGCTCCAGTGCTAATTGAACTTCGTCCTTCATTCAGACTGTGTTATTAAACAAATAGTCACAGTGTTTGGTCTCACTTTAATAGGAGCATTGATGTTTGCTTAACATCAAAAACTTATTAGTAATCCATTGAAAAGGCAATTAATGGAGGACATGTGGGTAAGGAAATTGAACTAGTCTGCGGCACAGGACAAAGAATGGCAAAGACACTCTGGCATTCTAAGGTTTAACTGCGTGTATCCTGGTGGTTGCACACTGATTGTTAACTTCTGGACTCATAACCCAAATCTGTGAAGTTATCATTTATATGAAGTAGCATTTACATGTCTGATATTAAACTGAAGGACAAATTGTCTCTTGATCCCATCCACCCCCCCTCTTTAAAGCACTTTTTCTGAACCTTTTAGCATATAGAATTATATTTATCATTATAGAAAATACTGACAGGTAAAAAGAAGCAAATACCTCATCTGCAGTCTTATCACCCAGAAATAACCACTGGTAAGATTTTAGTGTATACTCTTCTGTGATTCATTTTAACATGTGTGTAAAGACATAAAATTGGATCACATACCATGCTGATCTATTTTTTCATTGGTAATATGTCCTGGATAATAAATCGAGATCTATATGTCATATTTAATGGCTTTGACATATCCTGGTGGATAGATAGGCTGTACGTTATTATATTATTGAAGGCTTAGAAACTTAAAACATTTCTTTTATTTAATTGTTTGTCTGCCCTAAATGAACATTGTTACTTGGATAAGTAATATTAATATTAGGAAATCAAATTGATATCCTTCTGTCTTATAAAACAGTCGTCCTCTGTTGTGTGAATATATGCAGTATTTGCTGTTATTAGACTACAGACTTACATCCTATATAATAACTTCTGTATCATATGTCCTGTACTTGTAATTATGCCGATAAAATAAGGAAGAACAGGAGGCTAATCAAGAAATATTCTTAAGATAATGGCTTTAGGTGTAGGTTTCTTTCCACCTGTGAACTCATAAATGATAAGTGGATTCAAAGAGAAAACAAACTCTAAAAATATTAACCTGTTGGTATTTGGTAATTGAGTAAGGCATAGCAGACCAAATTCTTTTTATTATCCATGTTAAATAGTTATGAGGAGAGAAGAGTCAATAATGGGTTACTCCGTTTGTTCCACAGACCTTGGATATGACTGAAACACCCATCTGCATTAATAAGATTCATGCATGGCTAGGTCCCCAGGCAATATTTAGTAAATGAATGGTGTTAGTGCCTGGCAGAGACCCTTTTAGAAAGTGCTGTTGTTGAGAGAACCTAAATAGATATATATACTCTGGTTTAGTGAGGATTATGATGCATAAAATGTTGGTAATAGGTTTAAAAGATTAGCATAGACTGACTTTCCATGACATCGTTTCTTATATATAAAAAATTAAATGTTATTTCTAATGTCATCATAAAAGTAAGGCTGGAGGATTATTGATTTTTGGAGGCTTTTACTAGATAGCTTGATAATTGACTCTCAAGTTTTTAGCACTTGGCCCTGGGTTTGCTGTTTACCTTGCTCAAGCAATTTGGTGTAATTAATTTTAATAGCTGTATTTACTTTTAGGGTTTATACTTTGGTGGGAAGATATCTCTAGTCAAAATCTCATAGAATTATTTTCTCTTTGAATTAAAAAATACAATAGTTTAAAATAAGAATCTCCTCTATAAATTTAAATGAGGAGAGCAGAATGCACAATCTTTTAACATATTTACAACCCCTTGAGATGGAAATGTCTGTTGATGAGGATTGAAAAGAAACAAAAATGAAAGCAGTTGATTTGTTAGATGGTAAAGTTGATGCATGTTTTTAGGAAAGAGTAAATAAAAATGGAGGAAAAGAGGGCTTTAGGGAAGATCTTTTTTTGAATGCTTCAAAAAAGCTGTGAGTTGATGCTCATCTATCAAAAAATTTGGCTGCAAAGTAGTCATTTATCATATTGACTGATAAAATGTAATCAGTCAGAAATCACAGGTTGTTCCATAGGCTTCTAAGACAAAAGGAAAGAAACAATGAGTGAAGGCTGTAAAATGTTTTGTTCTCTAGCATTCCTCCTCTTCCCTTCTGTTTGCATCCACAAGCTTGTTGGTAGTTGGCCTTTATGGGGTATGTTTTCATATGATATGGGATCTCTCACTATCTCTTAGGCCAACACCCTATTCCTTCTAATCCGATCATTTTAAGGCAGATACAAAAACACACAACAGTTTTGGTCAGAGGATTTTATTTTTTCTTGTTAAAAAGATTTTTCTTAAACATTTTTTCCCCCTAAATCTCAATTTTATTTGTAATTTATGCAGTCTGTTTCCTTATTGTTGGAATTGTTTAATATTTTTTTAACGATTTCTAAACTCTGAATTTTATATGCAGTGCATGTTGATTGAAAAAAATTGGAAATACAAATAAAGTAAAAACAAGAATAATCGACATTTTCCCCATTCAGAGATATGTCAATGTTAAATAGTTTTATTTAATTCCAGTCTTTTTTTTTTTTCTTTCCATCATGGGTACGTGTATGTGTATTTTTACTACTATAATAGAATAATGCTGTGATAAACCCTTCTGTACATACATTTTCTATACAGTCCTGATTGTTTCCTTAGGATGAATTAAGAGTACGGTAAATTTCTCTGAAATTTAAAGTCACCATGGGGGGTGGGGCTGGAGATAGGGATTTGGGGATATTGAAGCTGTTGGTTGGAGGAGGGCAGAAGCCATGCTCTTTAAGTATTTTCTACCCTTCTAGTAATCTCTCCCAGCTGTGTGGGGATGCAGGGAATCGTTTCTGGCTAGATTATGGTTCTGAGGGCCCCTAGTTGATATTTTGGGTATATGGGAAGAAAAAATTAGGAAAGATTCTTACGCATGTAGGTCACTCCTTAAAAATGTAGAAGAATGAAAGGTTATTTGAGATTATTGTATGCTATAAATATTCTGATCTGTTATTTTGATTTTTTTTTCATTGGGGAAAATATGAATCACAGAGTATCTTGAGTATTCTTTCTTTAAAGGAGAACATGGTTCAATAATGGAGACTCACAAATGGAGGGATAAGAGAAATATGCAGTTTTCCTTTTGCAAAAATACTGAAGTGGAAAATAGAAAAGCTGAAATCAACAACAATAACAACAACAACAAAAAGCCACATCCATTTGGACTAAACTACATGTATATATAACACAACTTTCCAAGCATAAAAAGAAAACTCTAGCCAAGGGAATGAAAGAAATGCCTTTGAAAAACTGCTGAAATAGGTCTGTTGTTGAAATAGTTTTATTTCCCCTTTAGAAGATCTATTTACTACAATTCTGAGAATGAGAAGGATGATTTTGAATAAAGAATCGAGCCATTTAAGATACTGTGCACAATACCAGAATTTATGAAGACTGGTTCGAATTAAAACTAAATGTCACCAGCGAATAGAAGCTAACGGAAATGTACATTTCATTTATTGTATTGGGAATTGGGGAGGGGAGCAGGAATGGGCTTACTCTTACAGGACTTTTTTTATATGGCACTAATTTTATGGGGAGGACTTAGACCTTATAAAAGAATGTATTTCTCTCAAATCTTCTTAGCTGTTGAGATTAATTCATTAATTGGCAAGAGTTGGAATCATACCTCCTACTTGGATCTAGCATGAGGGAGAAAATTAAAATGTTTAATGTAATCATTCATGTGGCAGATTTGTATTACGCACCTAATCTTTGCCAGGTGTTGCTTCTGCCACTGTTGAGTACATTGGTAAAGCAGACAGGTCCTTATCTTTGGAATCTTCTAAAATTGGGGGAAGGGTAATACATAGCAGGAGAGAGATGAGTGCTCTGCCAACAATTAAAATTAGGCGATTGGGAGATGGTGGGGGGCACATTTCAGGTTGAGTGGTCAGGGAAGTCCTCTGTGCCACATTTGAGAGGGCCTTCCAAGATAATTCTGCAAGCCTGCTCCTTTCTTCCTGCAGTTTGGAGTATCTGTCTTTCCTCTTTCTGTGTCCTTTACCTTCTTGTAGAGGACTTTACTATTATGATTTGCTTTGAAGAACTGTAAAACTGAAATAAAGATGCAATCTAAAAAAAGAGCTGGAAATGCATTTTTTTTATAAATCAGAGGCTCAGGTGCGCCATCATTTTCCCAGCTCCAAGAAAATCATAAATTATTTTTTATTAGAGGGAATTACTGCAGCTCCAGATCTTAATGATTGCTGAACAGGAGCTCTTTTTTTTTTCCCCCCTAAATATCAAGTAGCTGCCAGTTTTAATTTTCTTTTAGAATTTACTCATTCAAAACATTGTTTTAGCTGTTGAACAAAACTGTCTCTTATATCCAAGGGACGGTGCCAGAGTATGAAATGCGCATCTTGGTTTGATTTCTTCCCCTCCAGCCTGATACATAAGTAAAAACCAGCCTTGCATTTTAGGATTAGAGGGCTAGTGTTCAATATTAATAACTATGGAAAGAATCAAATTCCAGCATTACCCTTTAGTATCTCCATGCCCAGAAATTGTATAATTAGGAATTTGAGAAAGTTGACCATGTTCCTGGGATCTTTACTTGATGGTACCAAGTGGTTCTTTAGAACAGATTATTAGTGCAATAAATCTGACACCTAGGATTTCAAGGACCAATAAAATGGAAAAAAAATTAACAAATATGTATTCAGCATTGTTATATGTCAGACACTGTTTTAGGGGATGGAGAAACAGTAGTAAATAAAAAGAGAAAAGAAATAGGCAGAAATTGCTGCCATCATGTAGAGTACATTCAGATGGGGAGAGGTATTAGACAATCCATAAACAAATAATGCCAGATGGTGATAGATACTAAGAAGAATTGCAGAGAAGGGATAAAGGGACAGTCAGGGTGGGGGTGAGGCTTACAATTTTAGAAAGAAAAAAGATTGGCTTGGGAAAATTCTCACTGAGCTGGTAACTTTTGAGTATAGAGGGGAAGGAGGTGAGAGAGCAAGCCAATGTGAGTGTCTGAGTAGGTGAGAGCAGCAAGTGCAAAGGCCCTGAGGCACGTGCATACTTAGCATGGTCTAGGAGCAGTAGGGAAACCATTGTAGCTAGAGTAAGGGGAGAGGAAGGAAGAGTTATAGGAGATACACTGAGAGAAGATTAGGGAACCAGATCACATAGATTGTTATAATCCATTATAAAGACCCTTTGGCTTTTAGTTGGAATCAAGGGAGGAGTTATTTCAGAATTGTGACCACAGGAATATTGTGATTTGACCTCACAAGAACACACTAAAGGAAAGCAAGGGAGGAAGTAGAGTCTAGACCAATTAGGAGACCGTTTCAATAATTCAGGCAAGAGGAGATGGTGGTTTGGACTAGAGCAGTAGCTGTAAAGGCAGTGTAAAGTTGTCTGACTGTTCATGTTTTGAAATTAGAGCCAACAGGTTTTACTGTCGGGATGAATGAGGGGTGTAAGATAATGTGAAGAGTTGTGGATGAGTCCAAGGTTTTTGGCTGGAGCAATTGGAAGGATAAAGTTGCTATTTGCAGAGAGTGGGAGGATGGTGGCTGGCAAGGGTGCAGGTTTTGGGAGAGGATCAGGAGCTTGGTTTTGTACATATTGGGTTTGAGATTCTTGCCCATTAGATATCCAATAGAGATAATAAGCAAGATACTGGCAATGGGTGGCTCAGGTTGGAGGTATAAATTTGGGAGCAATCAGAGCCAGATTATGTGTTCTCTCTTTTGTGCACACTGCCTTCTGTGCTGTGCAGTTTGTGACTTGCATAAAAATTATGTTTGCAATCCCTAGAATTGTAACCTGGGTTAAAGCCAGGCCTCTCAAATTGTATCTCTTGCTTAATTCTGAATTGGAAGTGATTCTGTGTTTAGTTTTGGTTTTATTAATACCCCCCCCCACCCCAGTCACAACTAAGTAGCTTCTTCTTCTTCTGTAAAGGACGTGGGTGAGGGGCAAAGGGTCAGAAGGTGATATCTCAACCACAGGAAGGGGATACCTTTTTGAAATTCTTCTGAAAGGAGGCTTTTTTTGAGAGACTTTTTGTTACTTTTCCAATTAACCCATTTTAGAGTTGATTATGATTTTAAGCTTCATGATGCAATAATCTGTAACATTTATATGGTGCCCTCATCTCTTTCCAAGTACTTTGTGAACATTTGTTAATTGCTTTCCCTATTACCCCAGGAGGCAGGTGGAGACATATTTGCATTCATTGTAGGAGTTTCCAGGCAGTGGGGTTTTGAGCAGTGAAGTGACTGCCCATCAAACACCTGGCCAGTCAGGGATAGAAGGATTCATAATGCAAGTAATGATGATGACTTATCTCCATTAATTATTATTATTTTAGTACCTGCAGCGTTCTCATAAAAGAGCCCCAAATGAAAGAGGTGTTTTCTTTCTTTTCTTTCCCTAGAGATCAGAACTGATACCACAAACTTGATGAACAGATGGGAGATATTAAGTACCAAGAAGATAAATGAGGAGGTGGGCTGAAGTTGCCTTAAACACTTCTAATTATGGAACAGAGGACTGTTACCCCAGAGGACTTTAAAGCAGTACTCAGTAATTTGGTAGAGTAATAGTAGGATTACTTGACTGACTTGTTCATTCAACTTTTTATTTTCTTTTTTTAAAACTTCACTCACTGACAAATTTATTGATATGTCCTCTATGACAGACATTTCACAGGCTCGAAGGGATAGAGCAGTGTATAAAAGAGACGAATGTGGGGCACCTGGATGGCTCAATTGGTTAAGTGTCCAACTTTTGATTTTGGCTCAGGTCATGATCTCAGGGTTGTGAGATCAAGCCCCATGTTGGGCTCCACGCTGGGCACGGAGCCTGGTTAAGACTCTATCTCTCCCTCTGCCCCCTCCTCCCTAAGACAAAACAAAGCAAAACAAAAAAGGAGACTAACCTTTCCAGGGGTGGGGAAAATGAAATTAATATTTATTGAATGCTTACCATGTGCTAAACCCTCTTCTTTGACTACAGTTAACAAATCATTCAGTAATAATAACCCTATTATTATCCACATTTTACAGAGAATAAAATTAAGATACAGAGAGAATAAGTCACTTGCTAGAATGCGGAGTTAGGACATGGTAGGGCTTTAGTCCAAGGAGAACCACTGTTCTTTAGTGTTGTTTTCTACATGAAGTATTGGAGATGAAGGGGGTTGCTGGTATGAGCAATTCACCATCACTACTTAAAATGGTAAGATCCAACATATTGATCTTAAATTTTTAGGAGCCAAAATGCATGCATCCAGAATTATGTCACAGGTCAGAGAAAAAAAAATGGTCTCACATTGTTTTTCTCCCAAGTTTTTGCCTTGGGCAAGTAGGACTTGGGTTATTCCATTCTCACGTATTCTCTTTCCTGTTCATCTGTATTTAATGAAGACTTGTTCTTTGAGATAGGTCTTATTTCTAGGATACGTGGAGGTGATAATTCAGGGCCGGCCTTGGCAAAATTGTAAAGTATGTTGAGTTAGAAATCTTAGATATTCTCAGTCTTGCACTATCTTCTGACCCTCTTTTTACTTACTCATACAACTCTTTCCCCATTTTTTTTCTACAAATAAAATGAGTAAAAATGACTTAAATTTAACCCTTTCTTTCCACACAATAGCTTTACTTTTATGTATTTCAAGAGGGATTCTACTTTTTATGATGAAATGTCATGCAAACATTAAATTATAGTCAAAGGCCTTAGAGGACGTTCAGAATACTTTTTAATATCTTCAAAGAATTAAGTATGATGCAGTGGAAAGAAAACAGCTTTCATGTTGGATAGACTTGGGTATTAATTCTCACTCAGTCATTTACAAAATGTGGGATGCTGGGCAAGATATTTCAGTCACTGGAGCCTCATTTTTATAATCTTTTTTTTTTTTTTAAAGATTTTATTTATTTATTTGACAGAGAGAGACCAGCGAGAGAGGGAACACAAGCAGGGGGAGAGGGAGAAGCAGGCTCCCCGCAGAGCAGGCAATCCGATGCGGGGCTCGATCCCAGGACCCTGGGATCATGACCTGAGCCGAAGGCAGACGCTTAACGACTGAGCCACCCAGGCGCCCCTCATTTTTATAATCTTAATAGCATGACATAATTTCTAATATATGTGAAGTGACTTTTTCTGTTTAGTGTTTGATAGGTGCTTAATAAATGGTTGCTGTTTGCTAATTTTCATTCAACTGATGTTTAAATACTTATGTATGGGCTAGGTACTGGGAAGAGAAATTATGGTGCAAGGCAAATATTGTGCATACTAATAAAAAAAAAGATAATGAAACCTAGTATCACTTTGAGCCTCAGTCATTGGAGTAGGTGCCCTCCCTTCTTTCTCTTCCTCCCCTACTCCCTGCCTTTTCACTGGTGAGTACTCGATAACTAAAACACTCTTTGTAGTGCCCATCAGAGCCCTTATTTGATAAGAATTATCTCTACCTGTCATTTTTCTCTTTGTTCTAAGCTTCAAGAGACTGGCCATGAATGTTGCTCCTTCTCTTCCTGTGGGTTCCTCATTGCTGCTGCTTTCCCGCTGTGCTCCTCTGTCAGGTGAGGAATTTGGGCATTTTGATTGCAGTGCCTAGACTTTTAACGTCTGTCCTGCACTGCCTCCCTGAAATAGTGATGACCTGAATCATTCTCTAGTGGGAGTAGAGTAGAGGAGTGGATTCCAAAACTAAGTATTAGTAGGAAGCAAAGGAGAGGAAATTGTTTTGCAAAGTCTAAACTAGCAAGAAGAGCAGTGTCATTAACCAAAGTGATGAGTCCAGAAGGAGGGAGAAGAGAAAGGTGACAGGTCGGGGCAATAGGAAGATGGTTTCATCTTTAGACTTACCAAGTTGACATATTTGGTATTTATCAAAAAAAGGTATTCTGTAGTTATGTTTTTTTTTTTTCCTAAGGATTTTATTTATTTATTTGAGAGAGAGAATGAGAGAGAGCATGAGAGGGAAGAGGGTCAGAGGGAGAAGCAGACTCCCCGCTGAGCAGGGAGCCCGATGCGGGACTCGATCCCGGGACTCCAGGATCATGACCTGAGCCAAAGGCAGTCGCTTAACCAACTGAGCCACCCAGGCGCCCCTATTCTGTAGTTATGTTAATAGAGATTTTTGGAAGCAGAAACATGGTTGTATATATTTCTCAGGGTATACTTTTACTTACCATAGTACACAGTGACTGAATGGAAGTTGAATAGATCAGGAAAGAGACTAGAATATGATAGAGGAGTATGGGTTGGGAAGAGAGAAGTGAGATATGGATCAGAGAGTTTTCTGCATGTGATGGTATTTAAAGCTATGAGACTGGATTAAAATATCAAGAAATGGAAAGAGGGTAGGTGGAGAAGTGAAGAGAACAGAGAAGAGCATCAGGAACTCACATTTAGTGAAGGAGCTGCAGGAGGACTTGCATTGAATCAGACACACAGGAGAATAATGGTCTCATGAGGTAAGAGAGTTATGGAAGTTAAGTTATTAAGACTATGAATGGCTGCATAGGGATTGAAGAGAAGGAGGTTTGAGAAATAGATTTAGGATTCTTTGTGATGAAGTGGTCATTAAAAACCTTCAGGGGAGTGGTTTGGGCATGATAGTTGCCATACATTGCTGTGGATTAAGTGGTAGGGTCAAGTATGAGCTATTCTTTCAAGCTTTTGGATGGTGAAGAGAGGAAGGGAGGCAGAAAGCAAAAGTAGACTTGAGTGATGGGGCTCATGGTAGGTAGATTAAGAAACAACTTTAGGTTGGAAGAGAAGGTGTAAGTGGGAAGAGAGAGAGAAAAAAGCTTTAGGCTTTTTAGAAAATACTGGTAGTTCTTCTAAGACTAGTGAGAAGAACATAGATTAGTTATGGATAAATGCTGAGGTGGTTGAAATAATATTTAGGATTTAAGGAGGAGCTAAGACTTGATACAGGCATTTTGGGGGCTGTTAGTTTATGTTTGAATAGTAATCATTCCAGATGAGGATAGGAGATATTTGTACTGGAACACATCACCTACATTTCACAGTTTTCTCCAGTAATGCTGATGGGCATGTATGTCCTATAACATTAAAGTTTTACCAGTTTAATTGATAATAGGATCTTCAGTATAGAAATTTGTGGCTTTATTTCTGAATGTATCATTGTTATTACCTTAAATGTATATAATTGATTTTCTATTTTCTATGTCTATTCACACACTATTTTAATCACATTTTGTGATAAAAAATAGGTTTTTAAGAACTGAAAGTATTTAAGGGACATACTATGTAACTCATTAGGTTGATTTCAACTTATTAGCAGCTAACGGTTTTATATCCCTTGTGTTTTATTGAGAATATGACCCTTCTTAGGATGATGAGATAATCCTATTTCTATAGCTCTGTCTCTAGAGAGATAGGTAGAGAGCTGAGATTTAAGAAAGCCCAGTTATTTTTCATGTGGCTTTAGTTTCTTCTCATGTCGTAGGGCTTAATATCTCTGTCTCATGTGTCTTTCAAAACATATGTGAGAAATCAGAATTAAAAACATTCTTTGAATACTTAAAATGCATAAAGGTCTATTTTTAATATGTTAGTCATAGGCCCTGGAGAAACCCCATTGGTTTATTTGGAAGATCAATATTTTACAAGTTTTAAACTGTGTTATTTCTAAGACTTGATATTTTAATTTAAAAAGAAAGATTTTAAAGAAGCTATTAATTTAGTATTTGGTATATTTAAGTACTAAATATAAATTTAACATTCTGTGTTTACCATGCTATCCATTATCTAGGTAGATGATAGAGTGATAGTTTAAAAGTATTTACCAAGACTCTACTATATGTCAGGTGTTTCATGCTATATTTGGAAATGAGATTGGGAAATAAAATTAATTGTGAAATGATCAAAATACTAATGTGTGTAGCTCAGATATATATGTAGAGTTTAAGAGAAGGGAAAATCCATATGGGTTGTCATAGTTTGAGACAACTCCCTTAAAAAGGAGGCTCAAGGTACATCCTGAACGATGGGAAGAATTTCAGGTAAGTGGAAAGGTAAATATGAAGTTTCCACTAGAAATTGTCCATGGTATTATTTATTTTAACTTGAAATTACACATTGTTTAAAACAAGTTATGTCTCAGACTTTAATCATTAGCTGTCATGCCAATATCAGCATTCAGACCGACTTTCACATACATATACAGCTCTGCACACATAGTTCATAGGTAGTGAAGTGCTGAAAAGTTCAGGAGGAGGCAGCTTTAGTTAGACTTGTATGATGGGGGGCCTACTTCAGCTCTAGTTGGGAGGGAGTGACCCAGGGAAATTCCTTTTATTTCTCCAAGTAATAAAAAAAGCTATCTTTGAGGGACTAAGATAAACTATTAACTTACAGTACAGTAAAAACAATCAGCTAGTTGAATTGGATGATACAAAAGCTTTGTTTGAATGGTTAATTTACACAGTGGTGAGGGCATTGGCCCAGTGGAAGAGGACCAAGTCTGCCAAAGCATGTTGTTTCTGGAAGAAGGGAAGGGTACTAGGAAGACACAACAGCAAATATCCACTACTCTGTATTTGAAGACTATGTTCATTGTATCCCCTGATATTCCCTACATAATTTTTCCTTCTGAGTTTGGTACTTGTAAAAATGCTTTGTTCTGCAAGTCACAGAATATTCAAATTTTAACAGCATGCCTATTGCATTAACAGAAGTACACAGAGAGGCTGCTTTGATAGCTCATTGATGTCAGTAAAGGGGCTTTATATCTTTTTTGCATCTTCTCTATAATTCCCCAGTTCCTTTCTGAGGTGTATTACCTCCTGGTCACAAATGGCTGCCAAATGTACAGAAATAAAGTCCTGACCACATTCAAGGTAGGAAGTAGAGGATCTGCCAGAATGGCAAGGGAGACAGATCGCCTTATGTTCTCCTGGCTTTTTGTTAGGCACAAAACACTCAGGAACTCTATAACATTTAGTTTATTTTTTAAATATTTATTTATTTTTAAATATTTATTTATTTATTTTAGACAGAGCATGAGTAGGAGGGATAGAGGGAGAGGGATAGAGAGTCTCATGCAGACTCCATGAAGCCCCATGAGGGGCTTGATCCCATCATCTTGGATCGGATCACGACCTGAGCTGAAACCAAGAGTCCGATGCTTAACTGACTGTGCCACCCAGGCACCCCTTATTTTATTTTATTTTTTTTAAATTTATTTATTTGGGGGAGAGAGAATGAGAGAGAGAGAGAGCCTGAGAGGGGGGAGGGTCAGAGGAAGAAGCAGACTCCCCGCTGAGAAGGGAGTCCGATGAAGGACATCCCGGGACTCCAGGATCATGACCTGAGCCAAAGGCAGTCGCTTAACCAACTGAGCCACTCAGGCGCCCAGGGTTATTTTATTTTTAAAAATCAGCTTTATTGAGTTATAATTTAGCAAATTTAAGGGTGCAAATTAAATTTTGACAGTGTGTATAGTCATGTAATGAACACCATAATCATGACACAGAATCTTTACATCACGCCAAAAAGTTGAGATGTTTCTTCTTAATGGATCCAGGTAGAGTACAGTTTTTTAACTGGCAGTCTTAAAATCCTCTGTCCTTGATATATTTTCATAATCCTGATCCTGAGATCTTAATGAAAGCTGACATTATAGTGATAGGTAATGTTTATTAAAGTGTTTCCGTGTGCTAGTTACTACACTATTTGACATATTTAACTGTTTTTAACCTCCATATATATTTGACATACATAGTTTAATTCTTGAAACAACAGGATGGGATAGGCTCTATCAACAGGACTGCTTCTAGTCTATACGGTGCCTTTGTGTGAAGTAGAAAAAGAAAGCCCCTCTAAACTGAACCCCTTTATGGAGTATGTCAGCCTTGCATCTGGATGAGCCAGCCTTGTCAGTTTCCATTTTATGATATGAAAACGTCAGCTTTGAGGAGTGAATTGACCTGTTCATGGTTATATAGCTGGGGGAATATCTTGGCTTTTGACAATAGGATTTTATTCACTAACAACTTTGGTAGGTTTAGTCATTGACTAAACAATTCCTTGAATTTCCTTGTCAAGTTTTGCTTCCTTCCTGTTATCTGTTTATGCATTCTCATATACTTATTCAGGTTTATCTCTCATTGATTTATTCACGTATAGTAATTTTCTCAGTTATTACACTATTAACAATTATTGCAATTACTGTTTGTTCATGGAACCTTGTATAATTATATTTATCTTTTTAGTGGAAATTAGGTTTAGATGATAATTATTACATTAATTTTTAATTGACTGGTTATTAGCAAACTGTATGAATGAGTTTATTCGTATTCAGACACATAAAAAGCTCATATGTATGAGGTTTTTGTTTCTGATAAAATCATTCTTCATAAAAAAAATCTCAAACCTCTTTGAATAATTATGTATCTTGTTTTATGAGTCATGGAAGGTTATTAGGTTCTATTAAATTGCTTGATGATGCCATAATTTAAAATGACAAATCTGGTTTACATTATATGTCTTGTACAATTTTTATATAATTTTATGATTTTAAAGCTGTCATGGAAAATTCCAGGGGAAATATCTTTGGGAATTGCAAAACAATTGTTTTGAAATAAATTGTTTAGTTGTCAGTCTGTACTGTATTTTGTGAATGTAATCTGTAATTGGAATTTTCTTCTTTTTCCTGTCATTGAGAGCAAGTAAGTTAAAATCAGATGTTCATTTCTTGCTATTTAAGTCCATGGTTTACTCATTTTGTCTCCTGAAAAATAGGTATAATTAGATCTCTTGCATAATTTACTAAATATTCTATAAAATGCCATATACAGATTAGTAAAAAACTAGAAATGTTGACAGAAAAAACTCCCAATTAGAAAATGATTGATTAGTTTGTTAAGGTTGATACAGTATTAGTGTCATTAATATTCAGATTCTAAGACTGTAAAGCAAGTAACTTAACCTGGAGTGTCTACTGTGTGTTAAAATCAAAGAGCCTGCCGGTTCTTTAGATACACTACTTTTTGGAGTAAACTTGTGTCACTATTTCTTCAATTTTGTTTTTGTTTCTCAAAGATAATGCTTCTCCATGAAATATCACAAGAGCTCTTTCAAGGGAAAGAAGATTTTTTGTTGTTGTTGTTGTTACATGCCAATTCAAGGTATAAATCTGGGACAGCACATTACTTTAGAGCAGTGGTTCTCAAAGTGTGGTTCTCAGATCAGTAGCATCTGCATCACCTGAAATCTGGTTTGAAATGTGAATTCTAGGGCTCCATCCCTAGATGATCTGCTGGATCAGAAACTCTGGGATGAGCCCAGGGATCTGTCTGTGCTTTACGAATTTCCCAAGGGATTCTGATGCATGCTAGGATTTGAGAACTACTGTTTTAAAGTAAATTTAGTGTAGCCAAATTACCTAGGTTGTATTAATTATTTAAAATATTTTACTCCTGGGAGTAGAACTGCTAAGTCACAGGGTATGGACATACTCAACTTTACTAGGTAATGCTAAATAGTTTTATAAACACTTTTTGGGGTGCCTGGGTGGCTCAGTCAGGTGTCTGCCTTCAGCTCAGGTCATGATCCTGGGGTCCTGGGATCAAACCCCGCATTGGGGTTCCCTTCTTAGCAGGGAGCCTGCTTCTCTCTCTGCTCCTCCCCCTGCTTGTGCTCTTTAGATAAATAAATATTTTTTTTTTTTTAAAGAAAACATAAGATACTGGACAAGAGGAGAGTAAGGTAGGGTTGGATAACTGATCGCCTTCCAAATTCCAAGGGAAGCTTATTAAAATACTGATTAACAAAGCATAAAGTTAAATATACATGTTAAACTTTAATATTTTAGTGAAAGCTCTAAAAAAAGTAGAGTGCCCATTTTTCACACCAGTTTTTTATATTTTTTAAGATTTTGTTTATTTATTTGACAGAGACATAGCGAGAGAGGGAACACAAGCGGGGGGAGCGGCAGGCAGAGGGAGAAGCAGGCTTCCTGCTGAGCAGGGATCCTGATGTGGGGCTCGATCCCAGAATCCTGGGATCATGACCTGAGCCAAAGGCAGATGCTTAACGAAGGAGCCACCCAGGCGCCCCTCACACCAGTTTTTAAGGAATTTTAGTATCATCTCAGTGACAGAACTATCACTGCATTTAATAAGGAAACTTTTTACCTTAATAAGGAAATTTTTTACCTTATGCAATTACCTTATTCAATATGTTACTATACACATATACAAATACCTAAAATTAATAAGACTGGCAATACCAAGTGTTGATGAGAATATGAAGTAACTGGAATTTTCATACGTGGCTGGTAGTAACACAAAAATATACAACTACTTTGAAAACCGTTTGGCAATTTTTGTAAAGTTAAACATAAATTTACCTCTCCTAGATATTTTCCTAAGATAAACATATGTCCACAAAATGACTTAAATACAAATGTTCATAGCAGCTTTATCTACAATGGTCAGAAAACCTTAAACAGTTCATCATCAGGTAAGTAGATACCCACATTGTAGAATATCCACACAACAGAAGGGAATAGGACTCAGCAGAAAAGAAAAAAAGAAACCAACTACTGCTACATACAACAATACCGATAAATCTCAGGTACATTTTGCTGCATGAAAGAAGCCAGATGCAAAATCATACATACTGTATGGTTCCATTTATAGGAGATTCTAGAAAAGATAAAACTAATCTCTAGTTATAGAACAGATCTGTGGTTGAGCTGGAGGGACTAACAGCAAAGAGACACAAGGGAATTTTGTGAGGTGATGAAAATGTTCTACATCTTGATTATGGTGGTGGTTAAATAAGTGTACACTTTTGTCAGAACCCAAACTGCATACTTTAAATGGGTATATTTTCTTTTATGTGAATTATACCACAACAAAATGTATGTAGGTATGTGTATATATAATTTTAATATGAATTAAAAACTTAAATTTTTTTTTAAGATTTTATTTATTTATTTGAGAGAGAGAATGGGTGAGAGAGAGAGAGAGTGAGTGCACAAGCTGGCGGGGAGAGGAAGAGGGACAAGCAGACTCCCCACTGCGCATGGAGCCTGATTCAGGGCTCGATCCCAGGACCTTGGGATCATGACCCGAGCCAAAGGCAGACACTTAACTGACTGACCCACCCAGGCATCTCTAAAAACTTAAATGTTAAAGACAAAACATTAAACACCTTCTGGGAGAAAAATACCAGAAAATAGTTCTGTGTTTTCTGGGTAGAAAAGCATTTTTTAAACAAATCATAGAAATAAAAATTACAAGTGAAAAGATGAATGAATTTGACTACATTAAAATTATGAGCTCCCTTTCTTCTAAGATGCATCAGAGTGATAAGAAAAATTATTACCAACAAAAAGATATTTGAAATATAAAATGAGAAAATATTAGTATCCAGAATATTTTAAAACTGTGAATCAAAAAAGACAACCCAGTCAAGTAATGGGCAAAGATAAAAATAAGCAATTCACTTAAGTGCAAACATGACTGGTCAATAAATATATAAAATGATGTTAAAACTAATTAGAGATATTCAGATTAAATCTAAGACTTGATACCATTTCACATCTACCAGATTTGTAGAAATTAATGTGCCTGACAAAGTTAGGTACAAGGACAGTAAGACTTACAGTAAGACTGGTAACATGATAATCTCAATGGGAACAAATGTTTATTAATTTTTTTTTTTTAGATTTTATTTATTTATTTGACAGAGCTGGACATAGGGCTTGATCCCATGACAGAGCTGGGATCATGCATGACCTGAGCCAAAGGCAGATGCTTAACCGACTGAGCCACCCAGGTGTCCCTATTTTCTTTTAAAAAAATTCTTAGTCATAAGTTTTAAAAAGCGATCTTTTTTTTTTTTAGTAAAAGGTGAAAGATTTAAAAAGCAATATTTTTTTTAAAAAATATTTTATCTAGAATTTTAAGTGGTCTGGTGTTAGTAGTTGAAGGTCTTTTGTTTTGCTTTTAAGGTTTATTCTCCCTCAGTAAAAAAGAAGTATATTCCCATGGAAGAGAATTGCAAAAATATATAAAAGTATGAAGGAGAAAATAAGATATCTCATGTAATCTTACTTCCCAGACACAACTATAATCTGGATTTTTGTTTCTCTATTTGATTTTCAAAATTATACATATAAATATATGGAAATAACATATTTTAGGATAATTTAGCATTAAAAATGTTTAGCTCTTCTCAGTCCCCATTCTTTTTTTTTTTTTTTTTAAGATTTTTATTTATTTATCTGAGAGAGAGAGACAGCGAGAGAGGGAACACAAGCAGAGGGGGAGTTGGAGAGGGAGAAGAAGGCTTCCCACTGAACAGGGAGCCTGATGTTGGGCTCGATCCCAGGACCCTGGGACCATGACCTGAGGTGAAGGCAGATACTTAACGACTGAGCCACCCAGGTGCCCCTCAATCCCCATTTTTTCATATATCCTTTAACATTAAGTATATAGTGTGTTCTAGAACCCTTTTAAGACTTTTGTTTGACTAGTGTTAAATTATAAAAATAAAACCTACTAAAAGGTAGGTTTTATTAAATGCAATGTAAATTGCATTTACATTGTTGTGACTGTATATTTGAGAATAATTTTATGAAAATATTTTAAAACAGAAGTACAATAGAATATATGTAACTATAATCACAATTAAGAAAATGTGTTCTAAAGTATAGCAAGATTGAAATATTATTTGACCTGAGTACCATGTTTGATCTTGCTCTGAGTCAAGGGTGTTAAATTGTATTAATGTTTTGCTTTCTCTGTTTTTATGGAAACCCTATAGTGAGGTAAGTAGTGCAAACTGAATTCATCTATTTTTATGTTTTTCCTGACAAAATTTATGTTTTCATCACGAAAGCAGAAGCTTCAAATTTATTTTCTGATATTTAAATTCCCTAGTTAAGGGCAGAGACAAGATTTAAAATGTCTAATCTTGGGGCGCCTGAGTGGCTCAGTCGTTAAGCATCTGCCTTCAGCTCAGGTCATGATCCCAGGGTCCTGGGATCGAGCCCCGCATTGGGCTGCCTGCTCTCAGCGGGAGATTGCTTCTCCTTCTCCCACTCCCCCTGCTTGTGTTCCTTCTCTTGCTGTCTCTCTCTGTCAAATAAATAAATAAAATCTTTAAAAAAAAAAAAGTCTAATCTCTTAGGGCTTAAAAATACAAGCAATTATGGTATGTTGGATTTATTACTTTTGTAGATTAAAATCAATGGGATTTTAGCAATTAATGACAGAATTGCATATAATGGTTTTAGGGTATAAATAGTCTTAGTAAGCCATCTGTAGCAGTTTTTAATTCTCAACATAATTGCATAGAGTAGTTTATGTTTTCTAAGGAAAAGTCTCTAGACAAACTGCCTTATTTTACTTATATTTTAGGCTTATCCCCTGAATGAATCTGGTATCTGTGAGCTATTCCTCTTTGAAGATTTGGGAGTTTGCAGAAGTAGAGAGATAATAAAATCATGATTTGAAAAACTGCATACTATTTAGAGATGGCAGCTTTTTTCTAAGCCACTATCAGTTCTTCTTTTGCATGTGGTAGGTGGGGGAGAAGGGAGAAATAACACTCTCCCCTTCTGTTTAGATGTGCAAGTTTATCATTTGGGCCTAAGAATGTCCAACCTGGAAATCAGTTGGGTGGAATAGAATCTGTCAGTTGGCATTTAGTTATAGGATGCAGATGGTCTTTTTTTTTTTTAAATTAATTTATTTTTTATTCTTATGTTAATCCCCATACATTACATCATTAGTTTTAGATGAAGGGTTCCATGATTCATTGTTTGTGCATAACACCCAGTGCTCCATGCAGAATGTGCCCTCCTCAATACCCACCACCAGGCTAACCCATCCTCCCACCCCCCTCCCCTCTAGAACCCTGTTTGTTTTTCAGAGTCCAGCAGATGGTCATTTCTAATATGTGGATATGTGCCTGAGGATGAGGCCCATAGATCATTTTGTTTTTCTTAGTGTGAACTTCAGGTGCAAGAATTGAGTTAATCTTTTTTTTTTTTTAAAGATTTTATTTATTTATTTGAGAGAGAGAGAATGAGAAACAGATAACAAGAGAGGGAAGAGGGTCAGAGGGAGAAGCAGACCCCCCGCCGAGCAGGGAGCCCGATGTGGGACTCGATCCCGGGACTCCAGGATCATGACCTGAGCCGAAGGCAGTCGCTTAACCAACTGAGCCACCCAGGTGCCCGAATTGAGTTAATCTTAATCATTCATGGCTATCTCATCACTACTTAATATCTTTTGTCTTCTTTTGTGATTTTCCCCCCTTTATCTTCATTACTTACAATCATTTCAGTGTGTGTCTATAAGCACCCATTTTTTTTTAATTTAACATATGCCTTTTTAAAAAAAGATTTTATTTAAATTCATTTGAGAGAGCGAGCACAAGCAGAGGGAGAGGCAGAGTGAGAGGGAGAAGCAGACTCCCCGCTGAGTGGGGAGCCCGACGTGGGGCTTGATCCCAGGACCTGGAGATTATGACCTGAGCTGAAGGCAGACGCTTAACCATCTGAGCCACCCAGGTGCCCCTAACATATTCCTTTTTAATCTTATGTTCATATTCCATAACAAACATGCTGCTATTTGTGTGTGTGTGTGTGTGTGTGAGTTTCTAGTTTATGTAGATGGTGTTATGCTATACAGTGCACTCCTAATTTTCCCCTTCAACAATTAAAAAATATTTTGTTATTAAAGTATATTGTTTTTTTGTTTTCATCATACACATTTATTACATTTCATTTACCCATTCTTTTATTGATGGAAACCTTAGAGCCTCCGCTATCTTGGTATGAGAAACAATGCTTCAACAATTATCTCTGTAGGTGTTCGCTTGAGGACAAGGGTTGGGTGTCAGGATGTATTCATACCTAATGTTCTTCCACCAACAGTTCATGAGGCTTTTACCAATTGGTATTATCTGATCTTTTAAAGATTTTTTTTTTATTATTTTTATTTATTTGACAGAGAGAGGCACAGTGAGAAAGGGAACACAAGCAGGGGGAGTGGGAGAGGGAGAAGCAGGCTTCCCGCTGAGCAGGGAGCCCGATGCGGGGCTCGATCCCAGGACCCTGGGATCATGACCTGAGCCGAAGGCAGACGCTTAACGACTGAGCCACCCAGGTGCCCCGTATTATCTGATCTTTTAAATTTTACTATTCAAATGTAGCTGAAGTGTCATCTCATCCTTTTAATTTGCATTTCTCTGATTATTAATGAGGTCAAACATCGTATGCTTATTAGCCATTGAAGGTTTTCCTTTTTATAAATTGTATTCATAGTCTTGCCCATTTTACCTATAGATTTCCAGTTTTGGGGGGATGATTTATAGGGATTCCCTGTACATTATTATAATTAATCCTTGACTGTCTTTATTGGGAATACCTTCCCTCAATCTGTCATTCATAATTTGTGAAATTCTTCATTGAACAGGAATATTTTATGAAATTTACATTAAAATTAATTGTTTTCTTATGGCATGAAATTTTGACTATTTTAAAAAATGATTTCCTACTCTACCCCCACGGTCTCAGATACCAAATCCTACATCTTTTTTCTTTAGCTTTATATTTTTGCATTGCTCTTGTCTCTTTACACTGAGGCACTGTCCCATACAATTTACCCCAGAATGCATCCCAAACCTACTAATTTATGATATCTATTACAAAGCTCCTCTGTTCTTTTCCAATGGCCTAATTGTCTGTTCTTGCACTCATTAATTACTGTCTGTCTGTCTCTCTGCATATCTATCTGTCTCATCTCTCTGTCATTTATCTTTATCTCTTTGGCTTTATAATATTTGCTAGAGCAAGTCCTCCATTTTTTTCTTATTTTTCTAAATTGTCCTACCTACTTACGATTCTGTTTTTCATTATAAATTATAGAAAGCACCTAACAAATTGCATTCAGTTTTACTCAGTATTTCTTGGCATGACATGAAATTTGTATAGTAGTCGGGGGGACAGTTGGTATCTTTTAACTATTTGTTTCATCCATGAACATAATGTGACTTTTTACTCAGTTTTTTTGTTTTGTTTTGTTTTTTAAAGATTTATTTATTTATTTATTTGAGAGAGAGAGAATGAGAGAGAGCATGAGAGGGGAGAGGGTCAGAGGGAGAAGCAGACTCCCCACTGAGCGGGGAGCCCAATGTGGGACTCGATCCCGGGACTCCAGGATCATGACCTGAGCTGAAGGCAGTCGCTTAATCAACTGAGCCACCCAGGCGCCCAGTTTTTTTTTTTTTAAAGATTTTATTTATTTATTTGACAGAGACACAGTGAGAGAAGGAACACAAGCAGGGGGAGCGGGAGCGGGAGAGGGAGAAGCAGGCTTCCTGCGGAGCAGGGAGCCTGATGCAGGGCTCGATCCCAGGACCCTGGGACCATGACCTGAGCCGAAGGCAGACGCTTAACGACTGAGCCACCCAGGTGCCCTTTACTCAGTTTTAAACATTTTTAATAGAGTTGTTATTTTTTCCTGCAAATGTCCTTTTACTTTAGGGTAATGCCTAGATAATTGATAGGTACTTTGTAAAGGCTGTTGCTAGTATCTTGTTTTCTTTACATTAGTTAGTTATTGTTACAGACCTATCTGTATTTTCATGGTAATATTTTATTTGCAACCTTTTCTCAACTCTTAGTTATAAAAGTATTTTGTTGATTTTCTTGGGTTGGCAATGCAAGAGATAATATTATTTGTAAAAAATAGCATTTTGATTTTCTTTAAAATCCTCATACTTCTGTTTCTTTTCTTTGGCTTATGACATTGACTTATGGCTTTTTTATGGTTTATGGCTTTTAATATATGTTTAAGAGTGACAGTGTTTCTGATATTATAGGGAATATGTCTAAACTTGTACCATTGATTATGTGTTTTCTGTGGAATTTGGGCAGATATATATCAAGTTAAGAAAGGCCTCTTCTGTTTCTGGTTTACTAAATTTTTTTTTTCCTTTTTAATGATCTATTGAGATTTGTGTAATGCCTCTTCTGCATCTATTGAAATGATCAGGTCTTTTTTTCTGTTTTAGTCCATTAATGTACATTATGATGATTAGATCTTTTGATGTTATAGTTGCTACATTCCTGTGATAAACCCTGTTTGGTCATGATATAGAGTAGTTAGTTTATATTTTATTTAGGATTTTAGGATCTATGTTTATATGTTGAAATGATCCTATAATTCATTTCTTGTATCCAGATTGGGTTTTAGGTTAATACTTAGCTTTGCAGTATAATCAGGGAGTTTACGTTCTTTTTATACTGTCTAGAATTTTTCTTTTTTTATAAGTTTTTTATTTTGATTTCAGTATAGTTAACAACCGTGTTCTATTAGTTTCAGCCACTTTGGAAAACAGTATGGAGGTTCCTCAGAAGGTTAAAAATAGAACTACTTTACGATCCTATAATCACACTACAGGGTATTTACTTCCTAGAATTTCATGAATGAGTTCATCATTGCTTTCAACGCATCAGACAGTGGGCTGAGGGGTTACTCTCGATTAGCAGGGAACCCATTGACACTTTTCTGTCTGTTACAGTGTTGTGCTGAAAATATTTAACAACAGGCTGGGGCAAAGGAGGGGGGAGCTTACTGATTTAAGTGTTTGCCAATTTCAGTGGTGTAAATATTGCCACCGTGTTTGATTTAAAGCTACCAATATGAAGTCTTCATATTTGAAGTTGTGAAGAAATATGCATAATCAGCTCCTGTGAACTGGCACAGGCTGGTTCCAGCATACCACTAGTCTGTCACCACATCTGACTATGACAACCTTCAGAGAGTAATGGCAGCTGCTTCATTTCTGCCTTCCAAATCTTTTACACATTTCTCTTTTGGCCAGCTTAAACTCAACTATTCAGGGAAGATGATTCTGGGACTCTTATTTCTAGCTTAACACATCATATTTAGCTTAACTTAAAATAAACTGCCATAGGGGTGCCTGCCTGGCTCAGTCAGTAGAGCGTTGGAACTCCTGATCTCAGGGTTGTGAAGCCTACTTAAAAAAAAAAAATAAATAAAATAAACTGCCATAACTACCACTTTTAAGTTATATGATGGCTGTTGGTCTGCTCAACTTTCCTATTTTGATATTTTATATATTTCCAAAATATATTTTGGAATATATAGGTTTCAATTTGTTACCCTATAGTTTTCCATAGCATTTAAAAATTTTTAAATACTGTCATATTGTAATTTACCCACTTTAATTCTAATATACACATTTTAAATTCTTTTTCTTGATTTGTCTTTCCAGACGTTTGTTAACTTACTAGCTTTTGGCTTTACCAACCATCTCTATTTCATTGATCTCTTTTTTTTTTTTTTAAGATTTTATTTTTAAGTAATCTCTCTACCCAATGTGGGGCTCGAACTCACAACCCTGAGATCAAGAGTTACATGCTCCCCCAACTGAGCCAGCCGGGCACCCCTCTATTTCATTGATTTCTATCCTTATCTTTATTATTTCTTTCCTTCTGTTATTCCTTCTTTTATGACTTTTTCTTGTTTTATTTTTAAATTTTTTTTAAATTTTATTATGTTATGTTAATCACCATACATCACATCATTAGTTTTTGATGTAGCATTCCATGATTCATTGTTTGCGTATAACAAACAGTGCTCCATTCAGTACGTGCCCTCTTTAATACCCATCACCAGGCTAACCCATCCCCCTACCCCCGTCCCCTCTAGAACCCTCAGTTTGTTTCTCAGAGTTCATAGTCTCTCATGGTTCGTCTCCCCCTTTGATTCCCTCCTTTCATTTTTCCCTTCCTACTATTTTCTTTTTTTTTTTTTTTTAAACATATAATGTATTATTTGTTTCAGAGGTACAGGTCTGTGATTCGACAGTCTTACACAATTCACAGCACTCACCATAGCATGTTTTTTTCTTGTTTTAATCTTTTACTCCTATAGCCTGTTTATACTATCCCTTTTTTGTCCCTTAGGATTTTTTCCCCTTAAGGTGTGTGGTTAAGGTGTGTGTTGTTTTATATAAATTTGTTTCCCTGATTTTATTTAGTTTTATAGTTAGTTACTTGATGTATCCAACTTTATTCTTCTTGTTTCTTTTTATCAGAGTTCATTTGCATTTATTATGAATAACAAGAGGTTGGATTTATATCTGCAATTTCATTTAACAAGTAAGTCTGTCTTTTTACAAACATTACAAGGACTTAAAGATACTTCAACATATACTGCCCACTCTCAATTAATATATTATTTATCAAGTATTTTACTTCTGTGTTGTTTTTCCAGCCACACGTAGATGACATCATCATCATCACTACCTCTTAGAATAAATTTTTATCCATAATTACCTACCCCCCCCTTTTTTTTTTAACATTTCTTCTTAGATTTTCGACTTTTCTCTAGCAGTCTTTGTTGTGTTTCTCAAACCCAAGTATTATTATCCTAAAGCAACCTTAAATGTTCTCATCTAAATGTTTTCTCTCATCTGCTTTCCCCATTTTTTCTGGAATACCAAATTTGTGTTGGAATTTACACCTTATCTTCTCTCTTCTAACTTTTTATTTTGTTTCTCTTTGACTCTGTGTACTTCATTCTGAGTTAGTTCTTCAGTTCTGTCTTTTTTAGTTCATAAATCACCTCTTCAGAGGTGTCTTTAACTGGTCCAATGTATTTTAAATTTTACTTATATTTTCTGTTTCTGACACTTCTCTTTGATTTTTTTTCAAGTGTTCTTGATATTTTTAATAGTCTTTTTTTCCTCTGCTTCCAATTCCCTTTTTTTAGTTCCTTAAACACATTATTCTTTTCTTTTTAAAGATTTATTTATTTGAGAGAGAGAGAAAGAGAATGTGTGAGTGTGCACGGGGGGAGGGGCAGAGAGAGAATCTCAAGCTCACTCCCTCCTGAGCATGGAGCCTTATGTGGGCTTGATCCCATGACCCTGAGATCATGACCTAAGCCAAAATCAAGAGTGCGACGTTCAACCAACTGGGCCACCCAAACGCCCCTAAATATTCTTAATTTATATTTTAGATCATATGATTCTAGTCTTGATAGTCTTCAAATGTATGCTTTCATTTAATCCTCACCACAATTATGTCACTCTATAACACTCCATATTCTTACTTCTGGATAAGGAAACTGGGGCTGGGAATACCAAATAATCCATCCAAATCACAGATTTAATAAGTGTGTAGGCTGAGATTTTAATGATGGTCTGTTTGACCTCAGAAATGCCATTGATGTGATCAAACTTCATTTTACCATTCACTGTTTATTGGGCTACTAATATATGTTCCATTAGATAGCATGCTAGACTCTGAGTGCATTGAGGATGGGAATAATGTAACCTAATATTCAATACTGTATCACAAACATTTGTTGCAGAGCAGAAAAAACTGGACAAACTCAGTTAATATTTGTAGGATTACATAGTTATTGCCATAGGATTTCATTACTGCATCTCTTATGAGTGCAGATGCAGTAAGTTTAGAGGATCAATATATTTGCCTCAGTAACCCCAGACTGCCTCTGTAGTAGGATGTGAGGGCTAGTTCTGTATTATCTTTGTTGTCTATACTTATATTTACTTCCATTCCACCACTTTAGGTGGTAGTGGTGGATTGTGGGTATCTTCCTGTACCTTTGCTTATTTGGACTTTTGTCTTAATTTATTCACTAATGCTAGTCTCTTTTTCCCAGTCCATCCTGAATACCACCAACACATTCTTTCTGAAGTAGGCTCTTATTATAAAATTGCTTGACTCAGAAACTTTCAGTATTACCTCTCTCTTTCCTTTAGTACATTATTTAAACTCTTCTCTTCACATTCACACCAGTCTTCAGTATGGGCCCAACCTTCATTTTCAGGCTTATCTTCCACTACTTCCCCACATAAAAACAATAGTTATTAATAACAGTTAATGCACTTTTTATGTGCCTGGTGTCATCTTAAGAGCTTGACATATATTATGTCGTGTAATCTTTGAAACAAATCTAGGGATATGTACCAGTATCCTTATTTTATAGATGAGGACACTGAGGTTTAGAGGGCTTTAATTTGCGCAAGTTCAGACAGCCTAACAAGGGGTGAAGCTGTAATTTGAATCCAGATAGCCTTTCTCCAAAGATGATACTGCAGATCACCACTTTGCATTGTAAATCAAGCACATTGCTTACCTGTACCCTATTCTGAAACCAAAATCAAGCTTTTGTTGTGTCCCAAACCTACATTATACTGTTTTGCTTCTATTCTTTTGTTTACACTCTTCTGCAATGCCTCATGGGTCACATGTTACAGTCTACCATGGGCCCAACTTAAATTTCATTTCTTGCAGATCTTCCCTTATTTCTCAACTCCTAAGGTACTGCATGTGCTCTTCCTTATAGCACTGTTGCAGACATATTTATTACCATGGTCTTTATCTGTGCTCTTTCTCCCTGGTTCAGGGATCAGTTTTTGGAGGGTAGATGATGTCTATTTCTTCTGCAAGAACTTGTGTGGGGATTTGTATGAGCAGAAGTTTAGATGCTGCTTCTGCCACTTGGTAGGTGTGTGATCTTGAGCAACCTGCTTAATGCTCGGTGTGGTGTCTGTTTCCTCTCTTGTAAAATGAAGATGACAGCCTACTTCACAGGGCTATAAGGAGAGAGAAATAAGGTAACACACGTAAAGGTGCTGGCACTTAAGTGGTGTTCATCCATTGCTATATTCTGTTCTCTTCCCACTTCATACGAGTGCAGGACCTTGAATATATTGCGTATTTGGTAGAAGATGTTGAAAGCGTGAATGAATGCCCGTTGTGTCTGTCACTGGTGGACTTTACCAGTGTGTTCTGCAATTATCTTCTTTGATTGGGATTTTCTTGATGTTGCCCCCTCCTTCTCTCAAATAAAAGCTGCCAGCCTCATGGTATATTTTTCAGGTTATCTTACTTTTTTAGGTAATAGTGGCTTTAATTGGTTCAAGAGATAAACTAATCCTTTCTATTGAATTAGTTGTCTTATGTTTCTTTCTTTGAGGACAAGTAAGTCTTAATCCATTTCAGTGCAGAGACTCCTATAAATAATGAATCCTTTGTGGGAGTTTCTTGTTGGGTTTAAAGAGAGTTACTTTGGATATATGGGCTTTTTTTTTTTTTTTTAAGGATCCACCATGGCTGCTGTTCTCCTTATTCATGGGACTAAGCCTACTTCCATTTTTCCTCCTGTTGCTATGAGCAAGTGGTATAGGGTTTGTCATTTAGATAACAGGGGAATTTGAAACAGAATTTCTTCATTGCTGAGATCACTTTCAACATAACAAATGAGAAGTGAAAGCCTCTTTCCTTTGTGGGTGTCATATGGAATCAGTATGATCAGCAGATCACAATGGGTCCTGCCACACTGGATATAGGTTTCCATCTTTCCACTCAGTATCATTGTCTGCCTGCTGTCTGAGCAAGATTCAAGGAAATTTGTTTTGTTTTGTTTTTCAAGGAAGTTTTCTTGTTGTTAGCCTCTGAAGTAAATCCAGGATCCTTCAGGATATTCTTCATAGACATTATTCCATGTCTGTTTTTGTTTAGAAGATGGATTGAAATTTTTTTTTTGGAGTCCACATATGGGCTCCAAAATAAAATGTTTTAAAAGGCATTGAAGTATGTGTGTGTATGTGTGTGTATATATATATATATGTAGCCTCTAAAGACCTAATTTTATTTGCATATTAGTTTTCTTATGCTCTGCTTATTTGACCCAGATTTAATAATAAGAACAGCTTTTACGAATGAATACCCTTAGGAAAAGAAAACGAAACTATCGTTTTGGATGCTTTGTAATAGCTACACAATGCATACTTTTTCTACAAATGTTATCAAGTGAAGCAGTCTTTTATACAAAGCAAAATAAAGCTGTTGCTGTAATTAGTGTGAGCATTCCAAACAAAACAAGGCTAATTACTGGATGGACAAAAAAAAAAGTGAATTTTGTGAAATAGGCCATCTTCCTTACAAGGTAGGTTTTTCTTTCTTTCTTTTTTTTTTCCCTTTCTGTTCCTTCAACTCTGGAGAATAGGAATTTTGATGACATTAACATAGCTTATTAATGATCATTGTAAGTCACTCCATCCACCTAATTAAATCATCAGTTACAATTGGTTACAAGGGAGTATAATTTAAATGGAACTGTTCTGGCAAACTAGATGCCACTTCACTCCTAAATATTTAATATTCCCTGTGGTTAGATTAATCGGAAGGTTTAAGGAGCCATTTAGCCAGGTCTTTCAAAGGCAAGTGACAGACATTTTTGACGCCTTTTGGAAAAGGACAAATTAATTATAAATAAATTTCTGCTTAAACTCTTGTGTCATTGGGTATAATGCAGACTGAGAAATTATAATTAAAACAGTTTTTGAATTTCATTAGTAAGATAGCTGAGCCCCTGAAGGAAAATTGATTTAAGTACTTTATTAAGACCAGGAAGTAGAGTTAAAAAAATATACATCTGGTTGCATTAAAATAGTTCAGAAACTAGATAAGAGGCATAAATATTTTATCACTCAAGAAGTCTGTTAACTGAGCATTTACTATGTAATAGCACTAAGGTAGGTTGTGGGGATTTAGTTAACAAAATGGAATGATCCCTGCAATATTATAGCAGGAAACAGATCTTAATAATTACAAGTGTAATGAGTGCTACAAAGAAGAAAAGGGAATTGACAAATTTTTTTAGAAAGATTTATTTATTTCAGTGAGAGAGAGAGAGAGAACACGGCGGGGAGGGGCAGAGGAAGGGGAGAGAGAAACCCACACAGAGCTGGATGTGGGGCCTGATCTCAGAACTCTGAGATCAGACCTGAGCCGAAACCAAGAGTCAGACACTTAACTGACTGCCCCACGCAGGTGCCCCCACAAAATTTTTAATTTGACACTTACCTATTCTAGGTCCTAAAAGGGAGAAAAGCCATGTAAAATTATGCCCACCTTTCTTCTACTTGCCCTTTTTTTAATAAGTACTTGTTTGCCAAGTGGCTAGGTATAATTTTTGTATTTTTTTTTCTTGATTTTATCCCTTTAGACAAGTTTGAATTATGTTTCCTCTATGGACTTGTGGGAAACAAAAGTATTGGTGTCCACTTCCTGGCACTTAAACAAGAAAAGGCATACAGATTCTGCAGTGTCTGCTACCAGTAACAGCCCTTACTTGTAGTTGTTAGGGTCAATTTCATAGTTTCAACAGACTGGAAGCTTCCACCTCAAATGGCCCCTAGGCTCTTAATTTGTTATTTCCATTGCTTCTCTAGTTGCAAACCGGAGCAAAGGAGCTTTTGGGCTCTAGGTGGGAGAAAAACTTGGTTGGCATCAAAAGTGAAACTGAGGAGGGAATAGGAAGTTAACATTTTATAACATTAGTACCTCTTCTTTACCTCTTGTGGAATTTCTCACTGTTTGCATTATGAATGGGGGCTATTTTTCTGTTGATTCCTACCGAATTCAAAGAAAGATTAGATATGCCACTCTGCTCTTTCTGGATGGCTTTTGTTATGAGATAGGTCTTGTGGATTGCTTCAGACAGAAAAGAAAGTATCAGATAAGTGAAAATTGGGGAGAGTTTTTCTGGCAGTAGAACAGCATGTCCAGAATTTTAGGAACTGTCATCCTTGAAGATTGAAAAGAAGTCCAATATGGTTAGAAGGGAGAAAAAGTTGTTTGAGACGAGCTTGGGGAAGTAAGATAAGCTTTATTTTTCCTTGCTTTGGACAAATGTAGAGATTATAGGTTCATGGTTGCCAAAAAATATCCCTTTTAATAAGTTTTTCAAAAAAAGTTTTAAATTTTAGAATAGTTTTAGATTTGTAGAAGTTTGCAAAGATTGTACAGAGTTCTGCCTCATACCCACTTTCCCCTATTATTAACATGTTATACATTGGTATGGTGAATTTGTTACAATTAATAAATCAATATTGATATATTATTACTCATTAAATTTATAGTTTATTCAGATTTTCTTAGTTTTTACTAATGCTCTTTTTTCTTGTTCCAGTATCCTATCAAGGATACCATATTGTATTTAGTGTTATGTCTCTTTAGTTCCTTCTGGTTTTGACAGTTTCTCAGACTTTTTTTGTTTTGATGACCTTGACAGTTTTGAGGAGCACTGATTAGGTACTTTGTAGATTGCCCCTCAAATGGAATTTGTCTGGTGCTTTTCTCATGTTTGGACTAGAGTTATGGGTTCTGGGGAGGAAGAGTACAGAGACTATAAAGTGCCATTCTCATTACATTATGAAAAGGCACATACTTTGAACATGACTTTTCACTGCTGATATTATCTTTTATCTTCTGGCTAAAATACTGTCTGTCAGGTTTCTCCATTCTCCATTCTCCATAGTTACTCTTTTCCCCCCTTTACATACTGTCCTCTTTGGAAAGTAGCCTACACTTGAGAAATGGGAGTTATGCTTTACTTTATGAGGGTAGAATATCGTACATAAGGTATTTAGAATTCTTCTGCATGGAAGATTTATTCCTTTTCCCCCATTTATTTGACTTTATTTATAAATTTTGTTGCTCAAACTTTTCCAGCTTTGACCATTGGGAGCCCTTTCAGTTGGCTTCTGTCCTTTGACTTGCCCTTATTATTATGTTCTTTTGTTTTTACTTTTGTTTGTTTGCTTTTAGCACTTTATCTTCTGGCACTGTAAGATTCTTCAGGCTCATCTTGTATATTCCCTACTTTGGCTCTTGAGGCAGTCATTTCTCCAAGGATTGTTTGTTCCATTTTTTGAAGAATGGCATTAGAAACAAAGATCTGAGCCTTAGATTCACTCATCGCTACAGGGATGTTCTTGCTTCTAGGCCTTCTTAGCTGACAGAGTAAGAAAATAATATGTGTATATACTAACTGTGTATACATACATATCTGTAAGTACTTCTATATGTATCTATTAATATTATGTCAAGGTAAACATGTTAATACTGATGTCTCCAACTGTAATCCATTACTACATGATCATTCTGGTCTCTATTTGTAACCTCGCATTTGTACAGTGACAGACTTGGCTTCTACCATGTGCCATCTATTTACTGAATTGTTCAATTCCAGTATACATGCATGGTGGTTTAAGAATCATCCCTGCTGTTCCCCCTCTACTGTTTTCTTGATGCAGAGGACATGTATTTGAAGGTGGCTTGAGTTGAATCTTCAAACGCCTGCCTCCCTTCTTTCCTTCCTTTTCTCCATCCACTCATCCATCCATTCATTTGCCCATTTATCCAGTAAATACATATTTATAGAGCTAAGTAAAGCACATTGACTCTAAGAGACAGTGTTGCAAATGGTAGATTTGGGTAAGCTAGTGCTATTTATTATAGTAGACTATTTCTTAACCTGATTCTATTAGCTGACTTGCCAGATTAATCTGACTTCCATTCTTGTAATATTCACTGTAAGTTCTTTTGCTTCCTGAAGGCTCTCAGGAAGCCGTCAATTCTTTATTATACTTGTGTCTATTTACTCCCACCGTTTGAATTTTGTATAATAAAAGACAGTTGTTTTTATTTCTAAATCTGTTTGACATTTTTCATTTTATTGTAATTATATAATTTAACAAATATTACACAGATTAATTAAATTAGACAGTAAGAGTTAAAAACTACATTGGATATTTTATAAAATCTCAAGAGAATATATAAAGAGGTCTATTAAATTGGGGTGGGCAAGATGACTACAGAATATTGGGAAAATTTATTAAAAATCTAGAAGTGTTCTATGCTGGCAGTGCTACACAAGTGTTTTCAAGTTCTCATACAACTTTAAAGAAACAAATACAAGGAAACAAAGGTGATGTGCTATGGGAGCCGTTTATGAAGGAAAGACCATGTGCATTTCAGTTGTTTGTAGACTCACACCAAAGAAAAGGCGTTGGTCCTTTACCAAAGATTCACAATTAATGTATGTGTATAAGTTAACATAATAATCCTTTACTTTACTGACTTTTTGTGATTTATTTCTCAACATTTATCCCAACTGCTTTGGAGGAGAGGGTTACCACTACAGTTTTATTCTTGAGGTATGTTTGAATGTAATAGACTTTTGTGGCTTAGTTGCAAAAAACAGTCACCACTAAAAATTTGTATTCAGAATTATAAACAATAGTGGTGAACATTTGAGTTAGCACCTTTGCAATTTGTGCTGGACATCTTGCATCTGCTCCTTTCAGTCCACTCTCCAAGTTTCTCTCCTCTGTGTCTAGGAGACTAATCTATAGAGATTATATCAGTAGTGATCCCTTGCCCTCTGGCTTCCAGCTGGATTAGGCTAATGTAGTCTTTCTGTAGGAGACTGGAGAGCTGGAGAAGAATGAGGCCTGAGGAGTGGTTCTTCTGGCTTCCTTCTTGCAAGGTCACCTTCAGCTAGGTATGTCCCCCAAATACAGGTCACTCAAGAAGGATTCTGCTACATCACCCTCTTTTGTTCCAGGTTTTGGCAACTGCTCCCAATCCTTCTTTGACCTGAGGGTGGTAATATCTCCATCTGCTTTTAGATCCAGGTTTAGATCCAGTAGTAGATCCAGGTTACTACTCTTCTCCTTCTGTATATCCACATCTCTGTGCATCAACCCTTTATAAATAAATATTCTTCAAATTATTCTGAGCTCATCCATAATGCATATACTGTAGTCTGAAATACAATATGATGAAAAATAGGTAGGTATTGGTGGGAGTAGGCATTGGAAAAAGTAGGTTCTTTATTCAGTGATGTCCTTATTTACTGACTGATCTCTGATTAATCATTGAACTTTTCTCAATTTTTGTTTCTTCTTAACCTACCAAAGGATCTAAGAGAAGTATTATACATTTGGAAGGGGAAATGCAACTCTTCCTCTCCTAAGTCTTCATTCAGGTAGGGAAATTAAAGAGAACTAGCATTTGTTGAGCACATACCAGGCATCGTATCAAGCATCTTGTTTCACTCTTACAAAACCCCATGATATGTGGTGTTAGCCCTATCTCACCAGTGGTGAAACTGAGACTCAAAGCTACTAGGCTAGTCATACAACTAAACTATCAGTTGTCTTAATTTATGGCTGTATCTCCAGTACAGCTCAATGTTCAGCAGAGGTTGGTGTTTATTAATGTTTGCAGGAAGAATGGGTATGGGGAAAGGTAGAGAAAGGGAGGCAGCTTTTGGATCCAGGTCTCAGTGACTTCAAAACACACTGTACTGTAGTTAAGAAAACAGTAATTTTAATTTTTTTAAATTTAACATTAAGTAAATGATCTAAAATCCTTTTTTATGGTTTTATCAAGGTACACTTAATATATATTAGTTTCAAGTATATAGCACATTGATTCAGTATTTGAATACACTGTGAAATGATTGCCACAATAAATCTAACTAGACTTATCGCTCATCATACAGAGTTACAGAATATTTTTCTTGTGATGAGAACTTTTAAGATTTACTCTCTTACAACTTTCAAATGTGCAATACAGTGTTATTAACTATAGTTGTCATGCTGTACCTTATATCCTCATGACTTACTTATTTTATAACTGGAATTTTGTACCTTCTGGCTCCCTTCACCCATTTCTCCCACCCCAGTTCTCTGCTTGTAGGAACTACCAATCTGTTCTCTGTCATATTATAATCCTCACAGGCTAGAGTGATGTTGCTAGTAGAGCCCAAGGAATGGTTGGACCTACTTAGTGTTCTTGACTTACATGAACTTTTTTTTTTAAAGATTTATTTATTTGAGAGAGAGAGAGAGAGAGTACAAGCAAGGGGAGGGGCAGAGGGAGAGGGAGAGAAAAAGTCTCAAGCAGACTCCCCGCTGAGCACAGAACCCGTCGTCGCAGGGCTGATCCCAGGACCCGGAGATCACTACCTGAGCCAAAACCAAGAGTCGGACACTTAAACCAGGCGCCCCTCAACTTAAATAATAGACATCACATTTTCCTTAATATACATTTCTTGGTCTATTTTTCTTGAATAGATTTATGTTTTTTTGTTTTTTTTTTCTGGTTGGGGAGGAGGTAGTGATTTTCCTATTATTACATCCTTTGTGAAGTAATGCTTTTATTTTTCAGGCACTTAAGCCATTTACATTTCAATATTGTTTTTTTTTTTTCTTTAGCATTTTGAAATTAAATGACTATATTACCTTATACATACCTTTGATTTAAAAAGTTTTGGTAAAGTCCTTTTACAGCATTGCAAAGCAAGTCAAGTTGTGCAGGCAATGCTCACATGGCAATCTCTTCATCTGTCTAGATGGTTACAATATGGAGAAATAAGAGGAGCATCACATTGTTTGCTGCTGAGGGCATTTGAAGTGGATGACTTCTAGGATTTGGCTTGTTGCTTATGTTAATAGACAAAATTACTATCATGTAGAGGTTAGTCATTTTCTTTAACACCATGTATGTATAAAACACATGTGTGAGTAGACGTGTATGTATATGTGTGTGTATGTGTGTATTTGTATTTCATCCTGTTACTGTTAAGTCACTTGCCGAAAAGTAATTTCATCTCTCTTGTGCAGGTACTGTGGTAGCCTGGGTAAAGATAAACCAAGGTGGGTTCAAAGGACCTTTGTTGGTAAATGTGAAAATCTAATGGATCAACTGTAATGACTATCCTGCCCTTTATTCTGAATTTTACTTGGGCCAAGGACTTGGGAGCTTGATAGCAGTTAGAAACTTCAGACAGAACTTATAAGTGTTGGGTCTGTAGGGAAGTTCCAAGCCAAACACCATAAACATTGACAAATTTATGTTTTAGTTCTGTTGCATTTACATGATGGATTGTGAAAAAAAAAAAAGGGTATGAATGTGATAGTTTAGTTTCATATTAATCAGATCCTGTTTTATTGCCATTACAAAAACTTCTGGGGTCATGATCCTGGGGGTCTGTGATTCTGAGTCTCATAAATATGATTTTATAATGTCTGTGTGAATTTATTAATATTAATTGCTTGTGGTTTTCCCTTGGTGTTAAATTCTTCATTGCTATTTGTGGTTTATTCTGAATTCTGTGGTTAGATTTCATGGTGTTCCTGAGATTGTGCACTGAGATGGATTTTTGAGTTGCTGTGTCCCATATTGAGAGGCATACTGGCTTTGCCTCTGAGCAATTGTCCAGAAACAGAAATGCTTAGTATTTAATTTTTTCCCCTTGTGCCCATAAATTTTCCTCTCTGGGGATTTCTTGGGCTACTTTCTTAATCTAAGGCTCAGTTTCTTTCTGTAAAGCAAAGATAATAGCAGTACCTACTTTGTAGGGTTGTTGTGAAGATTAAATACGCTAATGTTTGTAAGGGGATGAATCTGATGTGTGGCATTTAGTAAGTGCTAAATAAATGTCATCCACAAAAGCCATTGGTACTCTCAGAATTAGATGATAGGCTATAGCAAAACTCATTGTCATTTTAATTTGCCAATGTGAGCATTTGTGTTTCTGTACCTTTTTTTTTTTTCACTCAGACATGCTTAGCCCTAGACATCAGCATCAGGTAATAAATAGCAACCCCTGAAAGGTCTATTAATTTTTAGAGGCCATGTATGCACCACTGAGTAAACTGGCTCTCTTTGGCTCTCTGAATGATATCCTTGGGGAGGTAACACTTTTTTTCCAAAAGGAAAAAGTGGTTTATTCCTTTCTCACTACTATTTTCAGACCCATTAAACTCTAAGTAATGGTAAGGCTTCCATGACGGCTTTGAGGAATACAATATACTTTCTATTTTCCCTCCATAGTGCCTATTACAGCTCTATCACTGGGTTGTTTGTTCTTTGATTTCATCAAAGAGACTAATTCCATCGAGGCTAACAAAGTCCTCTTTCTCTCATAGTGTCTTTCTGTTATCTCACTCAACATTTACTGATTATAAAAAAGTTAAATCACAAAAATGTTTAATAAAATAGTTAAATATAAGAATTAGATAAGATGAAAAGCATAGCATCTGTCAAAGGCTTAAAGGGCATGTTGGATTTTTTGTTTTTTTTTTTTTCAGTGTATACAGCTAGAAGAAATACCAATTTTCAGGGTAACTCCTGGATTGTGATTAGGAAGGAGGAGGAGAGAAAGGGAAGGGAACTGTCCTTCAGGTGGAATGAATTTTCAGGATATCTAGTCTGCCATATTGCTGGCAATGAAATGTATGAAAACAAAAAGGCAAGTTATGCCTTATGAATTTTAGTAACTAAGATTAAATACTAAACGTGGGCTGTAGTCTGTCTGCCTGTTTATTTTCATGGATAATATTTCTTTCTTACTTCACCTGTCACTTCACCTGTGAAATGATGGGAGAACCTTTTCACAAATTCACAGCTCTTTAAAAGGACAGGTGTGTTGACCACAGCTAGTAAAGGCCTAGCATTTAGTGGTTCACCTTGCCCCCATTTGTGTTGGTCACTGATTTTCGACAAGTGGACAATTGTCTGGTAATTAATGAATTCACACTCAGATTTCTAGGTAGAGTTTTACCAGTGACCTTCATCTTAGAGCTCTTTTGTATGAAAACTTCAGGATTAATATGATGCTTCCACTGAACCCTGGGTGGAAGAGGGACTTACTTTGGGTCTACTAAAACTTCTGAATGATACCGAGGGAGGTCACTTGTCAATGCTGATTATGATTTTACTTACAAAAACTTTGATTTACAGTAAAACGTGCTAAATCTTGGAGAACCCAACCCTTTAAAGACTGCTGCAAGTAGAGGATATTGTGACATGTCTGCAGAAGGTTTTGCTCAAGGTCCTCCATTACTCTGGAAAATGCTTATTTTATTTTATTTTGGTCTTTTCTAGTTACACCTGATCTTGGTGAGGTTTCTTTTTCTCTGCTCCTGGCCAGGCTGCCATGCTCTACATCATTAACCCTAAACTCTGGGGAACTGATCCCCTGACAGCCTCTTTGATATTAGATTAGATTCCTTCCAGGCTGCATTTAATTGACTGAGTTCCTAGGGGGAATAGCTGGTTCCTGTTTCCTCTGTCTGTTTTACTTGGCCACTCTTCTTTAGTAGCTGGCTTGCAAATTCACTGTGCCTCCGTGAAGAAGGAAGTGTGACAGATGAAACAAATGCCTGTGATTCTGAATTCTCCTTCCCCCCCCTTCTAGTAACATGTCTACAGTTAGACCTGTCAATGAGCATCTTTGTTCTTTTTGAATCCTCTTCCTCCAAGTAATAAGAAAATGACTTCTTTCTTTTCTCTTATGTCCTTTGCATTGCACCTTATCTATTTTTCTGAAAATGAAAGAAGAGAATACTGGTAATTAGAACATCAGTTCTTTTTCCTTAGCTCAGATGTCTTCACTTCTGTTTTTAAACTTTTAAAATCTTTTCCTTTTTTTTTTTAGATGTATATTTCTTTTCTTTTCTTTTTTTTTTTTTAAAGATTTTCTTTATTTTATTTATTTGACAGAGAGAGAGATAGAGAGAGCAGGAGCACAAGCAGGGGGAGCGAGAGAGGGAGAAGCAGGCTTCCCGCTGAGCAGGGAGCCCGATGTGGGACTCGATCCCAGGACCCTGGGATCATGACCTGAGCTGAAGGCAGACGCTTAACGACTGAGCCACCCAGGCGCCTGGAAATCTTTTCCTTTTTCAAATGACTCTAATATTGTTAACATTTTTGCTGATCTTTCATTTTCTTGCAGTGATCAAAAAATTAAAACCACCTTGTTTTCTCCCAAATTTAAAAATAATATGTGCTCAATCTCAAAAATTCAAACATTATAGAAATGTATAATAAGGAAAATAAAAAATACCCATAATAATAACACTCTTTTCCTCCCCCAAAACTTAATCTTTATTTTTTGATGTCTAATTCTCCTGATTTATGTGTGTGTACACATATTATATATTATAAAATATATATTATATATACAGTGTTGATTTTTAATGGTAATACTATCACCTTCCAACAAATTAAAATAAGTCTGGGGGAGTGGGTAGTTAAAATTCATGCTTACTTCTCCTCTAAGACATATCTGGAGGCCCTTAAGCAAACACCCTGGAGTCTAGTTTGAATTGAAGATTTATAATTGGTTGAAATATTTAAAATGTGGTTGAGTCACTGAAACCCCTCTTTCTAAGTCCCTTCCATCACCCAGTAGAGCTCTGAAATGTTATACATGTTCCCTGATGTCACCAGCTGCTGATGTCAGCCTCTTTATTCTCTGCCCTTGGCCTTCATTCTGTCTGGTGTGTCTCCCTTTGATATGATATAGTTCAGGGTTAAGACCAAACTGATTGTTGAGTTTGGACTTTACTACCTCTATGGCCCTGAGAACATTTCTTGATCTACAAAATGGGAAGAATGTCAGTTATTATGGTTAATTTTTGAATTTCTCACTGTGTCTGAATAATCACAATTGAGAGTTTATGAGAGACCCATTTGCAAAGCACTAGTTCGCCTTCTCCTTAAGAAAGAAACAGAGCTTTGAGGTAGGGATAAGCTGGGCAATGATTAGATGTACCTCTCAACTCCCCAAACTGTGTTCACCCTAAAACCAAACTGTTTAAGCTCACTTTGCCTCCCCACCATGCCCAATGTTACAATAAATTTTATAATTTGTTTTTTCTCCTGATAAAATGAATTAATTATACTTCAGGCCCAGGGCTTTTGATGGTGACTTTGCAGATATACCAATGAATTAAAAATAATTTTGTGTCAGTCAATAGACTACTGCCAGAGTGATGCTTTTAAGTTTTTTTCCTGAATCTCTAAGTAAGATAAAGTAGCTGAGCCAATAATAACAGCCTCTCTTTTTCTTGGGTCTTGGCATGAAATAACCCCATGAGGAATTTTCCTTACACTTCATTCTGGTGTGTAATCCTTGGAGGAAAGGCACAGGGAGAAGCTGGTCCTGCTCAAGTGAACATAAATTGTGAGAGGATCTTTAAATTCTCTGAACTCTAGATACAGACTAGAGCTGTTGAAATTCATCTATGACATCAAGAAAAAGCCCCAAGACCTAGTAGGATCTTGATATCATTTGGATCCCAAATCTGCTCAAGTCCTGTAGCTCCTCCAGGGATGGGAAAGATGTTTCTAGAAGAATCATAACATCAGGCACACTGTAAGCTACATCTATCCCAAAGCATGACATGCATGATTCTTGAAACCAAGGATGGACAAATAGATGAAGGGGGCTTGGAGATTGGTGATTACCATCTTTTTTCTCCTTTGTTCTAACATAGCAAATAAATGAGCTCTGTGTGTATGTGTCCCATTTCAAAACTGCATAATTTGCATAAGCCGTGTGGGGTAGCTAAGAAAAGTTAAGAGAGGTGGGAAATGAATGGAATTAGCCCACACAAGTCGTTCTACAACACCTGTAGCACTGTGCACCTGCAAACACTTACAAAAATGATTGCTGTCATGGTGGTAGATGGTTCTGGCACCTTTCAGAGGCTTCTTGTTTCTTTATTCATATCCTTTTCCTGATTCTAATGGATCCCTGTCACTCCATTACACTATAAGTTATCACCGTCTTCATCTGTGGTGACCTCTTTATTCCCAAAGCTAATGATACTGAGTCCCTGAGGTGGGGAGGAGAGGAATGCTCTATTCACAAGAATTAACCCTTTTAATTTGGCTCTTTGAAAGTTGCAATGTTTGATTTGCTTTTTAAATTTCTAATTGCTCCAACCTTGAAAAAAATTGAGAATAAATCTTTTTAGGGACTCTGTTGGAGGGTAACTCAAATAGCATTCACCCAATTTCATATTTAAAATTCTTTCCCTCTTTATGCTAATCAGAGACTCAGGATTGGGTTAAACACTTTAGTTCTTCTTATTTTTAGATGACTTTATAACTTACTAAAATATATTTATGTCATGTCTATTTTATGCCAGGTATTCTTTTAACATTGAGAAAATATAATTTCTATGTGCTAATGAAGTGCTTGTACCAGTGGGAGAAATAGGAAATAGAGTTCCAAGTGGAGGACAGAAAGTATAGGACCAAGCCAGGAATAAGTCTAGAAGGCCAGGGAGACTGGAGAAGAGTGAATAGCGAGCAGGGTGGCCCAGAAGAAACCAGATTGTATAGAGCTCTGTAGACCATGGCAAAGAGTGTGGATTCTAAATCTACTGAGGACCATTCCTGTTTAAGAACTATCCCAAAGTTATCAGGACTTGTCTCATTGTCACTTCTCCCTGGAGATCTATCAGGGCTTCTCATACACCATATTGCATTCATTGTAAGATGAAATTTTTAAAAATATTTTTTATATCTCTGAATTTGGGATATGACCAGTGATCGAGAATGTCTTAGCATAGTGTCATTGTTTATTTGATATCATTTGTCTTTCCTGGTGGTAAATAAAATAATGGGGCATCTTATAATTGGTGATGTCTTTGGTTTGGTGAAATATGGTATGTCCAGGTTTCTAAAATGATTTACCTTTGACCTCTTTTTCATCTCCCTAGCTTCATAGTGACCTGATAGAATAGCGCCACCATCAGAAGCTTTTAAGTATTAAGGCATTTTCTTATAGTGAGAATGGATGCCTTTTAACCATACACACTTGAGAATCAGTCCTCCTAATTGTGCATTTTCATGATGATTGACTGGAAATAGGAATGTAGCTTATAGCTCTGGGACAGAGTTTGTCACATGCAGAGCTAACTGGGCCACAAAGTAAATGAATCCACTATCTTGACTTTGTTGCTAGTTTGCACTAACTGAGCTAAGCAAATAATAATAAACGATCTGTGGATTTGGCGTGTTTTCTGAATTTGTGTTTAACTTTGATGATTCTTGCATTTCCTTTTGAGGTTTTTATTTTTTTATTTTATTTATTTATTTTTTTAAGATTTTATTTATTTGACAGAGAGAGAGAGCAAGAGCAGGAACACAAGCAGGGGGAAGTGGGAGAAGCAGGCTTCTTGCCGAGCAGGGAGCCCGACGTAGGGCTTGATCCCAGGGCCTGGGATTATGACCTGAGCCGAAGGCAGATGCTTAATGACTGAGCCACCCCGGCGCCCCTCCCTCTTGAGGTTTTTAAACTGTGTACGGGATCCCTTTTTTTTGGTGACTGGACCTGTGGAGTTCCCCTATTAAAATAATTGGTTGCTTTCTTTCTCTGCTACAGATTCTGAGCTCCCTGAGGGCAGGGACTATACCATTCATTTCTGTATTTTTAGTGCCTACTAGAATGCCTTGCTCATGGTAGGTATTCAATAGAAAATGATTAAGTGGATGAAAGGACTCACAGTTCACGACTTCATGTAGCTTATGGTCTGAGGAATAGCTTGCTTCTTAACATATTGAAAACTTAAAGAGATTCCTAGTTTAGCAGGGCCACACATGTGTGCTGCAACTCACACATAAAAATAAAGTGGCTCTCTTTATGATATATATAATTGATCTCATCTTATTCTTGGACTCCCATTTCTGTTGACAACAGAAAATATTTAAACTTCATGTTTAAAATTAGTCTCTTCCAGTATAAAACAATCTTTGGGTAAATAGCTCAAAGTTCAGGAACTTATCAAGTCTATTCCTTTCTTTTTTTTAAAGATTTTTTATTCATTTTGAGAGAGACAGCGAGAGCACAAGCAGGGGAGAGGGGCAGAGGGAGAGGGAGAGGCAGGTTCCCCACTGAGCAGGGAGCCTGACACAGGGCTCTGTCCCAGGACCCTGAGATCATGACCTGAGCCGTGTTTTTTGGGGGGACCGACATCATATTGGTCCCAAACTGCCATGGTGTGAGGAATCCCAAGCCAAAGAAGCCATGCATGTGTTTCCAGCTGACATGAACTACAGCTGACTTCTCTAGTTGATAGCTACCACTGACAGCCAGACATCTGAGTGAGTCTTCAAATGCTTCTAGACCTCATCTCTGAAGTCTTCCAGCAGAGACTTCAGCCAACAGGTAGCAGAGCCAAGTTGGCCATGTTGTATCCTAAGTTTCTGACCCACAGAATACATGAACATAACAAATGGTTGTTTTAGGCCACTGAATTTTGGTATAATTTGCTATGTAATTCTAGTTATACAGCCCTTTCTCCCCCCTCTTTCTTCTCCCTCCCTCTCTTCCTTCAAAATACAAATTTCTTCAAAGATTCAGAATATTTGAAAGATAGTCTTAAAAACAAGGGGTATTACTTCAGGACCATAATTAATGAGTATTTTAGTCATGGGGTATTTTGAAAAAGTGTGTTATGAAAAAGCATTCACTTTTTTTTAAAAGACTTTTGTTAGAGCCAAATTATATGAAATTTTTGTTTTTTTTTTAAGCTCAGGACAGTACCACCAGCCTCACCCCAGGCCAGAAGCAATTTTCATTAGAGAAAAAAATGCTTTTCATTTCCTCAAATGGTAATATGTGCACCCAAGTAAGTACAAAGTTGAAAGTCAAAAGTTGTGATACAGCTGGCTGCATTACTTGATCTCTATCTTTATGTTAGTCGCATGATTATTGGAGTTCGTTGTCACAGCAGGGCGGGGAAAGGACATGGCAGCATCAAAGGAAATTACATTTGCTAAAAAATATGGGTGAAAATGTCCTCAGCAATTACCACAGGTCATCTGTGCTGCACACAGCAAATGGCAGAGAAAAAGGGCTTCCTGTGGGAAGGAGCAGAGAGGAGGATTAGAATTGGGCTATTGTGCTGTGCAGAATCAGAAGAGACCCCCCGTGGTGCAGGCTTGGAGTAAACCGCGATATTAGTATAATGGGCTGTAATAAATTACTAGTGGTTTTAAGATTTCTGTTTCATTCTATCAGGTCAGCAAAAATGCCATTGTCTTTCCTTGCTTTGTGTCATCTGCCACTACCCTTTTAGACCGAGATGATTCCCATTCTATTCCAGCTGGCTGCCTTTAGATTTTTGAATTAGCACTCAATATATTTTAATTCAATTTGGAAACTAATGGATGCCTGAACTTATTTAGCCCATCTATTCAAGCATCTTGAAGTGCAATTCTGATTGAGGCAATTTTTCTAATTACAATTTTAATTCTTCATTTTTCTATCTCTCAAAAAAATTAAACTCTGCTCTATTGGTGACTGTAAAACTCTAGGTAAGCAGTATAGGGAAGTAGAATCTAAGTGGTTCTTCTAAATTTTTTTCTGGTCAAGTGGAAAGATAAGTATTAAATAATGTTAGATTTATGTCAATTGTAACAGTCTTGTGTATAACTCAGCATCTTTTTACCCAGATTTTAGGGGTGGTGTGGAGGTCAAATTGTGATTCTCCATCAGAAAAAATGAAATAAAGACCTAAATTAACATGGTCAACCAATCAGAGAGGTGTTTCTCTTGTAACCTAGTTTCCAGGGGTTATAAAAGAGTTCAGATATTTGCATTTTAAGGACAAATTCAGCATCTTTCTGCTTCAATAAGCTAAGTATATATTCTCCATGTCCCTTTGTTTTGCTTTTTGAAAAGCTCTTTCTTCACAGTGGGCGAGAATGCTGGAAGCCAGAACAGAAAGTGAGTTACCGCTCTCTCCTCCTCCTCCTCCTCCTCCTCCTCCTCCTCCTCCTCCTC